>NW_004955520.1:4126455-4316877 GCF_000276665.1 Chinchilla lanigera
TTTGCCGCTGAGCTAAATCCCCAGCCCTAGAAAATTTTAAAAATTAAACTGTTGTAAGGAGTCAAATATATGAGTGAAAGTTGTCTTCCTGATGGCCTCATTCCCAGGACAGCCCTTTTCATCAGCAGTGATTTGCTTTGCTTTAAGATTAGGTAAATTATTACTGCTGGAATCCAAAGTCCTAGTTTTCAATAGTTGGGTCAAGCAACATGCTCTTTCCAGTGAAGAAGAAAACACCCACATGGCTATGCCCCAACTTCTCCAACATTCATATTTCAGGTGTCACTGTGGAGATATGTACAGAAATGTGGCCTTTCAGAAGTGCTCACTGTGTTTGGATAGTGTGCGTGTGTGTGTATGTGTGTGTGTAAAAATGCTACAAAAACTTTGCAATCTCCCTGATGTCACACCACGAAAAAGTAGCAGAAAAAGTGTGGCCATGCAGGGAAGATGTGCGTGGGACCAGCAGGCTTGCAGTGTTGCAAGAGGGACTCCTCTCCTGCTGGGAATGTTGACTCTTTGCCCATGCTGGCTCTGCTGTCTAAAGGGATCCTATCCATCCTCAAAACAAATCCTGATTCAGGGCTGCCTGCACGGATGCGCAGTGTGTACACTTGCCTAGGGCCCCAGGCCCCAGGGGAACCAGCCCTCTGCAGTTTCCCTCAACCATTGCCCTGGGCTCAACCCTTGACCCAGGTGATTCCCAGACCGGGCACCTCTGCCTAGGACTCTCCTTGGGAGGAAGTGTTCATTGAGGGCTCAGTGTGAGTTTCAAGGGATCTGAAAGCCACACAGTCAGCTTGCTGCTGCTCATCTTACTTGGAGGCCATCTAGGGAGATATAGCTAGTGTCACTCTTTGTAGTTCCTTCAAAGCTGAGGCTGAGCTGCACGTTACGGGCAGGAAGTTTATGAGAACAGCGCTGGCAAACATGCCGAGGAAGAGGCGAGACAAGCAGGGCAGTGAGAGAGGGTGAACGGTGATGAGTAACAGCCCAGATCTCAGTGAGTCCCTCAGGGAGCTCTGGAGCTTGGGTGGCTGTGCCCAGATGGCACCGTGAGGATGAGAGGGGCAGGAAACTAAACCTGAAAATCCACTGCCACTGCAGGCAGGCTGTTCCTCGTGAGGGTCTGACCTCGGGCAACACAAGCTTCTTCTGCCAAAATATAATTACCATGGAGGGAAGCACAACAAACTTATCATAAGTTGAAAATATCACAAAATCAAATGCTCTTGATACACCTGGCCTGTGGAACTCAAAGCTTAGCATCCTGGAACAGCGGAAGGCTCTACACCCCCAGGGTCACGTGGCTTCCCCGAATCTACAGAGAGCACCGGATCATAAATCACTCACCCTGGAAAAGACCAGACTTGAACGTCTGAGGTATGGTGGCCACTGGATGGGTATCACTTTCACACAGTTGAAAAGTTTAAAAATTGTAAGTTGATTCCTGGAGAGTCAGCGACCATGTGTGCACATGTATAGTTTCAAAATGTTAACTAGTACTCCCGAGACACACTACTTTATCAACTGGAGCACTGTGCTTGAGCACACACCTTGTTTCTTTTGACTTTAGTCCTACAGACTTTCCCCTCATTTCCAAAGTCACTGGAGTCAGCACCTCTTATTTTTTTAATGAGTTTTTTTTCACATATTTGTAATACAGAGGTGCTTTTGTAAGATCCTGCATGCCACTCCTGGGTCTCCCAAACTCCTGTTTTTATTATTATTTTTTAAATTTTCATTCATCAAAGTACACTCGGTGCTATAAAGTTTAGTAAGCAGAGTACCATCCTCCCCCACTACAGTAAGACATCAAAGCGTTCCACCCCTCTGAAAGTTCCAGGTTGACCCTCGCAGCCACCCATCTGCTTCCTGCCTCTGAGGCTCTGCCTTTGACAAAAGGCTGTAGAAGTGGAAAAAACGCAGCCCACAGCCTTTCAAATGCACTTCTCACACTAAGCCTTAAGCACTTAAGATCCATTTTGTCTTGCCTGGCTTAATCATTTGTTTCATAGCATAATATGTGCTATGTGGATACACCAAACATTGTTTATTCACCTCCCAAAGACCATCTTCATCATTTCCAGTTTTAACAATTATAAATAAAGCTCTTATGTTCAGGTGCAGGCTCTTGGGTAGAAACAGGGATTGACATTAGTTAGGTTTATACCTAGGACCATGGTCTACCATGCTTTCACTTCATAGATTGAATGTCAAAACTAGGGATGGCAAGGTCCAACCCAATTGGGTAACTTAGCCCCTTACTGACACTGTGTCTCAAAATAAAAAATAAATTTAAAAAAAGGACTGGGATGTAGCTCAGGACAAAGCTCCTGGGTTCCATCACCAGCACTTGGAAAAACAGAAAACAAAAAAATTGCTTAAGCTATAACACTCTGTCCCTACCCCTCAAAAACTCTCACATCCCTTTAAGCAAAAGGCATTTAGGTCACCTCTAAGGGTTGTCAAAGTCCTAAAGTTCAGTATTGCTGAAAAGTCCAAGTCCAACATCTCCTCTGAGAATTAAAGCAAATTCTTAGCTGTAAGCCTTCTATACAAATGCAAAGAAAGTTAAACACTTCCAACATACAGTAGCACAAGACAAACATTCCCATTCCAAAGGGCACAAATAGGGGACAGAAAGGAATGGGACCAAAGCAAGTCCAGAATCCATCAGGGCAAACATTAAGTCTTGTAGTTCCATGTCCAACAGCCAGGGTAAACTGTGAACTCCAAAGGGCTTAGGTGGCTTAGGTGGCTTAGGTGGCTTAGGTGGCTTAGGTGGCTATGCCCCTATGGCACTGCCTGTGGTTGTAGCTCTGAGGCATTCCCTCCTGGACTAATTTTGCTCACTCCTTATAGCTTTCTTCTGATGATTTTCATTCCTTGCTTCTTTAACCCTCTGGGATCTCTACTGTACCTTCACATTCACAGCCTCACATACTGCCCTCTCAGGGGCACCCTGCCTGATCTCCCAGGCCTTCTTGTGAAATCTGAGTAGAAGTCCTTCTGACCCTGCAACTCTTACTTTCTGTATGTGCATAAGAACAGCACCACACTGATGGAACCAAGGTCTGCTGCCCGCTGGAACAGTAGCCAGGCTTCCTTCTCTCTTGGTTGTAGAGATTGAGTGCCTGTATTGCTGAGTGATCTAAACCCAATCCTGAGGAATGAATTCTCTAGGTCACAGCCGTTCTGGAACATGGTACTCTGGGGCTCTCTTCTCAAAGCAAAGTCTTGCCCCTTTGCAACCTTGAGACAGCAAACCCTGGAGACCTGCTGGTTCTTGTGATGACTTCATGATGATCTTTTCTATTGTTCTCCTCAAAAATACTTGGCTTTTTATTGCTAATCTTTTCAATACCAAGCTCTTCTCTGTTCTGTTTTTGCAGACTGCAACATTTCTGGAACATTCTTTCTGGCCAAACTCAAAGTTTTTAAAATCACTCTGCTAGGCTCTTTGCTCTTGATTCTCAACATAAATCTGGCTAAAAGCCCAAATAGTAACCATACCACTGCCTCAACAGTAGGCAGCCTTGAAATTTCTTCAGCAAGAGTAATTCGTCTGCTGCCCTTATCTCAGCCTCAGGCAAAATCACTGGACATGAGTGAAATGCAGATAAATTTTCTGCTAAAGCATAGCACACATGGTTTGAGGCCCAAAAGTCAATGTCGTCCTTGTTCCTAACTGAAACTTCCTGAGTCTGGTCTTACCTGTAGCAATTCTGTCAACATTCCTGACCTGAGCTCTGACCAGGATCTCCCATCAAGGTTGGCTTAGAGCATTCCAGGATTGCTTCTTTATCCAGTGTCTCCAAATCTTTCTAAACCTTTTCCACAAGCCAGCTCCAAAGGCTCCTGAACAAGATGACCAGGTAACATCACAGCAATGGCCCCTCTTCCAGTAACAAGATCTGTATCAGTCAGTGCTTACTAGATATCTTAGTTACTTTTCTCATTGTTGAGACAAAGTACCAGACACCCAATGTTAAAGGAGGATGGCTGTATTTAGCTTTCAGTTTGTAGAGGTTTCAGTCCATAATCAACTGGCTCCAAGGCAGAGTGGCACATGGCAGATAGGGACTGCAGAGGAGAAACAGTTCATGGTGGGCAGAAGGTAGCAAAGCAAACAAGCAAGGCACAAGATAAGCCTCCTTTTATCCCTTATATTGTTTCCAGGCTATTGGGATTAGAACAGTGCCAATCCAATCATTGGACTGATGTAGCAGTCACCCACCCTTTATCCTAGCATCCTTAATTCTAGCATTGAATCTTGAATTAATCACAATCACATACTCTAGATTCAGCCACCTCTGAAAAAGCACCACTTATGACTACTTGAAATTTGAGGCTTTGGGGGGACCTCTAAACACAAGCTATAATGCTAGAGAAACAGATTTAATGCAAGATACACAAATATATAAGAATTTACAAGATTGCCTTACAATGGCTGCCCTCAGTCAGGTGCAGAGGAGTGCAAAATGTCTGCCTGCACAATAGAGATCTGAAGGAGCCAGCTGGAGGCCTGGAGCTCACTGTAGTGTTGCATGTGAGTCTGTATGAGGTGGCCAAAAGGTCTGAACTGGAGGCTGAAGAGATGTGCTGGAAGCCAGGACATGACATCCAAAGTGAAGGTGAAGACGCAGCTCCTCTGAAGAAACAGAAACAAACCTTCCTTCTTTGTTTCCCTTTTATTCCTCATCTTCTGTTTTCAGTAAATGCCCCCAGCCACACCCAGAACTATGCTGGTCCTATTTAGTTGAGTGTTTCCTATTCAATTTGACACTGTCAGTTAACTATTGCATTGATCTTCCTGTATCTGTGGTTTATTGTTTTGATCAAATTTGATATTTTTGCCATTATTTCTGCAAATATGGCCCACATTCCTTTGCCTCTGAAACTGGATGATGTTGCCCCATGTGCCCCGAGGACACTTCCATTTCTTTTCAGTCTTTTCCCTGTACGCTTTGCTTTGGACTCCTTGTACTGCCTGCTTCATCCACCCATTAATCTTTTCCTCTTCAGTGTCTAATAGTCTATTAGACATAGACAATGTTTTTTTTTAATTGCTAGTGATGTCTATTTCAGTCCTAGAGGTATTTTTGATAATGTCCATTTCCCTCTTTATTATGTTTACATTTTCTTTTCAGCTCTTGAACATATTTATAATACCGGTCTCCCAGGTTTTGTCTAATTCCATTTTCTCTGTCATACCTTGGTCTGCTTCTTTTTGATGGCATTTCTTCTTCATGATCCTCTGTTCCTATCTTCCCATGGTTAGAACATTTGATGAAGGATAGACATGGTAACTCTTGTGGCTTCAACACATTCCTGCTGGCTTGAACCGCTGGAGGTACATGAATGTCTGTCTTGTCATCTGTCTTGTACCACCTGTGATAGAAGCAGCTCAGTCACGCATGGGACAGTTGTACATGTACCACCGGTGGTTCAAAGCTGCCAGGCAGCAAGACATATGTATTGCAGCCCTGTTGTGAATGTGTTAAATGTTGGCATTCTGTTTTCTTCCTTTAAGAGTGTTGGATTTTAGCAAGGAGCTGGGTCTCTAGGGGGTTCCAGCTATCTCATCTTTGTGCTTACTTTAAAGTTTTCTTTGGGTATATCTGAATCAGTCTTTGAAGTGCTGCTTTAGCTTGCTTTTGAGCTGTGATCTTTCTGGGGCTCCTACCCACTGGCTTCAGTGTTCAGCAAGTTTCCCTCCTCAGGTCGAACAGAACATAAATGCTCCCAACACTGTCTCTCTCTAGAGATTACTTGGTGCCTCTGTGGCTTCCTGTGTTCCACTAGTTCTTTCTTCACCAGAACTCATGAGTCTTACTCTGTTGGTGGCCTTGTAGCTTGGCATTCAAACAGGCACTGGAAGAAACTGCAGCTCTCAGGAGCTCCACCTCTCCATAGTCACCTCCTGTGCAGTGCTCCATTCTACAAAGACCAGAGGTCTCAGCTGCACTGAACTCTAATTTCTGCCTCCTTAGCTTAATGATATGAAGCTTGGATTCCCTTTTCTCTTCTGGGACCTACTAAATACCTCCAGGCAGAAATCCGAGGTGTTGGGAAGACTTACACCCTTCACTGCACTTCTTGTAAATGGTATATTCTAGTGTCAGCAGCTTTCAGTGTCCCACGACTGCTGTCTTATGTACTGAGTCCAGTGTTTTAGCTGCTATCAGCAGGAAGGTGAGCTGGTCACACTCACTTCATCATAATTGGAGTCAGAAGTCAACATGTAGTTTTGGTGCTCTGTGGCAGAAGGAACAAATGAGTGTTTATAAGCACACTTGAGCCATGATAGATACTGAAGTTGGGAAGAATCAGTACTGAGAAGTCAGACAAATTACATGGCAGAGGAAGTAGGATAAAAAGGACTATAGGATGTGGTTAGCAGAGCGCAGGATACACGGAGCCCTCTGATAATGACGCGGTAGCGACAGTGCATGTGGACGTGTAGAAGGGAATTCTCATCTCCGTGCAGCAAGGACTGGGCTGGGGGATGCCCTCAGCAAACGTTCTTTGAAGGTCACCAGGGTGTGGCTCCAGCTGGCCTAGCATGTACAAGGCCTGGGGTTTAAATTCCAGCAGTGCAACAAAGGGCACTTAAGAAAGAGAGACCCGACAAGCAGTAGCTGCTCCTGAATTCTTACCCTGTCCTAAATGCTTTCATATTTCATTTATTTTCTGAAATAACCCTGTGGATGTTATTACCCTCAGATCATGGGGTAAAAGACTGGGCTATAAGAGATGGAGAAAGGGGGCTCAGAGCGGTCAGCTGGGAAAGACAGCTCCTCCTGCAGCCTCAGACCTGGTTGTCTGTGGACTCCGGGTCTTTCCTGGACATTTCTTTCTCTCTAAAGGGAAACAAGCCTCACTCTGAGCAGCTGTATTTGTAGCAATGGAGAAATATTAGCACCCTTAGAATATATAAGGCCTAAAATGTTCTACCCACACAGCGATAGGACTCAAAGTTACAGAGCCCTGAAATGTGGGACAAAGCTCCACCGAGTGGAATTTGAAAGTGACTCTGCCCTCTGTCTGACAGACTGGTGGATTATAAACATTATGGCCTGGCTCTAACTGGCGGATAGCTTCTCTTTGCCAGTGGCATAATTGTAGTTGATGTGCCCAAGCTTCGTCCATTCAGTTCTCTGTTTAATGATCTCACTGGTCTATGCTTTTGCTAAGAGTTCTTAGCACACCAAGACCACCTTTTGTCCTGCTTTAGAATAACTGGGAATAAAAGAAAAAACACAAGCGTGGGTTGTATTTTATCAGACTCAGCAACAACTTTCTGATGTGTTTCTCTTACAAGACACCAACTATCAAGGAAATAGATATGCTGGGGACAAAGGGACCCAAGTGGGCATTATCTACAGAGGAGCTGGACGCAGAAGTCCCCGTTTAACACTATGTGATCCTCACAACAGTAGCTTCAGGACAGAGTGTAGAGAGACTTCGATTTCATTCCTTCATAGATTCTCTTCTTGTCTCTCAGTGCGGTCTTTCCTTCCTTGTGCATCATCCATACTGTTGGATCAGAACAGACTTTTCCATTGTGATCATTAAGTTCTGCACTGGTAAGTTCCTTCAGCAGCAGGGGCCCTGCGAATGAGAGGAACCATAGAGAATGTACATGTGTGTACATCTCTGCCTGAGAATTCTATGCGTCTTGTCTGATGTAAATACTGTCAGCTGTGTTGTATCTGAAAGTGTTAACCTGAGGTATTGGTTAAATATTAGCTAACAACACAGATTGGTGGCAATGCTGGCACAGAATGTGCACGGATAAGCCTTGGGAGAACTTCAGGGCTTTAGGTAGCCCTAGTGGAGGCTAGTGGGGATCCTGGGTTCTTCCTTTTCTACCTGGGGTTTGTCAGATATTTTAGAGCAAGATGAACAAATATTCAGAAAATGGCCCTGGCCCTGTGACCCCTCACCAACTTTCAGAAGCCCTGGGAAGAGTTATTTTCAGCAGCCGGGGCCAGAAGATGGGGCAGCTCCTCCCTTTCACCCTGCAGAGCCGAGCTCCAGATGTTATTCATATTCAGTGCAGTGTCCAGCTCTTTGACAAAAGTTATAGAGTTCCTTGGCTCAATAAAAATCATGTGTGATTGAGTTCCCTGGGTTAAGTGCATGCTACTTAGGAAAGCGTTTCCCTTGTCTGTTTGCTTGATGAGATTTTTGGAGACCTCTGACATCTGCACATCAGTTACGGCCGGTCTGTCCCTGGCCACTGTTGCCAGCGGCCCTTCTCCTGCTTCTCGCTCCTTCTCCAAGGTACGCACTCACTGTTCACTGCACCCCTTGCTATCTTTTGGCAGCTCTTAGCATTTCTCTGAATCTTGTGAAATATAGACGTTCGCGACCCCAGATGTAGAGCGCTGGAAGCAGAAGGAGGAGGCGCTACAGTTTCACACAGTTTTATTATTTCCTGCCCTCGGTCTCAATCCCAAAGGCTGAAGATTATTTCCAAATGTGCCCTGCAGCCAATCCCATCATTACACGGATATTAGGTCCTACAACTCAGCATTGTGGCTTAGGCATCTTCATGCCTCCTGAGACCGTGTGTGGGTTAAGTTTGACATTGAGAGAAAAGCAAGAGCCTTGTAGAACTGATTGAAAACATATACAGTGTAGCAGGGCACGCATGTGGCTCTCAGCCTGTGGCTCCATCAATTTGAGCAGAAAATATCAGCATCTGGTGGTACAAAACAAATCATTAAAAAGTAAGTACCTTTTAAAATCCCTCTACAGCAGCATGTAGAAGCTGGTGTGAGCACACAAATTAGTCAGAAGAAAAGACAGAGCTTATGTGCTAAGAATTGTGCTGTGAGAAAAACAGTTTTTGACCCACAGTGGACCTTCCCTGTGACCCTGGTCTTTGAGGTCCTGCAGTGGCACTGTGGGCATCGCTTGGTACTGCAGTGACTGGCTCTATTCTCCAAAGGATATGCGGCTGGTCTCTGAACAGCGTGGATGTAAGGGCCTTTCTAAGATTGGACTACCATATTTCCTTGTTATTTCTGAGACTGAAGCAAAATAAATGCATACAATGAGGCGTGGGATAAAAGCCACAAGAAGAATACGGCGTGAATCTAGGCCTAAGAGAGACTGCTCAGAGTTGCTCATATTGTTTCAGGAGTTTGTGCTCTCCTTGGAGGGCTCCCCATCCTCCACTTCATTGTCATGTTGCCGTCTTGGTGCACACACACCCAAACACTCATATCCAGATTTGCTCATACACACACATGCACACACTGCACACACCCACCTGCACACACATGCACACCTGCACACACCCACCTGTGCACACATTTAGGCACACACCTGCACATAGGTACACACACAACACGCATGCACCTACACATGTGCACACTTTTTCTTCTATGAGCTCTCAATGCTGAGAAGCCCTCCCTGACTATTGTCTCTTTTGTGCTCCTTAATACTCTGTTCCCAGCTCTCTTGTACCAGGTACCAGGTGCCCTGTGCATGCTCTGTGCCTCTCTTCTCTGTGTCAGACCTCCAGGAAGCCAGAAGCCACAGCTGACAGATGTTACCGACCCCTGACTGGATTTGTAGTGAATGCTGAACTGAATTAGCTGTAAATCTACAATGGTTCTTAAGAGGGTCTCTCTGTGAGTGCTTTCAACACAAGACAGAAGGGATCAAAGCTGGGGGCGGGAGGTGTGCCGATCAGTGACTTTTGTGTGTCCCATCTAGTGGCAGCAAGTCAGGCTCTGAAGTCAGGCGAGCAAGTTTTCATCTTTGTGCACACTGGGAAAGTGGGCTAACCTGTGTGAAGCCAAGCTTTCTCATCGATACAGTACACGTAATGCTTTTTCTTACCAAGTAAATTATTATGAGGCCAAAGTTAAACCACTCATATGAAGTACAACACCCAGCGCTAACTGAGGGATAAGAGTAGGTATTGCCCAGGACTCAGGGATGACTTTCCTATTCGATCACCGTGACAGGGGAATTGCACAAAGCAGGGTATTTTTGTCTATCTTATTTCTTTGGCAGTAGAGACAGTGCTGTGGAAGTGCCTCACATCTACTGGGCACTCGATCAATATTGGTTGACTAAACAGGTAAATAAAGGTCGGTTTTTTGAGGACAGCATTCCTTCTTGAGTACTGAGATCTTACCAGGTCAGTGGGCACAATTCCAGGGGCTGAAATCATCAGTCTTTTTACTGCACAGTCCCTGGTCCTGTGTTCAAGGTCCAGACATCTTCCTGCAAAATGCTCAGAAGAGACACAGAGTGTGCAGAACGCTGCAGGAATAGAAACATCAAGAAGGAAGTGGAGAATTCAGGAGACATGTTCTTTCTTGAACATGTATCAGTGCTGGAAGGAAAGCCATGTGTGGAGGTGTCAGGGGAGGCTGGGGAAGACACTCAGTGACCTCCAGGGCTCCTGTCAGCACCCGTAATGCATGGAGAAGATCTACAAAGCCATCTACTTGGACCCTACCATGCCTGGCTTCCCCTTGGCTGGTGCCCTGTCTTCCTCATCTTTCCCACCTGCCCTGCCCACTCACCTCTGCTTCTGGAGACCACCATGGCTAGTAGCCCAAGGTGAGGCTGGCACCTGGAGAGCTGGTGTGTGTCCATTCCACACTGGCCAGGCCAGGTCTGTCTGATGGACTTTCCTTGTGTGCTGACCCAGCTGGTGTCACTTTGGTGACCTGGATCACAGGAAGCCCATCTTTGTTGCAGAGTCTCCTTGGAGACCCACATGGCTCTCAGAAGAGCAATAATCCAGATTTCTTATTTTCTTTTCCAGGGTTATAGGAATATTTCTCTGCCAAAAGACATATTATTTAGGCTTTTGCTTTGGCTGCTCCTGGGAAGGAAACTCAAGGGTTTGGTGATTTTTTTAAACTATGCATCAGGAAAATCTGGAGTCTTTTGTGGAAACAAAGGAGGAAAGGAAAATATGCTTCATGCATTTAATTGATCTGTCTCATCCAGGAAGCAGGGATTTTCCCATAGAGCTGAATCTGTGAATTTCTTGGTGGGGGTGGCAGGACATATGAGCACAGATTAGTGGTTTCTCTGAATCATTCTAGCTGCACCTCCTATTTAGAAGAAATAAACTGTTGTGCAAATATTTGATGGATCACAACATCCATTGGCAGGCAGATCATAGTTTTGCTTGTGAACAGGAGGAAAGAGAAACTGGCAGGAACCAGAGATGGGCACTGATGTCAACTCTGCAGAGAAACCCAGCCTGGGTAAATTTCAAGCCCTGGGTGAGTTCCTGGCACCTGGGGCAGCATCAGGAACACTTCCTCTAGATGCCAGCAACAAAGCAGGGGATACTGGCAATACTGACCTGAGCACTATCATTGCTTTTTAAGAACAGGCAAAATGTGAATGAGCAAAGCTCATAGATATAGCAGCTTATCTAGAAATAGCAATGAGAGAAAGGAAAAGGGGTAACAAGCTTAAAAACTAAGAAAGGTTTTTTGAAAATCCATGGGTAGGAAGAGCTGCTGCTGCTGCTGTTGTCTGTTTAAGAAAAATGTGAATGAGAGAAAAAGGAGGATAAAAGATGGACAGGAAACAAAATTAAGGTCTTGGGGGCTTTTGTGGTTTTAAATTCAACCTTTCCCAAAATAGCAAAACCCCAAATAATAATAATAACTATAATAGGAGCAATAATTTTTGAAGCAGACTCTTGGTGATTTTTTTAAAAATTTCTTTGATTTTAAAGACAGTAGTACATGAGAAAACAAACAAACAAACAAAATAACATTAGCAGCATACCAGTATCATGAACATAAACAAATCAAAGCAAGGACATTCAAAGTGATACAGAGTCTCAAGACAAAATAATACAAATCAACAGTGGTTATTACACTGCATATTGCTATCCTCAACTACATTGCTCAGATTACCAGATGTAAGCATGAAAGATTGCTCAAACCATTAAAGAGATTAAGAAAATAATTCTTCCATATAACATTAGAGATATTAGAGAGTTTCACTAGACAAGATGGTAGGAGTTCACCATTTCAATTCCATTGCATATCGTTACCTTCAAATCAGTTGCTCAGACCACCGGACACAAGGATGCAAAGTCTATCAGAATGTAAAAAATTGTGAGCATTAACTGTTCATTTCAATACACCATCAGACAATAGCAATACAGTCATTGCAGCTATTCATATATATATTTATGTTTTGCCTTCCTTCTTTCTTTTTTCTTCTTTCCCTCATCCCAATCATTCCTTCCTTTGAGCAATTTCTTTCCCTTTCCTATCATCTATTGTACATTTTGAGTTTTACCTAGTCTTTCAGTTTCCTACACCAAGGAGACAATATGATGTTTACACATGTGGGTCCGATTTATTGCACTAATGAGTATGGTCTCTAGTTGCATCTATTTACCTACAAAAGCCTCAAGTTTATATTTTTTAATAGCTGAGTAATACTCCATTGTGTAAAAATACCACAACTTTTTAAATCTATTCTTGGTGATTATTAAAATATTTTACAAACCCCTTTCACCAGAGCAGCCCTCACCTCACTCTACCCAGAGTTTGGATGGTATATCAACATTTCCTCCTCTGATCAACATTTCCAAGTTGAAATCCTTGGAACCCAAGGGACCTCTAATTTCAAGTTACCCTGTATTTTTGTTATGGTTTGTGTCTAGATGTTCCCCCGCAAAGCCTCAGGAAGTTTTAGATGGGCCTTTTTTTGAGGTGGTTGAAGGTAGAGTGTGTGATTGATTGGTGGTGTAAAGCTGGGATGAAGGGTGCTGAGATTAGCAGTAGGTGATTGCTGGATCAGTCTACTGATTGGATTCACACCAACCTAACCCCAGCAACCTGGATAGAGTATGAAAGAGGCAGAAAGACACTGTGATGGATCAGTTTTTGCTTCTTCTGTCTTCTACTACCATGGACTGTTTCTCCTCTGGGATGTTCCAAGCACCTTACCTTGGAACCAGCAAATTATGGACTGAAATCTCTACAAACTGTGAGCCAAATAAACCTTTCCTCTTTTGCCTTGGGTGTTTGGTATTTCGTCTCAGCAATGAGAGAAAAGTAACTAAAACAGAATTTGGTACCAGAAGTGGGGTCATTGCTATGACTATACCTGACTATGTGGTTCAAAAGCCTTTGGGAATGGCTTGTGGGAAGAATTTGGAAAGGTTCAGAGGTACCAACTGAAAAAGTAGAGCAGGAGCACCTTAGGCCATACTGTATGGGAGATTCTGGTCAGAGCTCAGAAGATCAGAAGGCTGATAGAAGTTCTGCTGGTAAAAACAAGCCTGGGGAGGTTTCTGCTGGGAAGAAGGACAACACTGGCTGCTGGACTCCAGATGATATGTGTTATGGCTTGGAAAAAGGTTTGTCGGATTTTGCTCATGTCCAGAGACTGCTGGAGATTGAGATTAAGGACGGTGGACTAATTAATCTGGCAGAAGAAATTTCAAGGTAGTCAAATGCTGAGGTGGTGGTATGACTATTGTTTGGGGTTTTTAGCTAGATTTGTGTTGAGAAACAAGAGCACAGAGCCCAGCAGAATGATTTAAAGCATTTTGAGTTTGGAGAGAAAAGAAGCTGCAGTAAATCTGAGGACTATAAAGATAGAGCAGAGGAGATCTCAATTGCTGAGAAGGAACAGAAGAATAGAAAAGATGGCCTGAGGGCATTGCAAGAGCTCCCAAGGTGATTAAACACTCATAAATATGTAAGCTTCCATAACCAAAGGAGAGTTAGCTGACATACTGAAGACATAATTGAACCTACAATGGCATAAATGTGAATGGGAAGATTGCTATTTGTCAACTGAAGCTGGAGCTTTGCAAGTTAAGGGCTGTCAAGAGGACTATATCTTCTGATTACAGGCAAAAGATTGTGGAAAAGTGGCACACCAGTAGAGCTTTGACTCACATGTAGGATGCACTAGTACAGAATTTCAGTGGGCAGAAGATGATGAGCAGAGATTTCAGGGGAAAAGCTCAGAAAAAAGATGAGTGGGTTGGAGGAGGTTTAATGCACTTATGTGATAGAGGGGGTGGGGAATGGAGGAAAGATATTGAGAAATGAGTCAAAGGAATTGACTGAATTTATTAATCAACTTCTTAAAGCAGAAAAGGTGGCAGAAGTTAAGGGGGATCATGAAGATTTTTTTTTATTTTAAGGAGGAAAAAAACGAACAAAACAACAATGAAGACAAAAACAAAACAACACAAAACCAACAAAAATGATACATGACCTCAAAACATAATGATAGGAATTAACAATGGTTGCTACACTGCATATTGTTATCTTCAGCAAAGTCGGTCACTCCACCAGATGTAAGAATATAAAATTGATCAAACAATCAAAGACAGTGACAAGCAAAACTATGTCATCATTAGGAGGTCTGCAGATGACAAAGGAAAAGCCAGTTCAGGTGAAAGCCCAGTGGATCAATCAGGTCTTATACATATCGAGGAGGAGATTAGGATGAGGTAGTGATATTTGGGATGTTTGGGATGCATGACGAGATATTAATGTTCTTGGTGGCTGTAGAGCAGGGATGCAGTTCTGCTATGCACTTGTTTAAAATGATAATTGTAAGAATTCTGATAAAGTATTTCCAAAATAGGTGTGAAGTCCATAGAGGACAGAAGGTCAGGAGGACAGTTAGGAGTCAGGAATACTGGCTAGGAGCTGGAAAAGGCAAGAGTGAAGAGGCTGGGAAGAGAGGAGAGACAAGGACCATGCAGAAGCCAACTGAGAGCCTATCTGGAAAGGCAGGGACTCAGCAGCCAGGGGTGCAGGGAGTGGAGCAGGGTGTGGTCCGAGGAAACCGCTAGGCTCCCTGGGTACTTTGGAGTGAGCAGCTTCCAGTGAGAGGTAGAGAGGGAAGCAACTCCCATGGGTTGCTGAGGACAACAGTGCTGCAAGGCAGAGACAGCTGATAGAAGTTTGATAACTCAGAAGAAAACAGGTAGAGAGTGTGAGAGAGCAGCAGAGCTCAGAAATGCCGTTTGCTTTTTGCCTGGGATTGCGCTGAGCAAGTCTTAGGTAGACAGAAAGGGAAGAATTTAGATTTTTCTGGAAGAGAGAATTCAGCTGATAGGGAATCTAAAAGGAATTGTGGATACAGCAGAGCCACACACGGGGACATGTGGGCGGACATGAGATGACCCACCGTGACACTGGCTGTAGGAAAGGAGGGTGACGTGTGTTTCCTGTGCCACAGATGCAAGGTGAAGGGATGGCTGGGTAATGTGCAAAGGCCACGGAGAGGGAGACAAGGAGCTCTGTGAAGAGGAGGAGAGGGTACCAGCTCAGAGCGGTGAGGAAAGATGCAGACCTGAGGGCCACACAGCGTAGGGCACTGCAGTAACTAGGCAGCGGGCCTTGCCGTGGGACTGCTCCTGGCTGCCACACTCTGACTCCAGAATTCTGAGCCAAGGAGGTCTGGATGTCACAGATCTCTATTTAGAGTAATAGCGCAGATATCCTTTGAATTGCAACATTTGAAGATGATAAAAAAAGTTTAGACATTACTGAGCTGTCATCCCGAATTCAGAAAAGTATACAATTTCTCATCAAGTTAACCTCAGGTTAACCAGGCACCATGCTACACTTTAGGACTTGGCTATATTTCAAACTTATTCTCATAGTATTTGGTAAACTTCCTAAATCAAGTTTAAGGTAGAAGCACAATTCTGTCCACTCTGATCTGGGTTTGGAGCTCTGAGTAACTGAGAATATGCCGCTGCTCTGTGATATGTCCCTGTGCTCTGGGACGGTGGCCTTTGCTTCATTCTTTTCTGCAACCTTCAGCTCATCTTTTTTTTATATTTCTTTTGCTTCTAAGGAAGTTCAGCATTCCGCGAATGAGCCCATCACCAGCCACATTTCACACCCATGCTCCAGGCAGCATTTCCTGACCTTATACACAGACTATCGTTCCCTTTAGTGGGAAAAGGGGGGCTAAAGCAACCTTCTGCTTAACAATGAATTGGAAGCCAGAAATGAAGCCATTTTACTTTTTCTTTTAGTCCCTAAGACAGTAATCAACTTAAACTATTTAGGTGCCGCTAAAATAATGGATCAGCTCCATCACATGAGTAAATATTTAAGTGTTGACACAAATCAGTCCACAGGGTGAAGTGCTGAGTTCTGTGCTTTTTAACCACCAGGTTTATATGTATGCAGTCTCAGTTTCATAGAAGTCAAAGGAAGATTTTTTTTTAAAAGTCCAGAAACTCTAAGGCTAGGACCAAAAACTCATTTTGCGTTACTTATAAGTTAACAATTCAGGCTGTCAGTTTAGTGATCTCTAGGAAAAGCATACGCTTTTTGGATCAGTTAACTTTTTCTGCTCACAACACCAGCAGTAGCCAGAATATTAGCTCTTGCTGGTGCTGGTTGCTCGAGCCCAAGGCTGTTGCAGAGAGGGAGCGGAAGGCCTGCGTATGCGTGGGGTGTATCACAAAGAGGAATCTTGAGTGGAGTAACTGCTCACCCGCTCCTAGTAACAGCTCAGATGCCCGTCCTTTCCTCTGGAGGGGTCTACTGTCTTTCTCTCAAGGCTGTTCAATATACAAACATCCCTGAGAAGACTATGTAGGATAAAGCGGGTCCCTCTGCATACCAGACACATAGAAACATGAGAGATATTTCTATCAACTAGTGCGTTGATGACAGTCGAAGGTGACTCATTTTTGACTTTCAAATGCAAAGGGAAGGCTGGGACCTGGTGAATATCTTCAGAATTATTAAATGTAAGTTGCAATTGTTACCTCATTTACGAAGAAAGTGCTCTGAAATAAGTTTAAACAAATGTAACAAGGTATAAAATATTTTCTAACAAACAGTATTAAAAACACTATTATTCTTTCCCAGCCTGACATTAACTTAAAACTTTGCTTCAAAAAAAAAAAGGATATCAAATATTCCTTATAGAGAAATTGTCAAGGTTTACCTTTCAATCAACTTTTCATTGCAGTGGCTTATGAATTCACTTAATTTAGACTTTGTTTTAAAATAAATCTGATTCATTTTATTATAAATTCTACATAAATTTGAAGTAAGCAGCTTGTCATTCATGCTTAGCCCTATAAAAACATACTCTTGTAAGTTCACCTACTAGAAAAAAAATGATAAGTGTATTCTTTAACAATGGTTCTTTGTGAGCTTTGTTTTCATTAGATTTTTAATAATAAAAAGGCCACTTGGTTCAGGACAGAGGAGTATAATAAATGCAGCACATTAAAACAAAATAAAACATATATTATCCAACTGTCTAATATTGAATCTTACAATTTATCAAGTAGACCCAAAAAAATAAACATAATTTTGTTTTAAAAAGTGTAGGGGTGTGTGTAAAGTTGGATCCTTTCTGAAAAAGCGAAGCTGCTTGTGGAATAGCTCACATCAATGCAACTCCAGGAGGAAAGAGACAGTGAAAAGTTAGAGGAGCTGGCAGTTTGACATGTGGGTGCACTTCAAGTGAATACATCCAAGGACTACCATTATATATTGGAAAACGTCATGGAATCTTGGAGTTTGTGTTCAAATTAGGAACTTTATACACCTCATGCAGTATTTGAGCCTATTTAGTAAAACATGTATCTGACCAATGTATTATTTATTATTAACACGGAAAAGATGAGAGAATAATAAGTCTGCACTGCAGGTGCATTATAGGAAGTGTAATCAAAATGTAAGGTGAATATTTAAAGTTAAAATATTTATTACAGTAAAAGATATGTTGCCATTAATCCCCCTCAAAGTACTCTCCTGCTCTGAACACACTTATCCCATATTTATCACTTTCTGAAGCAATTAGAGAAGTCTTTTACCTGAGTGTCTTTATGAGGAGTGATAAAAAAATTCAGTGGATAATGCTGCCAAATGCCACCTGATGAAAAAGCAGCTTGTAAAAAATGACAGTGCATCCTCATCCACCTTATTCACAGGACTTGGCACTGTGTGACCTCTGGATCTTCCACAAAGTCAAACTGACCATGGAAAGGAAATGTTTTGAATTGAGGCAGCTACAACAGTGCAACTAAAGACACCAAGGAAAGAGAACTTCCAGAGCTGCTGCTGAAAGTGGCAAGGATGGGGTAAGTTACAAGCGAGAGGGATGATTTTTGAGGGGCGATAATGGCATATGTCTTTTACTGAAATGTTTCCTTAAAGTAAGCATTCACTGTACTTTTGTGCTCACCCCTAGTACGTCTGTGTGTTTTGTGATCCACTTGCCATTCCCGCCTGCAGAATATTCAGTTTGGTAGGCAAGCCAGGCCATACAAGCACACGACACATTTGTAGCTGGCACCCCACACTTTGAGAGAAATGCTACAAAGCCTGCTCTAATTTAGAGCAAGCCCTGGTGTCAGAGACATAGGAAGAATTTTATCAGGTAGGAAGTCAAATGAATAACTCAGGCATTCTAAGTCTACATAAATAAAAGGAAAAGTACAGAGACCTAAATCCCGGTTGCAGTTTCACTGATGACTTTCAGACCACTGAGAAATGATGATATTTTTCATTTTCTCATCTCTGTTTAATCACCCTTGCTTCATAACATTACTCTTAGTGCAAATGGGAAACCCATTAGAGACACTGAGTAGAATAGATTTTAAAAAATGAAATGACCACTGATTACACTTTTTTAAAAGTCAGGGAGAATCTGCCTAGAATTTCAATAAAAGGAAGAAATTCTAAAGTTGAGTGGGGAAGAACAGCAAGAAGGAACTGGAATAAAAATTCCTGTGATCTCCTCATGTGCCCGTTCATTTGAGTCCCATCCTCTTAATTCATCAGTTCTGCTAAGTATTACCAGTTGGGCAAATTCTTATTGATTCTTTTTATAATGAGAGAAGGGAGATTTAGGTGGTATTAGGTGGTATAAAGTGATATAAAGTGGCTTAAATCTTGGATTTAGTCCAAAAGGGGCTCTGGTACCTGGAATATAGAATTGACCTTCCTCTGTGACATTTAAATGATAGAGGAGCTATTACAGAAATGCTACAGAGAACTTGGCTGAACTGAACTGAATATTCCAGCTGCCTTCAAACACTTGGTTGATACACAAAGCTACATTTTTAAGTTTCTGGATAGTCTGTAAAAAATTGTTGTAGGTGATACATTTTGTCCCATGAATTGTATCAATTCTACTAAGATCAGTATTCACATACTAAACATTCTTTCATCAACCCACATACTATTCATGATGGCTGAGGTGGTAAGTGTACACACTTCGAGATTCTTAGAATCCTAGAGCAAAAAATATCAGAATCACAAGTTCCTGCACTGGAAAAGGAGCAACTGGTTAACAATATCAAAAGCGAATGGAGAGGAAGCCCAAGTCCTCGCCAAGATGTGGTGCAAACATGTAATGGGGTTTTAGGTTTCTGAAGCTTCCCAGGCTTGCCTTTACATATTTGAGTAAAGCCAACTGCTTTTTTCTTCTTAATTTTTCAATCCTGATATATTTTGGGGGGAAATTTGATCCATATGTTTCTAATTCATTGACTTCAGCTCATCAAATGGTGTTTTGTAAACTATTCTCTGCCCAAGGGTTTTCTAAACAATCTTAAGAAGCCTCTAAACTAGAAATGGTAATAGATGCAATTAGTACCCACTGCCAACCCTAACTTCCTTGAACCAGAGTTAAGTAGAAGACCAGCGTCTATTTTTAAACCTGGCAAGCTGTACACACCATTGAGCTGCTGACTTAAATGAAGGCAAACAACAATTAGCTATTATTTGTGCAAACTGTGGATGCAAAACGTTTTTTGGTTTTTGAAATCCATGGAAAAGGACTCAATTCTTAATAAAAGATAGAACAGTAAAACATTTCTTTTTTTACCTAAAACTTGCTATGGCTATGATCAGCCATGCTGCTCACTGTAGCAGCAAAAAATAGATAAAAGTTATGTATGAACATCCCCCTCATACATGTGAGGTAACAGGGGTCCCGGGGACTCCAGTAGCTGTCCCCATATCACATAGGGATGTGACTGGTTGTGGTGGAAGAGGACCAGGAGCTCAGTCCTCCTAGCCCTGCATTTTGGTTCTTTGGGCAGAGATCCTTTCCATGGTTCATGTAGGGTGCGACCATAGTGTCTGAGGATGATTTGTGTCTAGAACTTCAGCTGCTTTCCCTAGGTGCCCTGTTAGTGGCAGGACAAGACGGGCATGTGTGTCTTTTCCTGGTTACCTCTGATCCTCATATGTGGCCAGACAGCCTTACTGACAAGGGAGCAAAGCTAGCATAGATTATTCACATATGCCTGGTGTAATGGTTGATACTTGTGTCAACTTGAGCTTAGAAGCATAACTAAATGACTCAGCATTTCTACATCCTTGGATGCAGAGGACCCACCCTAGGGCAGGTAGCCTGCATAAGATAGAGAGGAAAGCAGTCTTGCTGCCCCCCTTTTATGCTCTGGTGCTTTTGCTGTCTTCAACAGACACCACCGTGGACTTTCATCCCTCCACCATGCCACCGTGCCTTGGAGCCAGCTGATTATGAAGTGAAACCTCCACAAACTGTGAGCTAAATAAACCTTTCCTTCCTTAATTTTGGGGATTGGGTATTTTGTCTCAGCAATGAGAGAAAAGTAACTGAGACACCTTGGGATGTGGCTTAATTTGACTTGGCTTAATTTGCTCTAATCAGCTAACTGGCACACTTATTGCTATGATGTATATAATTTACTTTATTGAAACAATCATGATTGTACAAACATTTGATTCACAAAACACTCTTCAGGTCACATCTCCAGTAATTACCTCCAACCAAGCTCTGTTCCCCATGGCACACCCAGCCGTGAAATCACCAATGGATGAATTGACAGGTAGACTACAGCTCCCCCAGGATCCAACCACCTTCCAAAATTTCCACCTCTGAGCACATGAGACTTTGGGGAGACATTTTATATCTAAACCACAACAGGTCCTTAGAGGAGACAGGCAGAGCAGTCAGAGATTAAGGAGAGGCCATAGAATGATGACAGTAGAGATTGTAATCCTAAACCCAGAAATCCTGGTATCATAGAAGCTAAGAAATCCAGGGAACACAGTCTCCTGGGAACCTTGAGAGAAAACCAGTAGTGATGAGAGCCTGACCATACCTCATGAAACACACAGACATCAGAATGGTTTCTCTTACCCACTGCTGTATATCAAACTACTCCATAGCTTGTTGGCTTCAGGAAATGAACTTTTAAAAAATTTCTCACAGTTCTGCAGGTGAAAAATTCAGACACTGCAAATCTCTATATAAAAACTTCTTTTTCATATTAATCACCCTGGGGCTGGAGGCACAACTGATCACAGCCACCGGTATTCCATGTCACTTTGCCCAAATTCACACTGGTTTTGAATTTCTCTGTGAAATTTCTCAGTAAGCCCCAGAGGTGTGGCATGCCAGCAGGATGGGCAAAGGAAGGTGAAATGCAGGTAGAAGACGTCGTGTGGCTTCCTGCTTTGCTGACAAAGCTGTCTTTCTCAAGTGCGCCCTCATTAATTCTTTGAATTTTGGCCACAGACAACTTGGTTGCCCTGCTTGACATGTGACAGTGAGAAAGATTGTATTGGTGAATCTTCTGATGTGCTAACGCATATTTTTAGCTGATGGAAACTGACCAAGAAGCTGTTACCAGGGTAGTAATGTTTGTTTGACTCTTCACAATTGAAAATAGGTGATTTTGAGTCGCTCTGGAAGTCGAGAGGCAAAAACACAAACTATGAACTATATATGAGACCCAAAGAGGGACTTGGTAAAGCACAGAGGTCCTCTCCGGCCAGGGGTCATAGACTCATAGTGGCAGATGCTAGTCAAGAATGGGAACACACAATGTTAAGGGGCACATGGGAACGTCAGTGCCAAGGCCAACAATCTGCACCCTCCTCCTGATGAGCAAGTGACAACAATTTGTTTTGCACAACGGCAACTATATTTTCTGGTGTTTCTAGAAGCGTGTGTTTGTTGGTGCCTTCTTCTGCCCTTAATGTACAACTAAATCACACACAAGTCGATCTTTTTAATTGTTGGCACGAATTGTCAATGTCTATATGGAACACAGAAATTGGAAATAGATTGAAATGTGTCTTAATTTCAACATAGGGACCATGAAAACTGCTCATGATTTGATTTAAACTTTTGCTGCAGAAGAAATTAGCATTGAGATGATTAGTGTTAATGTTATAGCTTTATTGCTATTTTTACAGAGAACACGATTATTTTACAAAGCCGGGTCTCTGTTCAGATTTGAAATATTTTGTGTTGGTACAGCAGCCTTAAATATATTGTCTGCAGTACCTCACCCTTACTCTATAGGTTATGTCAACAGCAAATTCCTGAAAGTAATGTCAATGAAACATGAAATTAATTTTGTGTGGCTTACTGGCTTTTGCCAAAACAGCAGTCATGGCTTTAAAGTGGTTACTTAAAATGCAGCAATGTTCTGTCTATGGAAAGTTTAATTTTTCTCTTAGGACTTGGTCCTTTTATTATTCCTCCTCACCTGACTGAGAGATATCAAAACCCACATGCTTTCTTGGCATTTTGTGCCTGAGCGATCGGTAAGACAGTTCCCAGGTGGGGCCTACAGTAAATTTTAATGTTTGTCGGCTGGACCCTGCTGTATAATTGGCAATATGATGCTCTTCATGAAAAAAAAAAAAAAAAAAAAAGGTCAAAGGACACAGGAATAAATCAGAGGGTGCAGGCGAGAACCAGATCACAGGATGCTTTGGGGAGAGAGACTTGACCCACTTTGAATCTCACAGATTCTATGGTTTCCTGTGGCAGTCAAAACCTTTGAAGCTTAAGTTCTTACTGTACGTTGTCAGAGCTGAAAGAGAGGGAGAAAATTGGATGCTGTGTTTCCCGCTGACAGCAATCCCCACTCCCGCTAAACTAAGCATTCTAAGAGTATGCTTAGTTGGGGAAAATGGGCAGTGTCCAGTGCTAACAATGAGGGCTCACTGGACATTCCAGAGAGAACTGCTTTGTGACCATGGGGAAGACATAATAAAAAGACAAAATTGAGGTGGACAGTTAGAATGCTTCATCTAGTCAAGAAGAAAAGGATTCATCCTCATCTAAAATTTTTTACAAACCCATTGGATTAAGGATACCACAGTTGGTACTCTCTCCATAGGGTGTTTACACTACAAAGAAGAGATTTCCCAGAAATTCTTTCCTGCAAGGCAAGCATTGTCATTCCTAAATGTTCAGCAAATATGAAGTCATGTTGTTGATCACCATATTTTATATTCCATGGGTCAAGGAGAAATATTGAGTATATAATATAGATCAGGTATCTATCCTGCTAGGACTTGGCAGAATCATAATTTTATTTATTTGTTACATTGTCCTCATTATATGGATAGTCCACATCTCAGTAAAGAGGGGATTTCATAGCTTCTACCTGAATTTCACCTTTTATTCTAATTTTTTTTTTTTTTTTTTTTTTGGTTTTTCTCCGGTACTGGGAACCGAACTCACGACCTTGCGCTTGCCAGGCAGGCGCTTTGCCGCTGAGCTAAATCCCCAGCCCCTTTTATTCTAATTGTAAATTACAGTGATAGTCAGATGAAGGAATCCAGACTTAGAAAGGAGGTGTTGAGTCACAGAATGAAAAGGAACCAAGGGAAGGAGAATAAATGAATACTGTGTTTACATTAATAAATCTACCAAGTAACTTTTTCCTGGTTTCAAAAAGAGCTTAAGGTAATATATGAAATCTTACAAAGTATAAGAAAGAAAATAAATTTGCCAGTAGTAAAAAATAAAAGTGAAGGTAAAAATAAAGATGTCTATTGACAAATAAAAATGTTAGAGAATTCGGCCCATTTTTCCTTCAAGCTTTTGTTTATGTTGAACAAATTTCCACTTTGGAAGTGTTGCAGGTTTCTGCTGCTTTTTGCTTTTTTCCTTCTTTTCTCTCCTGCCTTCCTTTCTGCTGGAAAGGAGAGAATTGATAAATTTTAGGGTTGTTTTTGCGTATCGACTCTGCCATCTGTAACTTGTTTTGAAGGGAAGTGTTTCTCTTGTGGGTGTGTCTTGCTGTAAATATTTGTTCATATTTTTGTAAATTCAATACGGCATACCGTTGTATTATAGTACCTTTTATAAAGCAAACCATAAACACACTGAGGTTTCTTACATATTGGAAAAAGAAGGAGCACAGGAAGACTGTTGGTGTTGGCAAAGGATGACAGTAGCAGTCCAAGTGATGTTTCTCAGTGTGGATTATTTCCACTCTAATTGTGTCTCAAATTAAGGGTGGTTCCATTTGTTAGGGTGTGTGCATTATATCATAATTTATTCTCTTATCAACTATAAAAAAATGTTTCAGTTGTCACTTATGATTGGAATGATGACTCTATCAAGAGAGAAAAACATGAAACTAGGCAGTGTTTACAAAGAGAAAATGACAGTTCTTTCAGCCTGTCCAAAAGGGAGAATCAGCCACCAGTGAGAGGAGAAGAGAGTACTGTGGAGGCTCAGAGAAGAAGTTGAGACCGAGGGGCCACCATCAGCTGGGAGGAGTATCTCTCTTTGGAGGTGGCTCACCTGGGAAGGTTTGGCAGTGGACACGTGGCTTAGGAAGATTTCCATGGAGACAAAAGTGCCTCTTGGAACACTAGCTGGATTGAAGTGGTGTCTGGGATTAGAAACCAGAAGCGCAGATGTCAGGGGCTAACCATGAGTTTGGATATAAGAAAGAAGCCCGCAGATCATGTTTCCTAAGTTCTCCAAAGAAATAGTTCTCAAGCTGGGCTGGAACCGCGAGGACAGGCATGCAGCGGAAAACATGCATTCAAGGGGTGACCAAAAGGTATTATGATGGTTATTTTATTTTATTTTTATTTCTAAGAGGCATAAGAGGATTTATTAGGCAGGAATTTTAAAGTACACACTAAAGAAATAGAGTTTTGGCCCTCAAGCGAGAGACTTGCTCCAGGGTGTGGAGCTGGGAATACTCTGAGTTTTTGTTTTGGGTGGAACTCTGTGGAATTTGTCCATCTATAGGCAGTTTGGTCTTTGACTTGGTTGACAGGAAAAGCACTGTCCCCCCCTCAACATAATGGCCCATTTTATAGGTGCAAGTCATGAGTCTCACCAATTATCGTTTTTGTTTTTTTATTTTTGCATGAATAAGCTAAGACTTTTTGCCTGAAAACATTCTTTGAACTCTCTCAATCTGTTCCTTGAGGCAAGGTTTATGACTTTAAATTGATCAACTAAGCTAATTTTTGGAATTAAAATATCTTTAGAGAATTCTAGATGCGATAGGCCTAGAAGAAAAGAAGTGCAAACAGACTGACTCATATGGATGATCAGATGATCACGGGTAATTTTCTTCCTGGAGCTATAGTGGTGATGGTTTATATTTTAAGAATTTCCTCACAGTGAAAGACATACTGTCAAAACCAATGTGATAAATGTGCTCAGAACAAAGGGGAGTATTTATTGTAATGAAAATTTTAAGTGACTAATTCTCCATAATGCTTATAGCAATTTTTGTAAAATAAAAATATGGCATGCCCTCTTCCACCAAATACACTGAATCTGGTACTATGTGAATACCGGCTTTTCTCTAAAATCAAAATGACCATGAACAGGTATTGGTGACCCTCGCAGTGAGCCTCCAATCTTCTGCAAGGTGTTAGGGTACATGGTAAAAAAGAAAGAGCAAGAGACGAACAGCAAGCAACAGGGATCTGGGATGGCCAGTTGTTCATAGGGAACAAAAGGCCATGAGGCAGCCAGAACTTTGGCATTTACTAATTGAGGAAAATGGTGAAGGGATTGTTGGATGACTCGGAGGGCAGACGTGGTCTTATGCTAAGAAGCGTCTTGCCTTGGATGTTTTTAGTCTTAGTGGTTTTAGTCTTTGGCATAGTTTTACTCTTAGAGTAGGTGGGAGAGGATGGCTCACTCCTAATGAAATAATGACAAATCTCAGAAGGGTGATACCAATAATCCCAAGCCTCCATTCATCCTTTAGAGACGTATATAAAACTAGCCATTGTGAATTTGTGGTCCCCAACAAAGGGGAAAGATTTTGAATCAATTCAGGACATCAAGGCAGCCACAACAGTGCAACTACAGACACTCATGTGTGAGGACTTGCAGAACTGCTTCAGAAAGTGGCAAGCATGGTGGGATAAGTATGCTGAACCTAAGGGGAGGATTTTGAGGTTGATTCATGGTAATGTATTGTTTTTTACTCTAATAAATTTTTAAAAATTTAAAAAATATTCACTACAGTTTTTGATCACACTGTGTGACCTTTCAGATACTATTTACAGGCAGCTAAATGCAGAGAGCAGGAAGTATAAAGCTACCATTCTCGAAAGCTTAGTATTTAGATTAAAGGCCAATGTCCCTAGCCCTGTGGTAGAAGGTATAGGGATCCTACCAAAACTACTGCAAGAGTGGATCCCATGAAAACCCCCGGTGAGGACCTGGCTTGCTTCCAAGCACCCAGAGCACCATGGTGCCTTCCACTCATCTGAATGTCTCCACCTCCTGGGTCACTTTTCTTTAGGACTTCAGGTGCTCCTCCATTTCAAGTCCTTGTCTCAATTTGCCTGCTTTGTTTTTCTCCCTTCACTTACAGCCTTGCTGATGACTTGGGACTATAAGATTGGTAGTGGTGAGCTGTGACGTATTCTGACATGTGGTGGAGAAGGAGCCTTTGTGCCCCGCTCAACCACTGCCTCATTCCATCTAGGTCTGGGGGAGGATGTGACTGCTAATTGTGCTGTACTAACCTACTTGGATTAAGAAACACTCAGGGGGTTAGTGAAGCACACTTCCTGGCTGTGTCTGTGTGGATCATGGAGGTGTGACCTTCGGAACCACCTATGGCCCTGGCCCCTTTCCCTCTGGAACCGTTCCCTTGCTCGGCCATGTGCTAAGGCTCTTTGCTCTGCCACACCCTTCCTCCATGTTGCTCCTGCCTCAGAGCCAGCTGATGATCATGCACTGAGACCCTTGAAACTGTGCGCCAGGGAAACCCTCCTTCTTTACATAGTGGGTATTGGATATTTGGCCCCAGCAACAGGAAACCTGACTAATACAGAACACTCGCATCAGAGAATTGGAGGGGTTGCTATGGCTACTTGACCTTGGAACTTCTTTGTAAGAGGAGTTTAGAAAGGTTTGGAGGTGTGGGGTAGAGCATCCCTACATGTTTTAAGCAGAGCTTAAGGGGCTATTCTGTTCAGAGCTCAGGAAACAAGAATGCTGACAGGAATGCAGATGGTAAAGGTGAGGCTCAAGAAGTTTCCTTTGAGAGTAAGGATTCTTTGGGGAATTGGTCTAGAGGTCATGTATGTTACACATTGGTTAAAAAGTTGTCTATATTATGCCCATGTCCTGAGACTCTGCATCAGACTGAGAGTAAAGTCAGGGGATTAAATGACCCCGGTGGCAGCCCAGCTTTTGGGTGGTGGCATGATGTGTTGGAAGTTGCTTTTAGCCAGATTTATAGTAAGAATCAGGAGCAGAAGATGAAGTAGAAAAATTAGAACTTAAATTTTGGCCCCAAAGGTAACATGTACAAAGTTGGAGCCAAAGAAGGTGTTGCTGCTGAGGAGATTAACTCCCTTAAAAAGCAGCCAAGTACTTTGTATGTGGACAAGAAGAAAAACGCCTTCAGGGCATCTCAAAATTTGGCAAGTCCCCAACCATCACAGGCTCAATGGTACAAAAGTGTTGAGATTTCATTTGAGCAGTGTGTCTTTGGGAACACTGCTTGAGAGCAGCCTACCAGGGAGTTGGTTTCCCAGGATTCATTTCAGTGTTCAGCCATGCAGGCACTCAGAAGCCTCTGCATCCACAATCAAGGGGACCTGGATGCTGCTCTGGCTGGCAGAAGATCTTTGCATTGTCTATGTGATGTTGATTTTACCAGCATGCAGCATGCAAGAGTTGTGGGATTAGAGAGGCTCCACCCAGATCTCAGAGGTCTGGCATGGAGACCCTGAAAGAGAAGTGCCTGAAGCTGTGAGAATGAAGCTAAAAGTGCAGTGGAGACTTCAGGAAGTTGGAGCTGCCAGGAATGTGGGATGTCTGAGAAGGGAAGCTGTAGACCACAAATGGAGCCAGCCTAATAGAGAGGCCATGTGGGCTACAACCGACAAGAGCACAGGGGTGGGCCTGCCCTAGCCCTTTGGAAATATCTCACTACTTTGAGCTCCAAATGTTGGAGATGGATAATGCTTGCCCTGCTGGTCAGTCTGATGTTCACTGATAAGAGTTTGTCTTGAGTCTCAGAAAAGACCGGGACTTGGACTTTCAAGTAGTGCTGGAACTGTTAAGATTTTGAGGAGATTATTGCATCTCTGGTTGTGCCATGTTAGGTGGAATTATGAACTTACGGATATCTTTATTTGGAGGTTAAGTATGGTTTGAGAAGACATGTCTGGTTTTCAAATTGACAAAGACTGTGATACTAATTATTAGATGGAAAATGGACTAGATTAAGAAATTTCCAGGGGATTAGTGAAGCATGTTTTGGGGTGTGTCTGGTGGGTCATGAAGTCATTACCTTGGGTACTATATTTGACTCCTGGCTTTTTCCTCCTGGTTATGGTTCCCCTGCTCTGTCAGGAACTAAGTGTCTTTGCTTGGCCAGGTACTCTCCTCATGCTGTTGCTGCTTTAAAGCAAGCCAATCTTGGACCGAAACCTCTGAAGCGATGAGCCCAATAAAACTATCCCTGAAATTGTAGGTGTTGGGTATTTGGTCCCAGCAATGGGAGAGGTGACGAGCATGGGCAGAGGGGTGAGCGAAAGCAGTGATATAGCTCAGGGCAAGGCTGGAATGTCAAGAGAAGGTGCTGGGCTGTGAAAAACTGGTGCTGTTGTTTGCAGTGCTTTCTTGACTGCAAAGTTCCTGTTGTATCCTTCCTTGGGCCATGGCTCTCTTTTGTCACACACTGTACTGATTCTGCACTTTTCTTTTCCTTTCTCCCCATCAGGCTGATGCTGCCCATGGAGAAGTTTGAGTAGGATCTGGGAAAAGCAGTTATGGGATGGACAGCTTAGGGGAGGTGTGGGCTGCCCTTTTCTCTGGACAAATTTTTAAGGGGCCCAATATTCTTTTGCTTCTCTTCACTATCAGAGCTATAAGAGCTTCAGGATTTAAATTATAAGTACTATAGAAAAGAGGGCCAAAGAGCCTATTTACCTTAAATCTAATAGGAAAAGTAACTCTCTTGTTCACACAGGATCTTGGGCCCCTGATCTGAGTCAAGCATCTCAGGAAGGAGTTGAGGACCACGTGCTACTGCAGTGACCACTACTGGACTTGTGCTTGAAGACACATGCTCTCCATGCCCTCTCCCTCCCCTCCCTGAAGGCACAGCTGATATGCCCCTAATCCACTGCTCTCTATATTTTAACTGAGAAATTTTCATTTTCACATTGTTCCACCTCAAAAAAGTGGCAATTTCTATCTTTAACAGACCCCCCTTTCATTTTTACCACTGTCTCAAAAACAAAAAGTAAAATAATCCTCACAAACTAACAAGTAGGGATTTCAGATAAGTAGCATTAAGATTTGAAAACCAAAAGGCTTTTCATATTCCCAAATTACATCACTTTGGTGTTTCTCACCATACTGACAAATAAAACCACTCCTGGAAAGATATACCTTTAGGACCACATCACACTGCCCCCCTCCCAAAGTCTACAAGCACAAACTTCACGCAGGATTAGTCAGAAGAAATGGCCGTGGTCACCAGTGGAAACCTGCTTTCCTGCTAAAACAGTGGATTAACAGTCTGCGCTACATGACATAGGGAGATGGCTGAATTAATTAGCTTAGAATTAAATCAGAATTCATTCTGTTTCCCACAGGGGTAGCAGAGATGAGAAGCAAAGTGATGAAGGAAGAAATATGTATGTGGTGGCTTAACTGACTCGTGCTCCTTTCCAAGCTCTAACCTGTAGCCTTTATTCTTTCAATATGTTCTTGAAGTCTTAGGTGTTCTCCAAGGACCAAAACCACGTCTGTGCAGAATCGTTATACAATACAGGCCTGCTGTTTCCACTACTGTGAAGCCTGCCAGAGTGGCCTCTGTGAGGAAGGAGGAAGTGGGGCCATTTTTCCTTGCTTGGAAACCTTCAGAACATCAGACAGGCTTGGTTAGACAATGTCTCAAAATTTCTATTTCAGGAGCTATGACTTAATGTAGCAAAGAACAAAAAAGAAGGAGTGGAATTTGGAGGTGAATGAATCTATATGACAAATCTTGTACTACAAGTGTTTGTGGTTAACCGAGAAACATACTATGAGTCAAGCCTTCGGAAAGAGGTGAGTAATTAAAGACAAATGCTATGACATAATCATTTACATGCAGCACAAAGATTTTAGATTAAATCTGGCCTGACCTGCTGCTCAGCAAGTGTTATCATGGATTCTTGGGCAATATTCATTTATTTACTTTCTAATTTGGCCCATATGTTTTATGGAAAACAAAAGATTTTTGTATTTCCCATAGGAAATAGCCTGAGTCCGGCCATGGTTAACGAGGTTGGTGTTTCTGGGAAAAGATCTCTTGTGTGCACCAGCAAACCCAAGGAGCAGTGAGTCAGCTTGGAAACACCTCATTTGAAGTAAGCCAAAGAGGTTTGCTGTGAGCACGTTTTCTGACATGAATCCTCCCATGTTCACAGAGGTTACCACACGTGTTTAGATAGCTCAGTGAAAATTAGTTAGCTCAGTAATTTTGCCACAATAATATAAATCATATTCATTGCCTCTCTGTACTTTACAATTTTTCAGTCTATCCACAGCAGTGCAACACACACACATGCACATGCACATGCACACATGCACATGCACGCGCGCGCACACACACACACACACACACACACACACACACACACACACACACCTTGTTTGGCCTCATCCTGCATGTCAGTCACCATCTGTATCAGTGTCCTGTTAAGAAACCCATTTCTGGAGCAAGAAGCGGATTCTAGCCTCCTTCCTCTCTGAATCCTGACACTCTAATGCAAAACACACTGTCTCTCAGAGATGGCCGCCTGGCTTTCCAAATACTATTAAATTTTAGCTGCTGCTTTTATTAAATACAGGAAACAAGAGGGGTAGGGAATGACAGAGAGGCCTGAATCAGGAGCATTTAGTCTTTTTATTTGTGTAGAGGTGGAATTGTTAAGGCAAGTTTTCTGCAAAATAAAACTATAGTGGGTGCTGTTCGGTGAGCTCACTCAGTTCCCCTGAGTGTAGTGCAACACTCAGTCAAAGAACCTGGACTGCAGATCCATGAGGGGAAAATGGGGAAACCATGGAAACAAGAAACAACGAAGCTTAGAATTCAGGGCCTATTTCCCTTACATGATAATTCCTTCCTAGAATCAAGCACTTGGACACTTTCTGTTTCCTGCAGGGTAAAGAATGGGTGCACATTCTGGGAGGAAAGAGGTCTTACTGGTAAGAAGGGAGGGTGAATACCAGCATTTGGTGCTGAAGGTGAGCAGAACAGAGAGCAAGATGAGCAGAGCAACTCTGGTTGGAGTTGGTGGTGAAGAGAGCATGAATTTACAAGCCAGCTACTGTGTTCCTAGGAGCTTTCTGATTGGTGAAACACGACAGATGTGCAGAAAGGTGAGGAACCCGAGGTAGAGCATTTCAAGATTACTGTGTGAGTCCATGTGGAGTGTCTTTGCATGTAGATGTCCGTGTGTTTATTTCCTGCCCAAGGTTGGAAGCATTTACGTAACTGTTGTTAAACTGGAGCGCTAACAGCAGCTGCAGGAATCTGCTGTACTTTTTGTATGGGGTTCTTTGTACTAGTTATGCCTTTGCTCTCATCCTGTCTCAATTTCCTCTGTTATTATTCAGGTGAACACTATGCATTGCTGAGGAAACACCAGCCCTGTAGGAATCACAGCTCTCCCTGTGCATGTGTTACTGTGGAGCTTGTTTGTTGGAAGCAGAACCGGCAGAGTCCAGGTTCAAGGTAGAGAATTTGCAGCAGAGGTGGACGGGAGCCTCAGCACTGTGCCTGTGTGTGCTGTCTGCTATGCCAGCTCCAGCCTCCCCAGGTGCAGAGGTGAGAAGGGGCTGCTGTGCCTCCCTGCTGTGTCACCCAGCACCTTCTTCTCTCTCTTCTTTCAAAGCCAATTGTTTGTTAAAAGGAGACTTCCCATCATCATTAAGTCTGTACCATCACGGTCTGAGTCAGCCCTCATCCATCCTCAGCCTCATTTATTTGGGGTTATTTTGTCAGTGTGCTTCCAATCAAGTGGAAATCATGAGGTTTCACATTAGCCTCTGAAGCAAGCATATTGTGACTTTTTCTCAGTGTTCCCTGCTATATCTTAGGAAAGGACACACACACACACACACACACACACACACACACACACACACATACACACACACAGAGAGGTGGTCATTCTTGTGTTTATAAATGAAATGGTCAAGCTGTTCTTCGGATTGTTACTCCTGCTTATTTATCAGAATCAATGAGGAAAACAAGGGCTGGATTTCACACCTATCTTTGAACTTCAAGACTTTCAGTTCACACCGGGAAGCCAATTTCATGCAGAGAGTTCCTATATTAACACTTAGGATCAAAAAGAAAACCATCACTTAAGCAAACTAAGCACTTGGAAGGCATTAAAATTTAAAATTGGAACCAACTTTGGGTTTTTCTGTTGTTCCCCTGTTGCAGTATTTAACCACTTAATTTTTAATTTCAACACACATAGGTGCTCATAAAAAAAATCAGAAGCAAAAGGTTCAGAATAACTGGGACAGAACACAGGCCAAGGGACGAGGAGAACGAAGGACACCTTGGAGTCCTCAGGCTCTGATTTTCTCAGAATCAGACACCTGAGGCCTGGAGATGACCTGGTAAGCTGTTACCTTCTCTATTTCTGGGAAGTTTCAAATGAACAAATTTTCTTGTTTCATGTAACTTGTGGAAAAATGCTTAAGTACATGTAAGATATAAACATAAGAGAATATATTCCATCACTTATATTGTAATGTTCTGTGTTCTCCAAACCATTGCAAGTTTTAGATTGTCTACCTCATTGTCTTCTCATAGTCTCAAGAGTGGATCTGAGTTTGAATAGTATGAACATCCTGCTCATGCACACAGCCCTGTATATTCATTGCATTTCTACAGCTCCTACCTCTTCGTGAAATCAGTACAGATAAGTTTATCATCGGAACTCCCAAGGGAGCTACAAGCTCAGCTTTGCGGTACGTGTGAGAGCTGTGGAACAGGCAAGTTCTGGGGCTCTCACACAGGGTGAGGTTTCCCAGCAGTGAGGTGCTGCTGACTGTGACTCTGCTGAGGGAAGTCGCGGTACCGTGTGCAGGCTCTCACCATGAGTGACTTGGGATAGCGCCTTTTGCACACGTGTATCCAGGCCACCTCTTTGTGTTCTATGAAACCTAATGCTGAACACATGAAACTGCTTCTATTATGCTTTGGATTTCGTGCAGTTTTATGTAAGGTGTCAGGGCTCAAGTTCTGCAGTAGTGCTCTTGGTTTCCAAATTTCCTGTATCTTCTTATATTTTGGGAACCACTGGTTGCTCTGGATGGTGCAACGGACCACAGTGTGTGATGCTATCCTGGAAGTTCCCGCTTTCCACCAGAGCACACTGTGTTCCTCCTTCTCCTCCCTTTAACTGAATCCCACATTTTATTCCTGGTGAGCTCCAAGGAAAGCCCAAGAATCAGTCTGCACAAGTGCGGAATGGTCTGGCTTCTCCTGTCACCCCTCAGTATCATGATGGCACCCTGGCCACTTTGGGAAAGCGGAGCTGACTATTCTCTTGGGTGAAGGATCCCACAACTGGAGAGAACTGGACTGCTGCTTCCCCCAGGGGACAGAAGGCTGGAGAATCACCTTTTTCATTTCCTTGACCAGCAGCAAAATGCTGACACATGACAAAAACCCAGAGGAAGCAGGACTAGTGTGGACTGAAGGTTGGTGCCACGCTAATGTGTAAAGAACCAAATTAGTTAAGGAACTGAGGGGGAAATGATGCGTTAATGAGGGAGGAACAAAATTATTATAATAGTTACCATCGCCCATGAGATTTATAGAATATAAATGTAGAATATAGCAGACATCTCTGCTTACCCTGTGGTGCGGTACACATGACAATTGTAGTCTCTCTTCTCTTTCCTACTATTTTATATAAGAATTATCACATTACTGGACCTTAATGAAGTTCAGTGTTTCAGTTACAGGTCACGTAGGTGGGACTGTGACTGAGTTGTAAGAATAGTTAACATCTCCCCAGGATGGATACCACACTCATGGCTTGGACACAGAGGTGTTAACTGTTGGGACTGTGTGTCTCCTGTACTTGGGAGGAGATTGGCAGTTTTTATTCTTGAAAGGATGACTTGGTTGCATTGGAGGAAACCACACAGGTTTCCTTGCATTGTGTGAGTTTATGCAGAGGTAAAAGGTGTGTGTAGGCGGGAATTAACAAGGTTGGGAAGTACTGCTTCTTAAGCTCTTGTCTGTGGCTCCACCTCACTACTCTGGGCTCTGTTCTGGAGACACTGAAGGCTCTTCCCTCCATAACGGTGCTTTGAGTGTCCCCTAGAGGCCCCAGAGTAGAGGTTTTATCTCCAGCCCACGGCATGATGGAGAGGGAGTGGTACCCCGAGGATGTGGGGTCTGGTGGGAGATCATAGGTCACTGAGGGCTTGGCTCTGAAGGGTCTGTGGGAGCCTGACCTCTTCCTTTTTCTCTCACTTCCAGCTGTGAGGGGAGTAAGTTTGTTCTGCCACACATCCCTGTGATGGACTGACTCACAGGCCCAAAGCAGTGGAACAGTCAGCCGTGGGTGAAAACCTCCAGGCTATAATCCAAAACAAGCATTTCCTTAAATAAGATGATTTATCTCAGGCATTTGTTACAGTAACAGAAAACTGCCTAACACAACAGGGTAACAAAGATAGACATGGAGGCAGAAATAGGGGATAAGATTTGCTCCTTCTCATTGGCAGTCTTCCTTGGACTGCCCTTTGCTTCCAGGCAGCAGAGTGGGGTGGAGTCCCTGGTTTCTTTAGCATTGTCAGTATCATCTCATAGAGTCCTCTGAGGCATGCTAGTGCAGCTAATAAGAGCCTCCAACCCCATCTCATGGGTCTGGGTCCAAATCCAGGGGCCCTCCTTTGAGCACAGTACGAGAGGTGCTCCATCTCCATGGGCTGGAGTCCCCACTGCATGAGGTCTTACCTGAGTTCCTCAGGGGTCTGTACAAGCCTTGTCCTCAGAGGTCAGAGTCCAACTCCACAGGACCTCTGAGCTCTACTCCTCACTTCCTTTGTTCTACCCTGCCCACGGCTGATATTTTCGATGTCCCTGTTCCTTTGATGTTCCCCCTTTGATTTGAGTCTTCCAGCACCTGTTTAACCAGTGCAATATTTTATCTCTGTTAAAACATGATTTCTGTTTTCCTAGTCAGACTGCTGAGAAAAAAGTGATACCTGCTTTAAAGCCTTTTACTTGAAAAAGAACAGAAGAGGAAGCAGCCCCAAGAGGTTAGTGATCCATGGCCCAGAGCATCTACCCTACTATGGAAACCAGAACTCCCGATGCTGACGGCAGAGTGACCTCTTCAGCTCCCTGCCTATCAGGCCCAGTGCTGCCCTCTGGCATGGTTCTCTGTCCACGTCCTTAGACATCTGGGGGTTCTCTGCTTTGTCTTGGAGAGTGTTTATGGACATGGTGATCTCATCAGAAAACAAGAAATCCCAAGACCTCATTATTAGTTTTTTGTCTTTCTCTAAACACAAAATTCACTAATGAACTTTGTCATATTTTTATCTATTTTATTCACTCAATTTCGAGGGCTAAGAAGCAGAAGGGCAGCTCTCCAGCATCATTGTCCATGAGCCTGGAACTTGGCGTGGACACTTTTGTTCACCAACCAAAGACCTTAGCTCTCTTATTGACATGCAGTCCGTGTTTTAGACAGTGGCAAATCGTAGAACAGAGTGGGGTAATGCCCTAGGCACTGTAAACAGGTGTCTGTGCTTGCAATGTGAAAAGGGGACCACAGTTTGGGCGAGGCTGCTACCCTAGTGTCTGCACTGAGAATGCAGGGGATGCTTCAGTGTCAGTGTGTCAGGAGAGACACTTGGGCTGACAGTGAGGCAGGGAGATGAACAGTCCAGGTGGTGGAGAGTCACAAAGTATGATGAGTAACAGTTGATCCACAGAACTGGCCAAAGAGGGGCGTCCTTTTTTTCTCCTACCCTCTCAAAGATAGTTCAAGTCCATACCCATATTAACATCATATTAACACACACTTGACATCCCTCTTTTGCAATTCCTCACTTTTCTGAACTGTCTAAAATTTCAAGGTATTCACAGCCTGACAGGAAGTCATCACTGATGCTCATACCCATGCATAAAGAGCATACAGTCAGTCTGTTATCACCTCTGCCCCTTGGTGTCACTTGGTGACACTGTTGACAACTGGACGGATATAGTCCGTATGACATGATGATGGCCCTAGTCTTGTTGCCATGGATCACAAAAGCTGAAGGATCCATAGCCTCAGATCCAGCCTCAGTGGGGTGAGGGGTATCTAGGCTCAAAGTTTGGGTCTTCTGATCCCATGCAAAGACATCCTCTGAGATGCCAGCTGCTGCAAGGGCACACAATCAGGGCTGAACCAAGCACGTATGCCCTTCAGGCCTAGACTTTCTCTTCTCTTTTCCACTTTAAGGACTCACACAACCAGGCAGTAAGCAGCTTTCCTTCTTCAATTCTGGAAATAGATTGATTCTTTTTAGTCACTGTTTTCTGAGCAGTCAGGATAGGGGCATATTTCCTCATGACCTGCCTCTCCTCAGTTGGTGGATATGGTTGTAAATATTCCTTCTTTGGGATAGGAGCACTTGATCAGTGTTTAAAGATCATTTGTTCTTCTACAGCTGGGCAAAGTGATTTTGGGTGCTTCTTTCCTTAGAAAAAAAGAATCCAAGTTAAATCTTTAGCAGGACACAGACTGCATACACATTGTGGGGACTGAAAATAGTTCCTGTGAGTGTAATTACTTCATGGGGATGTTGAAACAGAAGAAAGTGAACAATGAGACCTCAGAGCTACATGGCAAAGACTCATAACCTTGCTATGTTGGGACTTACTTCCAAAACAGTGGCAAATCCATGAAAGATTTAGGGGAAGTAACACGAAGAACCTGAAGTTTGGAAAGCCATTCTGGCACCAGTGAGGAAAACCAATGAAAGAGGGAAAGTTTACAGAAATTAACAATAGAGGCTGAGGCAGGAGGATTGTTGCAAGTTTGAGGCCAGCCTGGGCTACAAAGTGAGCTCAAGGCCATCCTGAACTGCATATGGAGACTCTGTCTCAAAAAAAAAAAAAATAATAAACTGAACTATGACCATAACTTATTTTCCAACTGTTCATTATGTTAAATGTCCATGGTAAGATACACATTTTCTTAACTATTTTGAATGCCCAGTTTTGTGTTGTTAAATGTACACATAGAGTTGTGCACCTGTCAGCATCATCTGCTACTGTTTAGATAGAAAAATGTTTCTCAGAAGGCTTGTGTGTTCACGGGGGCCTTTTGGAAGTCTATTAGACCATGAGGGCACGTTGGAGACAGCCAACCCTAGATTGAATCCATTGAAACCTTGAGCAAAACGAACCTCTTCTCTTTTGCATTGGGGTATCAGGCATTTTGTCCCAGTGACTAATACACCATCCATCTCCACAAGTCTTTTCATTCTGTAAAATTGAAACTTTATACCTAAATGGTAACTCTTCACCCTCCCACCTCAGCCTCTGCCAATCATGATTTTTCTCTCTGCTCTATAATTTTGAAAACTCTAAGTACTTCATGTAAGTAAAACCATCTCCAGATACCTCTTTGTGACTGGCTTATTTAATTTAGCATAGTGTCCTTAAGAGTGATCCATGCCATTTCTTTCTAAGGTAGAATAATGTTCATTGCATATGCATCATGTTTTGCTTATCCATCTATCGGCTTAGAGTTGGGTTAATTATGTTTTAGCTACTTGGAATAATTAACAAAATCTCCCCTACAAAGAATAACTGTTGGCCTGGAGGTATTGCTGGTAAATTGTACCAACAGTTTGAAGGAGAATCGATATCAGTTCTTTCCAAATCATTCTGTAAAGCTAGCATTATCTTAATACTAAAGCCAGACAAAAATGCTACAGAAAAAAGAAAGAAAAACCCATATCCAGTGTGAACACTGACACAAAAACCCTTAACAAAATACTACCAACAGGTGCCATACTGAAAGGATTTACTCCCAAAGTAAGTAAGATTTATTTCTGGAATGCAAGGATGGTGCAACATAAAAATCAATCAATGTAGTATATAATAGAATAAAGGAAAAAGAAACACACCATCTTCTTAAAGGACTCAGAAGAAAACATTTGATAAAATTCAATACTTTTCTTGACAAAACCCATGTCTTTCAGTTAGTTAGTGTAACCTTTCATCCACTGAACCAACAAGTTATGATCAAAATCTATAAGTGCTTCTGTGGGTGAAGAATGCTATTGTTGAATCTTTGAGATGGCCTTGTTCCTGTAGGTATGTATAACTTGGCACCCAATGTTTTTCTTGTGATTGGACATATTTTTTTTAGAAAAGTGTTACTATCAGAAGTTTTCTTGAACTACTTATCCAGCTATATTTGTTATTAAATATTTTCTTCTGAAATATAGTAAGAAAAAAATTATTTCATCAGTTTTAGAGGACAATACTGCCTACTTCTAGGTGTCTGATAACAAAAATTTGTTTAAAATTTTCTCTTCTAAAATTTGTCTCTTTCCTTATTTGTCTGTAACATTTTGTCAATATCTGGTAATATTTTTGTACTGTTTGTAACCATCAGAACTCCTAGTAGTCCATATCTTGGAATTATATGGGGAGAAACCAGCTCTATGGAGAGCTTGGTAAACATCTTGAAATATTTTTCAAATTGTGTTGGGGTTCAGAGAAAACCAAAACATATTTTCACATTTTACCAAGAATTATTTTCCTGTTCAATAAAAAATGATATCTATTTGAAGAGAAATTTAATCCATATGTTACTAAATTCCTTACACTTACCTCATCAAAATCTTATTCTGTAAGAATTATTTGATATACAAAAAGCCTTGGGAATTACTGTATGAGCATTTTTAAGGAGGAATTTTCTTTTTCTTTGGAAACTTAAATTCAAACTTGCTAGGTGAAGTTTGGCTCAAACACACCTTTAACCAACTGTAAAGTGCCTGGTCTTCCAAAAGGCTTGACTCTCATATGAAGTTTTGACTTGTCAAAATTTATTTGGATCTTGGTGGTGTTAACATTAACTTTTTTCCTTTGCTTTGCACTTAATCTTGACTATTCTTATTCCTATACTGTGATCACACTTTTGAGATGAATTATGTTTCAATCTAAACCTGAGAATTCCCATAAAGTTTAAAATTTCTACTGTATGATACTCTCTTATGTTACCAACAGCAGACTCCACAAAGCCTCTCAACATCTGCACAAACACAGGTACAAAGTTACAGTAACCGTTCTTCCTTCTATTCATATTCTCCTTTTAAGATCATTTCCAGAACTTTCCACGAGTCACTCACAACAGCGTTACCTAGAGTACTTTTTATTTATTTGTTTATTTATTATTTTTGGTCTTTTTGAGAGGGTCTCACTATACAGCTCATGCTGGTCTTGAATTCACTTTGTACACCAGGCTGGCCTCTAACTCGCAATGATCCTCCTGCCTCAGCCTCCCCAGTGCTGATATTACAGGCATGTGCCACCACTCCCGGCTGTCCTAGAGTACTTTTTTTTTTTTTTTAAAAGGAAATTTCAGCTCTTCTTCCAACTCTACTGGGCCAATATCTCTGCTTTAACAGGTTAATAATGTTATGTCAGGCCAAAGTTGAAATTGTATCCCTCAATGAAATCATGGATGTGATAACCCTGAAAATCATAGGATCTTCAAATATTTACTTTTTAATATCTATTTTTCAGCTTTATTTGGATTTAACTGACAAATGCAAGAGCATGTAATCAAAGCATACACCATGTGATGATTGGGAGATATATATATATATATATATACACACACACACACACATATATACACACATATATATATTATATATATAGTTGCAAATCAGTCTCCAAAATCAAGCTCATTAACCTACCCATATGTCACTCTTTTAGTGAATTTCAAATAAACAATACATTATTAGCCATAGGACGAGCATTTTGACAGTGTTGATTCTGAAGTCTCTGACAGGTCTCTAGATATTATAAAAGTCATTCTTGCAATGAATTTAGTGAGGCTTTCTACTGCAGGAGGAAGCGGAGGGAGTCAGCCCTCCCTCGGGGCCTGTGCGAGTCTATACACCACTCTCCTGTCCTCTTCACCCTGCCTTGCACTCTCTTGGTCTGGGTGTGGTGTCTGCGTCTCCTATATCAGCCCACCCTGCTCAGGGAAGAGGCTTCGCTGGACCTCACCATCTCCCCAAGGCCAAAAAGGACAAGTAGATTTTCCTTCAGGGGAGAAGAGAAAGTGAGAGGTGTGAACAGCTTGGAATTGGGTGCTGCTGCTCTAGAGACATAGAGAAAGTGACCCTTGGGTCCCCAGGAAAATCTGACAGTGTGGTTTATCCACACCACCCTCCCTCATCCTGCTAGACCCCACCCCTCTGCCTCTCTAAGCCTTGGTCAGAAGGCCCAGCCCTTCCCCTCCCTGGGGACTTCAGGTGTCTGTCCCTTGAACACCGGCCCTGGGGAGGCACTTTTCCCAAAGGGTCCAATGTGTCAACCTTGACCCTTCATTTTCTCTCTCAAAAATACAAGCCTGTCCTCACCGCAGTCTGGCAATTATCGGACAGCAAAGGTGTCCATGCTAATTTGCACTAAAGAGTTGATGACTCCACTGTGACCTTCTGGAAAGTTTTCTGGGCTCATACAATATACACTGTACTGTGTAGAGTCAAATAAATGCTGAAGAAGAATTTGCCGAGTCTTGTGTACATTCAAACTCTCGCTGTTAATGTCTGGGGGCCTGACATGATGATCACAATGTGTTTCTTCAACTATGAGTCAGATTAAATTTTTTGTTTGTTTGTTTGTTTTTCCAGTACCGAGAATCGAACTCATGACCTTGTGCTTACCAGGCAGGTGCTGTGCCGCTGAGCTAAATCCCCTGCCCCTAAGTCAGATTAAAATTATTTAGGGTCTGTCTTAGGAGACAATGATGCCTAAACCGTCATGCTACGTTCTGAAGGGAGAGCAGTAGAGGTAGAGGAGTAAGCGGGTGCCCCCCTTAACAGCGGATGTGGCATAGCAGGGAAGGCAAACTTCCCATGTGACACCAGAGCCTGCGGCTGGTGCCTTTGGGGCAAGGGTGTCAGTGCTGTGCGGACTTGAGAACGAGTGAGACTCCTCGTTTCTGACTTGGACACACATGTGCTGACACACTTACTCCAGGACACCAGGCAGACAGTCCTGGGGCCTGCAGGTTGCAGCTCTAGGCATGCTCCATGCATGCACTCACACTGCCATATTTTTAGGTGCTATTGTTGCTGTGCACAGCTTTTTAAGTTCAGGGAAATATACTGCTCTTCCCATTCCTCTGCTACATTCTGTGACTGAGAGAGAAAGTTATGGTTAAGAAAAGAATCAGTGTCAGGCCCAGGGAGAAAGAAGCAGGTTTTAGACCAGTGTTATAGCTCACATCCGTATGTCCACAACAGCCTCATGTAGTCACATGTGGCGCTGGGGGAGAGGACGGGTCACGGAGCTGTGTAGTTCTCAGTGGGGTATTCTACCCATGAGTTTACAGCCACATGTGATGTTGGGAGGTGGAGGCCCGGTGAAGAAGGTGGGTCACTGGAGCAGTTTATCGCCCCGGTGGGCTTCTCTCTTCACTCTCCCTGCTTCATGTCTGCCCTGCCGTGAGCAGCTCTCCACCATGCAACTCTGCCATGCTGTCCTGGCTTGGGTCCAGCTGACTGGACAGGAACATGAGCCAAAATAAACCTCTCCTCCTTTTAGCTATGGATGCTGGGCATTGTGTGTCAGAGAGAAGAAAGGGATGAAGATAACCAGAAAACTAAAGGACATGTCTCTGCAATAATTTGATCTGATGGATAAGACTACAGGGTGGAGAACAATGGAAAAGTCAAAATGACAGTAAAGGATGAGCCAAAGATGATCAAAGCTGATGTAGAGCATTTCCCGCTGTGTTTCAGGGTCTGGGTGAACTGGTTAGCTTACCGGAACACGTTTATTATATCTCCACAGTCCTGAGACACACAAACTCTTCTTTTCACTTTAATGAGGAAATCAAAGCTATGAACAGTTAACTTTCCTAATAGAACATAGGGAATGGGTAGTTGCACTGACATACTACAGCATGTTCTGACAGTGAAACCCATCCTTTTAACCACTTCCCTATATTTTTAAGTTTTTCTGGGAAGGGAAAAGTATGTATTCATGGAAATCTGAAAATCATGAAGATGAGTGTTACTATCCCTCTGTTTTCCCTTTGAGTTTTTGGTTAGCAACGTCTTTGTTTCCCCCACTCCATAATTCATAGCATGGCCTTTGTTTTTAGCCACTTGGTTGAGCTGAGTCACAAAATGTGCTTTGAAGTCCAGGTTTGGACAAAAGAGGAGATAAGAGGCGACACCTCCATCTTCTTCAAAGCATTCCTGTTTTTTTGCTTCACTCCCGAGGCATGCACTGTCGATCTGTTTGTTCCTGCTCCCAGGAAGCTTGAGATTGCTGGTGGGGTTGTCCTCAGTCTCAAAGCAGCTTCTCCAACCCACAGACTCTGTGTGAGCTCATCTACATGCAGGGCCATGGGTTCTAGGGACCTGGAGCCCAGCTAGGAAGAGCAAGACTGACAAATGCTTTCTCTGCTATTCAGCGATCCCCAAATAGGCAGGATCTTGTGTTTCCTTGAAAATGGTTAGAAACAATCCCTCCCACTGAAGGTGCAACTCTGAGTCTCCCCAGAGACAGCGAGGGGTCCAAGTCCAGCTGGGGTTACAGATGAGGCACCCTACCTGGGGGGATACAGATTGGGGAGATGGGATCAAACTCACATCTCCTGCCTCCAAGCAACATTCTTTCCAAGAAAGCATGTTACAACTACCATTAATACCTTCAAAATATTAAATTTTGTTTGAATTTAATAGGAAAAATAACTGCTATAGGGTTAATGAGACAAATTAAATAGGTGGAAACTAAAACTATGATTCTTGGTGAAATCACTGTTATTTATTGGTTTTTCTCAGTGGGGATGGAGTGCTTCCATTACTTGTCTATGTGGTGAGCAATACATGGGAGGAGCTAGGTTCTAATAAGTGAAGGTGGGTTTGAGACAGACCTTAGACAGACATGCCAGAAATCACAAATTCATACATCACTTCTTCTGATGCCCTTGTTTCTGTCTTATTCCTGTAATGCTGTGCGTTAATTAGGTAATAACAGTTCCTAGATAAGGTTACAGAATAGCCACAATCCCCAAATCTCATTCATATAAAATCAAAATGCAATTTCCCGATCAGCTTTCCTGCAGTTGATAAAAGGACTCAGAGCAGCTCGCACACTAGCCTGGGTCAACATCACCAGCCTCTCCGGAAACTTGGACTGACCCTGTGCACTCTGTGATCACTGTGAGTTGTGTCTGAGTTCAGGGCACCACTAGCCAGCTGCCAGGGAGCTCAGACTGGCACCCTGCACCACGTGGTTATCACAGGTCACACATTAGCCTGGGTCACCATTGCCACTGCCTGGGGAATGTGCTGCCCCACATTGGAATGATGTCCCATGCTCTGTGGTCATTGTGAGTTGCACCTGAGTTCAGAGCACTATTTTCCAGCTCCCAGGGGAACTTGGACTGCTATCCCAGGCCACATGGACATTATGGATCACACCTGAAGCCCTGGGAGCCCTTAGTCACCTGTCTGGGGAACTTAGACAGGTGTTCCAAGTCCTATTGACATTGTAGGTTGTTCCCTGAAGAGACAGGTAGGCCCTATCAGCTGCCTGAGTACCATGATCCAGCACTGAACATTCCACTGACATTGTGGGTCAACCTGTGGCCTGTGTGTCCTCAGTCAACTGCCTGGGGACCCTGGTCCCAAAGATCAGTGCTTTGTTGCCATTGGGGCTCTCATTTGAGTTGCACATTCCATCAACTGCCTGGGAATCTACCCCCAATGGGACACCTCCTGCTGTCACAATGGGGCAAACTTGACAACCAGGATATCTAGGAACCTTTCAGTGAGCTGCCTTGGAAGGGTGAAGCCCAACACTTCACCTGCAACATCCACAATGACAAGATGAAGGACCAAAATGCAATTTCAGAACTCTACCCTGACCAGAACAAATCCAGGAGACATTAACATAGGAGAACTCAGAAGTCACACACCAAAATCTCTGAAATGATCACAATTGAAATGAAGAAAGATCTCCATAAGGCCATAGAAGAAATCAGACCAGAAATAATCTCTCAGGTAAAAAGTAAAATGACAACAATAATGAAAGAATTGCTCAGCACATCTAAAGAGGACACATATAAAAACAAAATAGGTGAGCATAGAAAAATAATGGAAATGTTAAATGAACAATATAAGAAAGAACTAGAATGCATGATACAGAGTCATACAGATATTCAGGAAATTGAAACCTCCATCAAAATCTGGAAAAAACTCTTGAATGAAGCTGAAGACAGACTTTCAGTTCTTGAAGACAGCATTGCAGTTAATGATCATGCAAGGAAAGATTTCTTAAAAATTACAAGGAACCAGGAAATAACAATTCAACAGCTGCAAGACGATGCAAAGCAAAACAATGTCACACTGATAGGCATCAATGAAACAACAGGAGTCAACACAAATGACATAAGAAGACTATTTGCAGAAGTAATAGCAGCAAGTTTCCCAAGTATAGAAAAAGAATCAGCCTTACAAGTAAGTGAGGCATATGGAACTCCAACAAGCCATAACCAAGATAAAACTGCACCCAGACGTATAATAATCAAGATTGCAGAAACCCAACAGAAGGATGGAATATTAAAAGCTGTTAGAGAAAAGAAACAGATCTCCTATAAAGGAAAACTCATCAGAATCATGGCAGATTTCTCAACACAAACCATCAAATCAGGAAGAGCTTGGAGTGAAGTATTCCAGGTCCTAAAACAAAACAATTTCCAACCTAGACTGTTATATCCTGCAAAACTATTCTTCAAATTTAATGGAGAAATAATGGAGAAATAAAAATGACAAAGAACAACTGAAGAACTTCATGAGCACCAAACCAACCTTACAAAGAGTATTAAAAGACATTCTAGAAAGAGACAAAAATTACCACAATTTCAAGAAAAACAATAGAAAGAAGCCACCTAGCAGAGGCAATAATTAAACAGAGAGTAAAAGTAGGAAACCAACAGCAAGTAAATAACATGACAGAGACAAGCCAACATGCACCATTAATGTAAACAGCCTTAATTCACAAATCAAAAGAAGCCGACTGGCATAGTGGATCAAGAAACAAAATCCAACAATGTGCTGTATACAAGAAACACATTTAATTCAAAAGGAAATTCATAGACTGAAAGTCAAAGGTTGGAAAATAATTCTCCATGTAACAGGAACTGAGAAAAAAAGCAGGGGTAGCTATTCTGTTTGCAGACATGCGAACTTCAAACCAAGAACAGTCGAAAGGGATAAAGAAGGTCACTATGTACTTGTTAGGAGAAAACTTCAAGAGAAATAGATAACAATCATAAATATGTTTGCACCCAACATGGGGGCACCCAACTATATAAGATAAACCTTAATAGACTTGAAAAACCAAATAAGTAATACCACTATTGTAATGGGGGACTGTAACACACCATTGACACAAAGAGGTAAACTGGACAAAAGATCAGCAAAGAAATAACAGAACTGAACAAAACTTGTGAACAAATGAACTTAGTAGACGTTTACAGAGCATTCCAGCATTCCACCCCACAGCATCAGAATGTACATTTTTCTCAGCTGCACATGGGACATTCTCTAAAATAGATCACATACTTGCCCATAAAATATCTTAACTAAATGCAAAGGAACTGAAATTATCCCATCATACTATCAGACCATAGTGCAATGAAATTGGAAATTAATGACAAAGGAACCACAAAAACTCCATAAATATATGGATGTTAAATAACAGCCTCCTGAACAACCAATGGGTCACAGATGAAATTAAAGAAGAAAGTAAACAGTATGTACAAACAAATGAAAATGTAAATACAACTTACTGAATTCTGTGGGATACACTGAAAGCAGTCCTCAGAGGGAAGTTTATACTGGTGAACTCACATGTCAGGAAAACAGAACAAGCACAAATAAACATAGCCTAATGCTGCACCTCAAACTTTTAGAAAAAGAAGAACAAATCAAGCCCAAAGCCCAAAGAAGGGAGGAAATTATAAAGATGAGGGTGGAAATTAATGCAACTGAGACAAAGAAAACACTACAAAGAATTAATGAATCCAAGAATAGGTTTTTTGAAAGAATAAATAAAATTGATAAACCCTTAACCAGCCTTACCAAGAAAGAAAAGAAAAAACTCAAATTCATGTAATAAGAAATGAAAAGGGTGAAATCACTACAGATCCTATAGAAAATCAGAAGATCATCAACATGTACTTTGAAAACTTTTACTCCCATAGGATGGAAAATATAGAAGATAATTGACAGATTCCTAGATAATTGTGAATTTCCAAAGCTGAATCAAGAAGAAATAAGAATTATGAATAACCTAATATCAGTTGTTGAAATTGAAAATGTGATTAAAATCCTCCCAACAAAGAAAAGCCCAGGTCCGGATGGATTCACAGTTGAATTCTACAAGAAATTCAGAAAAGATTTAATGCCAATTCTTCTCAAACTCTTCAATGCAATTGAAACAGAAGCAGTTCTCCCTATCTCATTTCTGAAGGCACATATTATACTGCTATCAAAACCAGTGAAAGACCCAACCAAGAAAGAGAACTATAAACCAGTCTCCCTAATGAACATAGATGCAAAGATATTCAATAAAATATTAGCGAATAGAATTCAGCAAATCATCAAGAAGATAATATACCAGGACCTAGTGGGATTCATCCCATGGACACAGGGATGGTTCAATATACACAAAGCAATTAATGTAATACACCACCTCAACAGAGCCAAAGACAAAAACCGCATGATCATCTCAATAGATGCAGAAAAACCTTTGACAAAGTCCAACACTCATTTATGATAAAAACCCTACAGAAAATAGGAATAGATGGTCTTTACCTCAATCTGACCAAAGCCATCTATGACAAGCCAACAGCCAACATCATACTACATGGACAAAAACTTAAAGCTTTCACTTTAAAATCAGGAACAAGACAAGGATGCCCACTGTCACCACTCCTATTCTACTCAGTTCTGGAAACATTAGCCAGAGCAATTAGGCAGGAGAAATATATAAAAGGAATAAGGATAGGAAAGGAAGATGTGAAATTATCATTATTCACAGATGACTTGATACTCTACGTGGAAGACCCCCAAAACTTCATCAAAAGACTCCTAGAATTAATCAACAAATTCAGTAGCACAGCTGGATACAAAGTCCACACTCAAAAATCAATAACATTCATATATACAAACAATAAACATACTGAGAGAGAAATTAAGGAAACCATAACTTTCATAACAGCATCCAGAAAATTGAAATACTTAGGAATCAATCTAGCAAAAGAAGTGAAAGATCTTTATAATGAAAACTACAGTACTCTGTAAAAGGAGACTGAAGAAGATTTCAGAAAATGGAAAGATATTCCTTGCTCATGGATTGAAAGAACCAACATTGTGGAAATGGCCATACTACCAAAATTTGTGTACAGATTCAATGCAATCCCAATTAAAATACCATTAGTATACCTCACAGATCTAGAGAAAACATTCCTACAATTCATGTGGAACCATAAAAGAACCAGAATAGCAAAAGCAATCCTGGGCAACAAAGACAAGTCAAGTGGCATCACAATCCCTGACTTGAAATTATACTACAAGATGACTGTGATAAAATCAGCATGGTATTGGCAAAAAAAAAAAAAAAAACAGACCTGAGGATCAGTGGAACAGACTGGAAGGTGCAGCCACAACTACAAACACACTCAAGCAACTTATTTTTGACAAAAGGGCCAAACAAGTTCACTAGAAGAAAGATAGCCTCTTTGATAAATGGTGCTGGAAAAACTGGCTCACCACATGCTGAAGACTGTCTCTAGACCTATGTCTATCACCATGTACCAAACTCAAATAAAAATGGGTCTCAGATTTAAGTACTAAAACAGAAACACTAAATCTACTGGAAGAGAAGGTAGGTAAAAATCTTGAAGACATATGGGTAGGCAGAGAGTTCATGAACAAAAACCAAACTGCACAGGAAATACTCCAAAGAATCAACAACTGGGATCTCATCTTATTGAAATGTTTTTGCACATCAGAAGAAATCACTAACAGAGTAAAAAGAAAACCCACAAATTGGGAAAAAATTTTAACTGACTGTCCCTCAGACAAAGGATTCTATTTAGAACATATAAAGAACTAAAAAAGCCGGGCATGGTGGTGCATGCCTGTAATCCCTGCACTCGGGAGGCTGAGGCAGAAGGATTGCTGTGAGTTTGAGACCAGCCTGGGCTACAAAGTGAGCTCAAGGCCAGCCTGAACTGCATAGCGTGGGAGGGTGTTATGGGCCATGTCTACCAGTGTAAGTATGAGAAACCAGCCACACAAAAGGATCTGGGAAATGAAGTTAAGCCGTATCCTCAGGGGGAAGAAGAAACAGACTTGATGCCTAGCTCTGTGGTCTGCAGCTTACTTCCATTAGTGAGACCTCTCTGGGACCGTCATCTTCAAATTCCTGTCAAAGCCAGTCTAGAGCCCTATAAGAAACAGAAGCTATTTCCTACTTACCTGTCTTATCTATCCATCTCTCTACCTATCTACCCATACGTGCATCTATATACTGCTTTTCAGGTGCATGGGATCAAAAGTTGCCTTTCCAGTTTATGAGCTAATTCATTCACTGAGATTGGTCTTTCTCTGAGTGAGAGTTCTCCAGAAAAAAGAACAAAGAGGAGATTTGCTTATTTATTTATTATATGGGATTGACTCAAGATTGTGGAGATTGAGAAGTCACAATGTCTGTATTCAGCAAGAGGAACACTCAGGAGAGCTGGTGTGTCAATAAAAAGAAACTGAAGAAAAGGCAAAAAAGAAAAGAAAACAAAAGAAAAAGAAAACCTGATATTCTAGCTAAATGATAAACAAGAAGGAGGAGTTCTGTTTTACTCAGACTTCTGCTTCTATTAAAGATGTTCAACTGATTAGAGGAGGCCCACCAACCTTAGCAGGGTAGTTAATTTTTGTTTTCACTCAGTCTACCAATAAAAATGTTAATTTCCTCCTAAAAGACTCTCATGGACACAGCAAAAATCACCCTTAACCAAGTATGTTGACACCTGATAGTTCAGTGAAATTGACCCATAAAATTCACCATCATAGATGCCAACAAGTTTTGGGGACTGTGGAATTTATGAAGTTTATTTTATTTTCTACAGCAGAAATAACTGCATTAAGAATTTGAAAAATGTAATGCATCAGCCAAAGGTAGTTTCTAAGCACATTTTCCAAAATTCCTTTGGCCTTTAGCCTCTTAGGATTACACTGCAGAAGATAATGTGTGTGTGTGCGTGTGTGCTTATATGTTGTGTGTGACTGCTGTGAACTGAATTACATATATGTATATTTCATTGTCTTCTAGAAAACACTAATAATAGCTGAAATTTGTAGCATGTCCAAAGATACAGTGATTTTTCATGTGAAGAGATAAGCTTGCCCAGTGAAATATCTCTGAGCTGGAAATGGATAGATTATAATGAAAAATCCCACTTTAAATGATAAGATATTACCTAACAAAGGCAATTATTGTAGTATGGTGATGGTACTGGTGGTGATGGTGGTAATTGTAGAGGTAAGCAGTTATTACTACTGAGAACAGATACTGATGCTTATTTCTCCTTCAATTTTTGTTACTTCTTGGCTAAAGAATCGGTCTCGTACTTTTATATCCTCACAGCACCGGCAAGTAATCAATAAACTTGTGTGTGCAAACTCTAAGCTTTTCCACAAATAATGCACTATGTACCTCAATCTGCCGCCTGTCACTGGTCTGCCTGGGTGTGCACGTCAGTGTAAGACCCCCTCAGCTACTTTCACATTTCACATTAGCAGTTAGAGCCTTTGCAGTAATTCTGGCAGATCTTTGGAGATATCATCCAATTCTGTACCCAACGACATCTTTTCTAGATAAAGGGCAAGAAGCACCTTGGAAGTTGGTTGTTTTGTCAGTGTATCTTTTTTCTAGCCTCCACATAACATTCTGTCTCGGTTAATAATCCGTGACAACAACATCTTCCATGCTTCGTAACCCCGACAGGGAGACTCTGCCCTGGGGAGGAGGAAGAGTCCGTGTCTCAAGCTCCCGAAGGCTGCTCATGCGGGGACCGTTGCCTCACCTGGTGAGCCCGCACTTGCACAGCTTTCCTTTGTAAGATCCTATTATCATGCTTGTGCCTGTCTTCCCCATATCAGAAACTCTGCCCCTTCGCATTCCTGATTCACCCAGCCAGAGTCCATGTGAGGACAGACCGTGGCTCCCTTGGTGACATGGCCCAAGCCAGTCTCGCAGCTTGCAGAATCTGCCGAGCCCATGAGTCACGTCTGGGAGCTCTTTGGCTGGCTTCCTCCCGCTCAAGGACAGTTTTGCTCTCTCACAAGTTTCCCCCGTGTTTCTCCTTTGGGAACCACATCTGACACTGGAATTTCTGCAACCTGCAGCGCTGTGTCAAGCCAAGCCTATTCCTTGATTAAAAAAGAAAGAAAAAAGAAAAGAAAAGCAACTTTGCTCTTCGTTCTCCTGCCTGGCTCACCATGTTGTGACCTTGTGTAGCTGGCTCTTAATTCGCTTAGACATCTGCTCCGTGCTTTCATGGCGATCGGGGCCCTGGTACCTTCCCTTTCTCACAGCTGCCCCTGGGTGACGCTCCTTGGATTTCAGGCTCACCTGCTTCCACTACACAGGCTAGAACTTAATTATGAATGACTTTATATTTGTGGACTCTTGTTTCCTAGTCTACTCTGCTAAGTTGCTAACGGTATGGGGTGATTTCGGGTGATTCTGAGTCCCACCCAAAGTAGCTCTCATCCTCTTCTGAACTTAACCGTGGTTGACTAAATAGGCATCACAACGATGAGATCACACTAACTGCTTTTGATGACGTACCAGATCCAACACTGAAATGAATGCTTTTGTTGGCAAGGGTGCCACCCACGGAGGTTGCCCATCCGCTAACAGTGATATCAGTGTTCAAAATAGGTTTTCAATGCCTCCTTCTGTTTGAAAAAACTCTGAACCTGTGACACATTTAATGTTCACTACTTAGTATCTACTAGAATGCGTGACAGTTTTCAATGTGAACCAAAAATGTTGTTAACATTCTTCTTGGTCACAGACAGCTTGCAATCTTATGTAGAGGATAACATAGTCATGGGACAGTGATGTTAGGAGACAAAAATGTGTCAAAGATCAAAAAGTGGTAGAGAGGATTACAGGGACCAGAAAGAGAGGAAGAGGTAATTTACAGCTGAGCTTGCAGGGAAATATGCAACTTCAATCTATCTTCATAAATCAATTTAAATCTTTACCATATAATTGATTTTACTTGAGGCAACAACTAAAAGCCACTTGGAATTAAGATTAAGGAATATGATAGTTGACTATTTAATGTAAAGCAATACATCATATCCCTATTTTGGAAACCTGTTTTCAAGGCAACTGTTTTTTCCACAGGGTAAAGTGACATTGACTGAGCCAGCCAGGCATCATAAGATATCTACAAGATATAAAATATTCCTGCCTGGCCTCTACAGTTTTCATTCATTTCTATGCTCCATATGTACCTGTTTTTTCTCACTTGTGAAAATAAAGAACACACACCAGATCAAAAGTTTTCAGTGGAGTTGTGAAGCTATCTAGGCGTTATCGACCTTCCTATGAGATTCTACCTAAATACATAGCAATAAATTAGCATCAAAGGACAGTGGACTATAGAAATGCAGTTTTCCTACAATTACACGTTCTGTCATTGGCACACAGTAGGTGAGGAGCAGCCCCAGTGCCAGCGATTGGCAAGAAGCAGCCAGCTTCGTGCTGCTGATCATCTGTCCTGTAGCCAAAAGGACCCGGATGGCAGGCGCAGCGTGCTCATCCGACACTCTCATGTCACCCTCTTTTACCTCCCACAGAATACCCACAGCTCTGAAGTCATTTACCAGACTCTGTGTTATGTTTTCTCCACCGGGCCATAGGAGAACCCACAAAACAAAAGAACTTGTCTCTTGTTTCTGGCTATGTTTCCTGTGACAGGATCCACAGCAAGAACAAAGTGGACACTCAAAATACTTTTAATGAAAATGGATGGATTGATTAATGAATTGATTTTCTATTCTGGGGCAGATGGGAAGTAGTGAAGTACAAAGATCAATTCAATAAAGATGCAGCTGAGCACTTCCTACACTTTTGACATGGTGTGTGGCACTGAGAATACAGCATGAATGGACCTATGTTTGGTGATCTCACAGTTTACTTTGGAGAACAAAGTAGGAATGCATGGGATGCCATACACAAGGGAAAAGTAATAGGGAAATTTATCCAGAAAGATCTTGGCATTCTCATCAACAAACTTTCAAGCAGGAGATCATATAATGCATTGGGTCATCAGAGGAAGTACAAGAATTCCTGTGAGCTGGAGTCACCCAGTAGACCTTCATAGAGGGGAAAACATGAAAGAGTAGAAGGATGTGAAAAAGTGGGTGTCCCAAGCCAACACGGGAGGTGAGATAGGGTAGCCTCGTTTCTTTCTGATTGGAGAGAAAAGAGGCTAAGGCTTACTGAGAGCGACTGCGTGCCAGGCAGTAGACAATGCGTGTTCAGATGACACCCTTCTCATTTATCTCTCACCATCACCCTGAAAGGCAAACATTAGCTCTATAGATGGTTGAGCTGAGAATGAAAGTAGAGGAATTTGCCTACGTGCGCAAACCACGGTGTGGAAGGCAGGGTGTCCTAGAGTCTTGAGGACCATGCTCCTCCGGCTCCTGAAAGATGGGAGCCTGTGAGCTACAGAAAGCAGACGTGTGTGCCTGGGAGTCACCACTACCAAGAAGCAGTTTGTTGTCACCACGAAAGGTACAGTATGGTAAGGGCCTCCCTTTGTATCCTAGACTTTGAGATAAATGAAATGGTTCACTGGAAGTGCTATTCTGGGAAATGTAGTCTAAATGGATTGAAAAGGAGAGCTAGAGATGAGGATGTAAGTTAGCAGTAGTTGTAGCATCTCTAAACTGAGATAAGTGCAAATGAAGTAGGAAGGGAAAGGAATAATGGACGGGCCTGCACTTAGGAATGGAGGAATTATTTGACTATCACAGACAGAGAATCAGGAAGAAGATGCAGGCTGGGAAAGCTGGCCATTCACTCTCTTTGAGCACCTCCTCCCCTTGGTCATCCCCTGGTGCCTTCTGATAGGTCCCTCTCCTCACTAGGTCTCAGTCTTTCTCTTAGCTTTTGCTTATCTGCATCTTTTAGCTTTGTCAAAATCTAAAACAAATCCTGGTTATTGTAAAATCATTAGTAACTTCAGAGTCAGTTACTGGTCACTTTTTGCAAGTGGTAAAAGGAAAAGTGAGGCATTTCAAATATACCAAGAGCAGAAAACAAGAACATGATTTAAACTACATTTTAGAAAGGATCCTGTTAGTTAGAAAGGAACACAATAGAAGAATTTCTGGAGCATTGTAAAGCATTAAGGGATCTTGGTGAATATAGTCATATTGTCTTTCCTGAAAAGTAGTTGATGTTAGGACAGACATGACACTAGAAATGATGAAAGCGCCTCCCTCTCTCCTCACCCCTGAAGCACTACAAGGTTAAGAGGTACAACACATGTGAAATTGCCTTCGATTTTTTGAAGGGCGATTTGTCAAATCGCATATTAAAAGAAAGGATGATGCTCTAAATGTTCTAAGAGGAGAAAAATAAACTTGTAGTTTTCCTCACATTCTATCCTCACAGATTCCTTATATTCTAAGACCAGTCTCACTGAGCATAGCTCTGACTTCTGGACACCTCAAATTCAGAAAGCCCTATGGTGTGTCTTCATATGTTTGTAGGTCACTTGTTCCTCCACATCCCACACCTTAATCATATGTCTTTGTGCCTGTTCACCCAGACTTCAGTGAGTATCTTTTATTTTTGTGTCCCTGATGTTTTGAACAAATAAGGTCTTGACTAAATAAGCTTAATTAATGCTTTATGTAATGTAATTCATGCTGTGAAATGCTATTGCTGAAAAATTAATACTGTTGAATTACTCTTAGAAAAACAACCTGTTGGTATTTCTTGTATGCCAACCAATAAAATATGAGTATTTCTAAAAAGAGGAAATATCTAAAATATAATTTTCAAGAGTTTTGACATATTTTATCTTCCAGCAGGTAAAGTATTTCTGTTTTAATATATATATATATATTTGATCCGTTTTGATTTTAGTGCATGGTGAAAGAAATAGGTCAGACTCAACTTCTGCATATATATAGCCAGATTTCCTGGCTTCTTATCAACTCTCTGAAAATTAAAACATTTTAGGGTAAAGAATTTCTTTCTTTTTTTTTTTTTGTCTTTTGAGACAAGGTCTCACTATGCAGTTCAGGCTGGCCTTGAACTCACTTTGTAGCCCAGGCTGGTCTTGAACTAGCAATGATCCACCTGTCTCAGCTTCCCTAGTGCTGGGATTACAGACATGTGCCACCACGCCAGGCTAGGGTAAAGAATTTCATGGGTTCACAAAGCCCTTCCTCCTCTCCTTTTTCTCCCTCTCCTCCTTCTTCTGTTGAGAATTGAATCCAGGGCCCCACACTTGACTTCAACATTCCGAGGACTCTCCCAATCTTTTATATATCTGTTTTCAACCTGCTCCTCACTCTTATGTCAAAACTTTTAAAATAAATTAAATGGGAAAGAGGAATATTATGTTAAATAGTTCTTACATTCAGAAGATAATCATACTCTGTGTAAATGCCCCAAAAGATAATAATGATTTTACTGTATTTTTCTTTAGGTTATGTTCATGTAATACCAGAGAGCTTTTATATATATTCAAGAAAACTCTGCTTCAAGGAAAAAGACTTAGCTTCAAGTCTGGCTCAGGGGTTGCAACCACAATGCCTTCTGCCCTGGTCTAGACCTCTGGTGCGCTTTGCATGTGTGGCTCCAGCTTGCATGTTTTCCCATGTGTTCCTGGGCCAGCTTGGGAGAGAGAATACCGTGTAGTGGGAAGAGAACCAACCTTACAGTCAGACATTCCTGGGTTTGAACTGCTGCCACCGCACTGTTTAAAAGCCATGAGTCCTCGGACAAATCACTTTGCCCTGTGATTCAGCCGTCCCCATCAGCCCAGTGACCACCAGGACACGCCACTACACCACTGCCTACCAAGCCTGCAGCTGAGTGCCAAGATGCACGCTCTGTCTTCCCTACACCAATTTCTTCCAAACATACACAGACACCTCTTTCAGTCTTTCATTTCAAATGTGACCTTCTCAAAAATTCTTAAAAAATTAACAGACAATTGTAGATCTTTATGAGGTGCAGTCTGATGTCATGGTACATTTCTAGGTTGTGCAGTGATCAAATCAGGATATTTAGGCTATCCTTCTTCTCCAACAACTTATCATTTCTTTGTGATGAGAACATTCAAAATCCTCTCTTCTCGTTATGTGGAATTATATGCTATGATATTGTTTAACCTCCTTTGGTTTCCAAACCCAACTGTGTGTGATAATGCATAGTGCATACTGCTGAGATGTAATACTCTATAATAGCATTTGCTCACACCGGTAGGCTGGGACTCCAGTGGGCTGCCTCCCACTGGTTATCTGTTGAAACACTTTCTCCTTTTATAAGGGTGAGTCCAGAGTGCACTGAGTAATGCATAATAAAGTTATTTTTGGGGAAAGGAACCAAGTTTAAAGAGAGAGAGAGAAGGGGAAAAAACGAAGGGGAAGAAGCCCAGTAAAATAATCTCCAATGACTTCATTGTAAAGCAATGACTTTTACCAAAGAACTGCATTGTAGTTTTATCTTTCCAACCAAGATTGTGTTAATGCTCTAAAATTAAATCTCTTGTGAAAGTTATCTGGAATTTCTCAACAAGTTTTTAAAGGGGTTTTATTTTTTCATTGGAGGTCATGCCTCAAGAATTTGTAGGAATTCCGCCTGGAAAGTAATAATCAGTGGAAACTGGCAGTCGAAGCTCATTTATATTAGTCTTCCAGATAAAAATTCCTTCCGTCTTAGACCTGCATTTCAAAAAAGATTATTATCACTCGGGAGAGAATACATCAGTGCAGAAAAAAGAAAGAATGACCTCGAGGATGTCTTTACTGCCTCGACTCAACTCCACGTCTGCTTCTTTTTAAGCCTCCTTTGTTAAATGCTCTCTTTTGAAATGTTTTGAAGATGCTCAAAGTGGAGCGTGCCAGAGGAGCACGTCAGAATCCGAGTCTGCTTGCCGTGGGAGTCCGTAACACGTCTTGGGTGGTGGGAAAAGGAGGACAGGAGGTGGAAATGTGTGGAAACAGTGGTGCAGCGAGTGTAGGAGGAGGAGGAGGAGGAGAGGAGGAGGATGTTTTTCACACAGCAATACATTCTCAGTCCCTCAGGGGCTGAGAGGTCGGTGGCCCCCATGAGCTGTGGTTGTGTTTTCAAGTGCATGACACATTCACTGAGATGCTTCATGTAGAAGCTTTGGCTATTTCTAACAACAGACCTAAATTTAAATTTCAGCCTTTTCGTTTCCTAGCACCTCCATTTAAAAGTTATCCTCTCTGAGACTCAGTCTTCTCAGCTATGAAATGGGTTTCGTGGCATTGTCTGAGGAGCCAGTGATTGTTATACTCACATCACTGGACTCGGCATGCGGTTAGCACCTAATAAAAGTTTATGGAAAAACCCATGAGTAAACACACATTAGCTCCCTCTGTCCTCCTCATCCCATCCAGAGACTCTCAGAAATGTCAACTCCAACTTGGATAAACTAGAGTCTGCTCGAGGCGCCAATCAATGAAATACAAGAGAACTAATCCTCTCTTTGATGAGTCTGACATTTGAAGTCTCCAAACATTTTTGGATCAATACAACTAAATTCCACAAAAGAGACGTGCCAAATCAGGATCTGCATGACTCAACCAGCAGTCTGAAGCCCTACCTAATTCTCAAGACCAGGAGCCATACCTAGGAGTCTAAGAATAACTTCTGGGGCCACGTTTTATGTGTAGGACCCGTATCAGAGGCACTGCCGAACCCATACGGGTGTGTCAGGACCAAATGTCCTTCATTCTCCATCATCCCAGATGCACGCAATGGGTCAGATTTGCCCGACTTCCAGCATGCAACCAAGCGAAGCTGCACAGAGGAAGCATTCTATTACTAGGAATCCATCACCCCTATTGGAATCACTCAGCGTTAAGCTGAAATCCGCAAGCATCATCAATGCAGTTTATACCATTCCAAACAGCATCTATTTGGGAGGAGGCTGCTGTGAGTCTATGTGGTTTTCAGTGGGTAGGTAATTACTTAACAGTAGGAACAGAAGACAGATTCACTTCCAATTGTGAGCTCATTCCTAAGGTCACAAGTGAAAGCTAAAAGAGAAATAAGAGTCCAAAATAAACATCAGTTTGGACCGTAAAACATTTCTTTGAAAGTGCCTAGGTTTACACGAGGGAATTCCACCTTAAACAAAGAGAAATCAAACTCACTTTTCCCAGGTTTTAGAGGCCATGTCCAGTGTCTGCCTCTTTCTATCCATCCATTGCCCACCCTCAAATTTGTTTTCCAAGGAGCCTGGCTTAACAATCACATGGATCCTGGGTTCTTCTGACTCACACTTTACTTGCTCTAGAGAGGTAAAAAACTAGAGTGATAAACTATCTGTAGGAACAGTCACCGCACAGCTGGCCAGAAAACCTCGGTGAGGGAGCCAAGAAACTTAATTTGTTGTAACCTATGATTTCTTAGTAAATATTAACTAATGTTGGAAGTATGCATGGATTTACGTCCCTGGGCTGTTTGAACCTTTTAAATTATAATTTTCTAAAACAAAAAAATTTTAAGCAAGACTTTTAAAGAGTGACTCATAAAAGAATGGTGTTTGGTTAGCTTCCCTTACCTCTGTCCAAGCCACCCATCATCTTCAGCATGATATTTTTCTGCAAATTTGTCCCCTCCACTGGACTGATTGTCTGCTTGATGGATAAGACCCCCTGCAGGTGTTGCAAAGGTCCCTGGAGCCCCTTTTATTAAATGCCCAGCAAACTAACCACTGTGGCCGAGGTACACCTTCCTTAGCCTGGCCATGTCAGGATTGAACATCTGACCATCTGTGAAATGCAGAGTCCCAAGGATCCTGCCTTGCATAACAGCTGGGAATAACCTAGAAGCTTGTGTGTCCTCTAGGTAAGAAAAGCCTCTTCCTGGCTCCACGTGCAGAAATGTAGTTGCTCTGGAAATAGCTACTTGTATGGGTTGGATTCTTTGAAGTTATTATCCACTATGGTTGGTTCATGCATTTATTCATATGAACCCAGAATTCCTGATGCAATTTTCTTTGCAGCCCGTGGGCACAGAATTACTTTAGAATTTAGAAAACATTCACCAAGTGTGCTTTAATTTATTGTGGCAATATTTGGGATGTTAATGTAACACCAACTGTGTGCCAACGAAAGAAAGAGCACACTAATGAAGAGCAAAAGCAGTTCTGAAGACAAGAGGGGCTGTGGACCATATTACAGGAAGAGAATGGGCTGAGGTGGGCCAGAGGGCAGCATTCACTCCCTGGGGAGGGGAGGGCTTGTGTTCTGGGCAACGCCGGGGAGACTTTCCGGAAGGCCCGTTGTGCAAACCGTCCAAGTTCCAGGGTGGAGGTCCTGCATTTGATCCTGTGGGCCCAAGGGCACTGAAGACCGGGCACAAGTAACCTGGGTGTGACACAATGACCGTCGGCTACGTCTTGGCAGGTAAAGCAGGGAGCAGACCGATGGCAGAGAAGAAAGGCTCTGGCACTCCAGAGGATCAAGCTAAAGAAAGGTGACCTTTCAGGGATCATAGAGAGACAAAACCAGTGTGACCTTGAGACATGCCTTTAGACTATGCTGTTTCTTCTGTTCTTATAAAAAAGCTCCAGGGGCACAGGCATGCATGCAAAGAAACTTACTCGAAATCTCAACAGCTGTAAGCCACAGGCCGGGGGACTGCTCACAGGTCTGCAGTGACTGCCTCAGTGTGGTGCCCAGAGCGTTATTCAAAGTCACGCATTCCCAAGAGCAGAGTGCTGATTTCTCTGAGTGCTTGGTGTGTCCACGAACTGTCACTGGCTGAAGGAAACTGCTTCACCCAAAGCTTAGACCGGGCAAGAGTAGGGTACAACGGCCTCAATTAGAGAACTCTGGAAAAAGCATCCCAGCTCTGGACTCCCAGGAGGACTGGCTGCAGCTCGGTGGCAATCCCACCTCAGTCCACTTCTCCCTCAGCACTGTCTTGCTCCCTCCCCCCAGGATGGGGGTTCCAAGAGCACGTCCCAGTCCCCCTCCAGCCTGCCCATTTCCATCCCAGTCTGTGTTCAGGAGCCAGTGCCTTGAGGAGGCTGGAGTCCACCGTCTCCCAGAAAGGTCCCCCCACAGGACGTGAACCTTACCTGAGGGAAGAGCAGGTTTGAGAGACAGAATGTGTGTGCCTCAGCTGCAAGGAATAATGGCGGGGAGAGGATCTCTGAGGAGCAATGATAAGACGAGTGCCCCCGGCAAGAGCGGGGGGCTTCCTCTCGTTCACAGAGCATTGTGGGTTGGATCTGTACTGCCGCCCAGATGCTCGTGTGCTCACATGTGGGACTTTTGGAGGGTGGCTGGGTCATGGTGGCTCACTCAGAAGTGGACTAATCCACCTGTAAGTTCAGTGGCTGAATGTTGGGGGGGCCGGTGGGAGAGGCGGTCGCTGAGGATGTGACCGGAAGGCTCCGCCTCCTTCCCTGGCTCCCCTCTTCTCGCTCCCTCCGCTTTCTGGCCTCCAGGGTGTGAGCGCTTCCTCCCTCCAGTCTCTTCCACCATGCTGTTCCAGCTTGGAGCCGGCTGGCCAGGCGGGGAGGAGACCTGGGAAGCTGGGAGCCCACAAACCTCTCCTCCGTTAGGGTGTGGGTGTCAGGGACCGTGTCTCAGCGAGAAGGAAGTGACTAAGACCCGGAGGTGATAATAGGGGCTTGTGATAGGCTGCTTCTTGGATGCCAGAGTGTGGCGTCTCCACCTGGGTTTCTTCTCCTAGAAGACCAGAGGAAACATGAGGTAAACAGTAGTTTAGGAAAATAAATCAGGCATCTCTGCAAGGGTGGAATGGAAGAGGCTGAGTGAAATTTAAGAAAATCCGCAAGGATCCGGAGCAATTAAGAGAAGCCAAGGAAAAGTTGAGGTCATAGGGACTTGACAGTTTGAGAAAGGACAGTGTCCTCCCAGAGAGATGTCACATGTTTGCTGTCCCTCCCAGGAGTGTCTCACGGTGAAGTTCATGCAGGTGTGGACGGATTAATCCAGAACACCTCCCTTCCATCAGACAGCTCATCGGCATTGTCACCTGTCACGCAGTGCCACTGCTTCAGCCTTCTGTAAATTCTCCATTTCCATGGTGGCCTCAAGATGCAAACAGTGAAAAAATGGTGAAGCTGCACTGGGGGCGATGCACAGTTTGGGCATTTTCCCAGGAAATTTCACAGATCTGGGTGTGAAGGATGCAGCACATGGAGTCATGTACTTGGGGTCAAAGGGGAGAAGCCGAGTGTCCTGCAATGCTGGCATCTCTTCATCCTCTCCTCAAGGGTGTGCTCTCCCCTCTTCAGACCTGAGGTTCTTATTCATCTAGAAGCCATCTGTTAAATGCAAGACACTTTGATAGAGCTTCCTTCTATTCTTAATATACCTGAGCCATTTATTTCTATGTATATGCATGTGTCCAGTTGTTGAGTCATAATTGGTTACGAATCACTTGGTGAGATTAACCAGGGAAGACATTATACGAAAACACTGTTTTGCGTTTTGTAATCATCCTTGCAAAGACAAATTCTTTCTGGCTTTCAGCCATAGGAAACAAGATGTTTAATTTCAATGTGAATTTCCTGATTCTGCACTTCAATAAATAACACAGCGTGACAGACGAGGAAAACAGTGACCCTGAGGATACCATGGCAGGGCGCTTCGGAATTGCAGGAAGGGAGAAAGTTGGGAGAAGAGATGCTGCATTTTCAACTGTGGACCCGGCACAGAAAACTTAAAATTATAAAGGTGGGAGGCAGGATTCTTTCAGACTGGGATCCTTTACATAATATCAGAATCGACCCACTGTTTAGGGGTACCTATGCTCCCTTCCTTTTTAAATGTCTTTCCCATCCCCACTCTTCTTTTTTCTTCCAAGTTTTGTATATTTTGCAAAGACCAAAAAATGTCAAAATGCTATGGAGAGCAGCTGTTCTCATCCCGGCCCATCTGCTGAGAAAGTAGTCAGAATCTCCTGAAGGAGCTCTTCTCCCATGAGCTCTCCCACTCCAGGGGAGAACCAGGAGAGACGCACAATCAAGGGTAGTGAGTCGGAAGTTTCCTCGTTACTGAGTTCCATGCAGAAGCTGGGATGACAACAAGACATTCGCTGTCTACCCCTTCTGGGCTGGACCAGAGGCCACAGCTGACCTTAGAAGCAGATTGCACCTCCAACCCCATGTGCACTTCTGGAACCCCCTGTGTCAGACAAAGTCAATGGCTTTGCTAGGGCGGTCCTGGAAGTTTCCTTTCTCTCCTGTCCTGTCCTGTCCTGTCCTCTCCTCTTCTGTCCTCTCCTGTCCTCTCCTTTCCTCTCTTCTCCTGTCTTGTCCTGTCCTGTCCTCTCCTCTCCTCTCTTCTCCTTTCTTTTCCTCTCCTCTCCCTCCCTCTTTCTCTCTCTCAGTCTCTCTCCTTGTCTCTCTCTCCCCCATTAAGTCTAAAATACATATTTTGTAATGTCTCCCTTATGTGATTAGAGGCAGAGGATGTAGTTATTCAACACTGTACCCATGAATATTCAGTGGCTCTCATAAGGATGGAATCTGACTTTGAATATAGCTTGAAGAGAGTTCAGGATGATGAAAGAAAGGCTGTGTTGAGGACACAAAGGGGCTGAGCCCCACATTTAGGCCTGGGACTCTAGAAGAAGAGGATCCTGCAGGCCACCGGGGCACCAGCAGGAGATGTGAACACCAGTGCCAAATAGTTGCTCAGATAGGCAGAAAGGGACGTGAGCTGAGCTCTTCCTAAACCCCGTGATTGGCTTTTGGGTCGGTCACAGGCATAGGGCCGTCATTCCTACTTGTTCCCAGTGCCGGGCTGACATCGCTGAGAACCTGAGATCACCAATAGGGAGACGTGGATGGTGGGAAACATGCCCCATGGTTACAGATCTCCGGGCAAAGTCCCTGGACTCTGGGAAAATTGGAGCCACATCAAGACCTCAGGGCCCTCACATTCCCAGGAGAGGTCAGCAGGAGGGAACTCAGACCTGAATGAGCTTGGGAGCGGGGCTCAGGGAGCCACACTGAGAGGCAGTGTCAGGAAGCACAAGCATGGCTGCTGTCACCGGGCACAGAGGGCACTGCAGAGCCCACGTGTGGGTCCCTACCAGTGCTCGGCCACAGGCAAACAGCTTCCATGAAGAGCAAGGAGCGGGGGAATGTGCTCCTAAGTGCCTGGAGCGTGAAGAATATTTCAGTTAGGGTTAAACTATCACGAGTCCTGAAAAAATACCAGCAAATTTCTTTTGGCTTTATTTTCCACGCTTGCTCTGAGTAAGGAGAGACTTTGGATGGCAGAGGGTGTTTTACAATGAAATAAAGATGCTAAACTTCCTCTGCATGTATACATGGGACGTGAGGACATTCATAACCCCCAAATGGGTCATTTCAACTGGAAATCTAGGTCCATATAAGAAAAAGACTTGGAAACTGAGCGGGCAGCTGAGGGGCTGGGGAAGGGCTCTTCTATTTGGGTAGAGGGAAGGTGACTTGGCAACATCTACCAGGAACAAGAAACCAGCTGAGTATTAAGGGAGAGGTGTGAGTACTTTATCCCCCCCATATGGTAGGTATTATTACTATTGCTGAAGAGTCATGCAGGAAGCCAGCTGACTAATGTCCACAACAGAACAAGGGCAGCAGAGGGTAGAGAAGACGGAGAGATGGCACTTATTTTCAAATATCAGCCTGCTGTTCCTTTCTTGTGTCTCCAAATCATCCAAATGAACAAAGAAAAATAAAAGGACACAACTAGCAGGTCACAGAAGGCTGAAGCATGAGCCGGCAGTGTTTGGATCTGTAATCTTACGAGCTTGCATTATCAAAGGGACTGGGAATTTATTAAATATGAAACGCTCACTGGGTATTTTCCTTTTTGCTTGTTGCTGCTTTCTCAACATCAAAGACTACCTGATTAAATAACACAATTAACACAATAGGTACAGCTCTCTAACCTTCACTCTATACTGGGCACTTTGTACAAGTTTATTCAAGTGGATAACGGGGCCATGAAATTGGTGTATCAGTTTTCTTACTGCAGATAAGAAACTGGAGGAAGGGATATTCAGCAACTGGAGGAAAGGGTAGATGTGCATTTTACTATGGGGGTCTGTGCCCTTAGACTGTGTGCCACTGCTGCCCTTGATGCCCTGCAAAGAGCAAGCACAGTGCACTCCGTGACCTCCACTGAGCCAGGTGCTGTGCGGACTGCAGGTGCTGGCGCAGGTGCTGGTGCAGGTGGCCACAGGAAGGGAGGAGACTGGAGAGGTGTGCTGGTGGGAAAACAAATTGCCACGAAGGGCAGAACCCAACATTGCACGGTCTTGGCCCCTTGTCACCAATGGCACTGTGTTTACAGCAGGAGAACCAAAACACAGTCCCTGAGCAGCATTCTGATGGGTCCCAGCAAGAGCGCCACGGTGTCTGGCTGCTCCGCATAGGCTGCACCTCGGGCTCAGAGGAGAGGAGAGTGGTGTGGCGGCCTTGCTGTCACCCACAGCTCCACCAGCCCTGGTTCTGGGTGTGCAGAGGCTGCCACGGTGGGATTGGTCATCGGATGCTGTTTCTTGTCCAGCTGAAGAAGAGTTTATGAAGCGATGTGTCCCTCTGGATGAAAAAGAATGAAAGGGAGATGGCCCCACAGCTTACTCTGAGAGACGTGCTTGGGTTTAAACCGGAATTTAGTCATGGAATTGTACCACATACGGGGTGTTTATTTCACCTCTGTGAAGTTCAGTTTCTTCATTTATAAAATCAGGATGACAGAAGTTGTTGTGGGCGTTAACTCAAATAACGTGATAAAAGGGCTCGACAGTAACAGCGAGAAGAGAAAGAGTGGAAGAGAGACAGAGACAGAGACAGAAAGAAAAAATAAACAACAGGAAAAACAACAAAGGCAATGAGAAGCAGAGCTGAGAATAAATTTTTACTTCAATCCGAGAACTTTGCCTCAGTCCAATGCTTCTTTCTGATCCTCCTACACTCCCTACCCACTGGCCTGTGGGTTTATATGTGGGTGGTTTATGACATCCTTAAACTAGTTCTCTTACCTCCTTTTGTTTCCTATTAATCTATGAGATCCTTAAGCACAAGAATTGCGCTTTGCTTCCTTTATATTCTCTTTTCACAGAAACTCCAGAGTCTGCACTCTGTGCTCAGAATGCCATATACAGCGCTTTACGTTTACCTACACTCTACACTCTGGGAGGCCGAAGCAGGAAGATCAAAGATTGAGCCCAACATGGGCAACTTAATGACATAGAACCTGGCTTGAAAAAGAGGATGGAGTTGGGGATATAGCTCAGTGCTGAGGTCGTGGGTTTAATCTCCAGTGCAGCAAAACCAAAACCAAAACCCAAAACCCGAGGCCTTACTCCAGAACAGCACTGTATGGTGCTTTACAGTTCGCAAAATAATTCCACATGCATCCCTCACAGAACGTAGTTTCGCCTCTCCTGGGCTTTCCCAGTTCTCAGATGGCAGCGACAGGGCAGTGGTGGGTGGACTAATGGTCAGGTTTCAGTGTCAGGCATGGACTCTGATGGTTATTTAATTTTTCTTTGCTACTTCTTTCTTCTTTCTACCCTTGAGCCCTCTGACACATATCTCAATTACAACCCCTCAGGCCTGGTATCTCCCAAGAAGGGTTCCAACAGCCAAAGCAAACCAAGAGATAACCCTGGCCAGTCCAGGTTCTCACACTCTCCCCTCCAAGGAGATGGCCTGTGCTGGTCACAGAGGCATACCAAGACCTCAACATTTTCTGACCTGGTTTGAGCAAAATGATATAGATGTCAGCATGCCTGGTACCATTTTAAGATGAATATGTTAATTTGAACAGTTAATTCTACTAAAACATGTATTCAGGTGATTTTTTTAACTCTTAACAGTTTTTAGAGCAGTGAGGGTTCATGGCAAATTAAGAGGAAAGAGCAGAGATTTCCAGTTCCCTCTGTGCCACCCATACATGGACTCCCTCAGTTAACATCCCCACTGGAGCAGCACCCCGTCACCCCTGGTGGGGCCCCATGGACATGGCATAGTCCAGCGAAGTCCATGGTTAGTTCAGTCCCACTTAGAGGCCACACTTGGTCTTGTGGGTCCTGTGGATTTGGGCAAATTAGAATGACATGGGTTCACCACTATAGTATGTGTCTCGGTTATATAATATCGTCTCATCACTGAGACAATACCTGAGACCCACAGTTCAAAACAGGGGAGGTTTCTCTGGCTTACAATTTCAGAAGGTTCAGTCTCTGACCGCTGAGCTTGAACACAGAAACAGCGTGATGGAAGGGTCTGGCGGAAGAGAGCTGCTCACGTCATGGTGGTCAGGAAGCAGGGAGAGAAGGGAGGGGCTTGGAGGGAGAAACACTCTTCCAGGTCACACCCCCAGTGACCTGCCTCTTCTGACCAGGTCCTGCCTCCTAAGAGCACATTTCACAATGGCATCGCTGTGATACATTCCAAATTCCCACCTATGAGCCCATGAGGTTTTAGGGGGACAGTCAGATCTAAACCATAACAACGTCATAAGACTCTTCATTGCTGTAAAAATCGCCTGTACTCTGCCTATCCGTCCCCTCATCTACCCCTTGCAATGACTGATCTTTTACTTCTCCAAAGTTCTGTAGCTACAAACATGCATGCTCAGATTTTTGTATGGATATACATTTTCAAGTCTTTTGAGTAAATACCAGGGTGTATGCTTGCTGGATTATATGGTAAGAGTGTGTTTAGTTTTTGCAAGAAATTCATGGCCTAGCTGTCGTCTAAAGCACCTGTGCCATTTTACAGTGAATGAACCTCCTGTGGTTTCTGTCCTTGCCGGGACTGGGTGCTGCCATGTTCTCGGTTTTAGCCATTCTTCGCAGCTTATCATGCATTCGTGTTGTCTGAACCTGCACTTCCTTGAAAACATGGCATGAAGCATCTTTTCATTTGCCTGTTTGTCACCTGTCTATCATCTCTGGGAAGGCACAGGCGACTTTTTCAGTTCTGTCTGTGAACCGCCCATGTTGAGCTCAGGCAGATGGAAGGCCACTGAAGTATTTCCTGCAAGTGGGCTAACTGCCAGTGAAGCATTGTTAGGTCATTCCCTTAGGAGGTCCTTGACATCTCTGTTCATCTCTTTCCCCAAGTTCATGGGAAGGGAGCCTGTAAGCAGTGAGGCCGCTATGATGGCTACAGAGATTGTGATGTGAGAAACCAAACTCCCCACGCCCCTGGAGAGCGGGGTGACACTGGGGTCCAGGTGAGCAAATGCATGGCATTATGTTCCTGTACTGCATCCCACCATGGCCCTGGGAAGATGACAAAGCATGTTCTCCTCTCACCGCCTGTCCTTCCTCAGATTTACTGTGGATTTAGCCAATGAGGAAGAAAGGAGATGAAAGGGACAAGGTGGGGAAAAACCGCTACAAGGCAGGGTCCCCGAGCAGGAGTGGTGGCCGCAAGATGAGCTACACTGTCACCTCTCATCACAGCACAGGCAGAGCTTCCTGGAGCCGAGGACCGCAGCTGCTTCCTGAGCTGAGAGCTGACTGTGAGCAGACAGGAAATGTGTTGTTCAGAGCCGGTGGTGGAGCTCCAGCTCTGGTGAGGGGAGCACCGTGTCCCTGCTCTGGCTACTGGGATGAGGCAGAAAGAACACTGTCCACTGTCATGCATGTCTGCTCCCAGATGTGGCTATGAGGAGGCCTGGCAGCTCCCGTTTGATTGGGGTGGGGTCCTCGGTGTGGTGCCACACACCGGGCAGGGGCAGCCCTCAAGCTCAGGGCACGAGTCTGAACACAGAGCCTTCAGCTGTCTCTCCATGACCTTGGCCCTCAATACAAAATCCTGATTGTCTGCACATCGCAGGAGCAGCGAGGCCATGTTGCTTTGTCTTGAAAGTTTAAATAGAGTTTGGTTCCAATCGGGTTGAAATTGAGTGGTGTTAATCCTTGGGGTTAAAATATTAAGATATTTCCTTGCCATTTGCAGATATCCTGACTCTAGCCCCCTAACTGGTCTGGTCCCAGGAGCCTAGTTTGTCCTTTCAGGGATGAACACTCACCAGCCTCCTGCAGCTTTCAGGCCCCAGCTACCTTTCTCTGCTCCCTGGTGAGACAGATTGGAGGCCTGGGCTCAATGCCTGGGGCCACGTGGCCCTCATTACCCTCAGCAACCTGGCTGCATGCGGGACCTGCCGCCTTCTGCCTGGACTGTCGGGGGTATTCTACAATGTATGCGTATATGTTTTTTACTTTTAGTAGTACATTTTTGCAGTACATAATGACTCCATTCTCTGTGGGGACTGGTGCGTGTGCACAGCACATTTCAGTTCCCTTCTTTTCCCTTCCTGCCATCCCTCTTTTATCTTTCCAGCATCAGATTCATTTATTTATCTCGTAAGACCTTATAAAGTTAATTATCATATATACAGATTGAAAACAAGACTAATAGGCCAAAGAACACGTAAATATATAAGAAAATCATACAAAGTCCTCTCCCCTTGCTCTGAGTCTATTTCTATCTATCTATCTATCTATCTATCTATCTATCTATCTACCTAGCATCTATCTATTATTTATCTATTATCTATCTATATATCTATCACCTATCTATCTATCTATCATCTATCTACCTATCATCTCTCTCTCTCTCTCTCTCTATCATCTTTCTAATCCATCCATCAGTGGAGAGAGATACAATCTGTATAATGTAAAATTAACCGCTTTAAGTGTACAGTTGAGTGATATGTTACACATTCTGCCATACCATTGGACAGCTATTATCTCTATCTGGCTTCAAAACAATTCCATCTGCTGGCAGTGGTGGTGAGTACCTGCAATCCCAGCTACTCAGGAGGCAGAGGAGTGAGAACTGAAAGTTTGGGATCAGCCTGGGCACCAAAGCTCGACTTTGTCTCAAATAAACAAAGCAAAACAAAAAATAACAACAGCAAGAACAACAAAACAAAAACAAAACCCCAAACCAATTTCACCACCCCAAGTGGAAATCCGGATTAGTTTAATCTTATTTGCCACCATAATTGTGTGGACACTTCCACTGTGCAACTTTGAAGTGTTATTTCCATTAATTTCATCTTACCGTTTTCAGTGGGCTGAATTTCCTCCTTGGTTCACTGCTACTTGGGGTAAAATTGGTGTTCCGATGCTGCGGCTGCTGTCACAGGGGATCCAGCCCCAGTGTGGTAGCAGTGAGGGGCCATGTGTAGAGTCCTCAGTTTGCTGCCTTGACCACCCTGCGTAGGCACCTAAAGTTAATTACCATTGCCTTCCAAAACACGTCAGCATCTCTGTGCAATGTGTCTCCAAGTACTTGGCTGATGTTTTCTCAAATTATCCAGAACTCAATGGCTATGAGACTGTGCTGTGTTTAACAATTATTTGTGGCTTGATGTTTATGAAAACTAACTTGTGTGCTTTTCCTATGCGTTGTTCAGAATGTGTAATATAGTAAAAAGAAATTTGTTAATATGATTGCAAAGAATAATGAAGAATTTAAATATCTTCCCTTCTCCTGCTCCTGTATATATGTAAGTAAGGTAGACACATCTGTACCTTGGCAGGAAGAATAAAATGAAACTTCAAATTCTGAAAAAGTCAGGGTTCATTTGTCCAAATGAGTGTTATAAAGATATTAAAAGTAATACTGTAATAGTAGCTTCTAATCCAATGCAAGTATTTTGCTAAGTTTAAAAAAGTCCTTTCTAGGCACGAGCAACCTAATGACCTGTGAATTTACCTGTGGAAACGGGGCTCAGCCAAGTTAGGTCACTGAAGACGTAGAAGAGACTTGGGTTAAACTGTGACTGTCCCCAGAGCCCATACACTGCACATTGTACCATGGCACATTCATTTTTAAACTTTTAAAAATTGCAGGGGAGGGGGGACTTGCCTTGAGAATTATTCATTCATGTAGTATTTATTCTACTCTGCCACTGTCATAGGAAAAAGTTAACATGTTTGGTATCTTTATTACCAGATTTGCAATAATACTGAAATATCTCAAGGGGCAAGCCTCTCTCCAATTTTTCCTACCCTGATTTTATTTCTTTTTCTGATTTTCAGAGATATTTATGTAGATTCTGGAGATTTTTCTTATATTCCTAATGAAAACCTGACTCAGAAAGTCTTCATTTGAAAGATGTATAAATCTCACTTTGAAAAGCCCTTTTGACTTCAGTTTTCTCTATTCTTTACACAGTTGAAAATACTTTTATGATGGGGTGGCTCTACTACAATTAAACAAACATCCCATAAAGAAATCCAACTTGTCAAAACTGGCTTGTTAAATAAGCTTGGAACCATTATCTGAATAACAAACCAGATCTGAACTTGGATAGCGAGCTGGGGTTTTATGGGTCCTCTGATGACCTCATTGTTATAATAAATGAGCACATCAGGGTTCCTTCTCCAGCAGCCGAGTCCTACACGCAGTGCTTCGCATGACTTGGAAAACACACAAACGTCTGCCATGCTGAAAGATAAGTGTGTCCTGCACTTTCCTTCGTGCATAGTGTTACTGCTCCAGCCAAAGCAGATCATCCCGAAGCCAGCTCCCGACCAGGGCCACTGCAGCATTCCACTTTGTTAAGACGTCAGGACGGAGTGTCGCTCCTTTCTGCAAGGAGAACCCAAGTGTCACCATCTGGGAGCACAGAACCTATAGTGTGCTCCTCTTCCTGTCTTGAGTTCTTCCCCAGCTGTCCCCACCCACAGTTCTTCCCCTCACACTTGTGGCCTTGCCTGGCTGAAGGGATGTCATCCCACAGAGCTCCCTCCCAGCAGCTGGGAGGAGACGGACATACACAGTCTCTCTCCAGGTTCAAGGCTGCAGTACCTCCACCCTACATTTCCCGCCCAGCCCTCCCGACCACACCCTCTCTGGGGTTGCACCTCCTCTTCTGTGCCCTTAGCCAGGAATTTCAATCCAGGGTGAAGGTTGCCTTCCCTCTGCCTCCACTGCCATGAAAAGCTGGCGGTGTCTGGAGACATTTTGATTATCACAATTAGGGGCACTGTGGGCGTCTATTGAGTAGGCATTTTATCCTGGGTTACATGGGACAGCTCTCTACAACAAGAAACTTTCCAGCCCCACATGTTAGTAGTAGTTATATTGAAAAATCTGCTGCCTGAGGCATTGGATATGAAGGCAGGATGTCATCCCTTCCTTCCCAATCCATAAAACCCTGAATAGTGCTTTTTATGGGTATTCAGTATTGAAGGAAAAAGAAGAAATTTACTGAATTCAGAGAGGGGATAAAGAGCAGTGGGTAAGCATACCCATGAAAGTGCCAGGCTTTCTGGGTGCAAGCCCAGCTTCCTTGCTGCGCTTACACAGGTCCCATTTCCCATATAGACACCATTTTCCCATTTGCACAGTACCATTCTGGCTCTGACTTTGTCACGAGCCTTAGCCATGCAACTTCTACAATAATCTAGACCTTAATTTTCTTACACTTAAAGTGGGAGTGTTGGAACTTGTCAGATAAGTTTGACAAGAAAATAAAACCAGATCATAAATATGACACAATTTGAAAAATTACCATAGATTTGAACTTTTTAGATATTGTTATATATTTTATGTTCTTCCTGCATTCTCACACTTTCCACAAAACTTAAAGAAGAAGAAAAATCACTCGTGTCCTTTGAAACAGTGGAGCTGGCATTTTTAAGTTATTTGAAGTTCCAAAATTCATTTTTGGACATAAGGCAAAGAGTGGGTTTAATTTTCAAAGTTTTGTTGAAATATTAAAAAAAAAATCACAGCAACAATTCTTGGTTTTAAGAGATAGAGGGAGATTAGAGAAAAATGTATCAGTTATTTAAACCAATTTATTAAATGCCTTGCAGCAAGTAGAACTATGAATGCAAGTCTTTAGTGAGCATATTAGCACCCAGACACTAGAACAAAACCCAAGCAAATCAATTTGTAAAGAGAGAAAGTTTATTTTGGCTCAATATTTTAGTCCATGATTGACTTGGGGCCTGTGGAAGAGAGCACATCATGGCAGTGGTATGTGGTAGAGCAAACCTTTTAACCTCATGGCCAGGAAGTAAAAAAAAGAGGAAACAGAAGGGGCTGGGGTCCCATAATCTTCTTCACAGCCATGTCCCCAATGACCTACAACCTCTCCAGTGGACCCTGCCTCTTAAAGACTCCACCACCTACCAGTAGCACCAAGCTAGTGTGACAGCTGTAGCACTTGGGTGTTTGGAAGACATTCAAGATCCAAAACCCAGCAATGATTGAGGCCCAAACCAAATTAGGACTGACATCAGATAATGTGTGAGGACCTCAACAGGCTCTATCTTCCTCTTCATCTCCCAGCTCTGATCAGAATTGCTGGCCTTAGTGTCCACTAATTACATTACAACCTAACTTCCTGTTTGTTCATCTGTGTGGAACAAGTCCCAGGTTTGGATCAGCAAAATGATTTCCAAATTGACAGCATCTCTTTCTCCCCTGCCTAAGCACATGCTTTCTGTGATCTTTGATCAAGGAAACACTTCAGCTATACCCCACTGACAACATCAAAATCACTCACCAAAGTCAATAAATACTCTGAGTTCTTGGTGAAAGGAGCTGTCAAAATGAATCATAATGGACACGTGTCAACATCCTCAATAGAAATACCAGAGAAAAGGAGCGTGACCCCTTGTGTAATTGATTGTTCCCACTGGGGATTTGGAGGGTTAGGTGCAAGTAAGTCCCATGTTGTGATTGGGTGACCACTGTCCTCTTTGGAGGACCAAAAGATCCCTCTTTGACAATGACATGATAGAAGCTATTCACCAGGAACCACTGTGGCAGATCCCCAACCTGGGAGAGGCACCTCTGTGTCTCTGCGCGAGCTCTCCTCATTCTTCCCGACCAGGCTGCTGTGTTCTGAGTGTATCCTTCGGGGCTATCCACCCCTACTTCCGCTGCTCTGTACTTTGCAAACTAATCCATCTAGATTTCACGTAAAAGTGGGGCTAAACCCAGTTTCTCCTCCAGTATGCAACATGATCCCCACTCAAAGCAAAATCAGTCTTCATCTACTATTTCCCCCAGAGGCCTAGGAAGGCGTATCATTACATTTGTGCAGTTGCACAGGGCTCCACCCCAGGGGAAGGGCCTCCCTGCCACGTGACCTAGCGCTGTTCTGTCCTCTCAGGATTTCCATTAAGATGCTGGAAGATTTTTGCTTAATTTATCCTCTGGCTGACTCGATTCTATGTCTTAGACAATGGATGCTTTTATAAAGAAAATGCTCTTGGCTTGTAAATCTTTATGTTTTTATTTAAAGCGTCCACAGCAAACATAAAAATTGATTTCCTTTACTGTTTTTTTCTTAATTCCAGATAATGCCTTATGCATTGGTCCGGCTTCAAGGAGCAGGAAGGCCATAATTCACCAGATGTGACGCTATTAGGCTTCATTTCCTGCAGCAATGAATTAGCAACTCTCTTTCCCTGTAACAAGGTTGTCACCAGAATAGCTCAAGACACAATGGCAAGTCCAATTAATGTTTTGTTTCTTCAGAAGGAGCAGCTGAAGGATGAATTAGTGAGAGGCAAATGGATAGGAAATAGCCCAGTTTCAAAGGTCAGGCAGGGGCAGGTAGGAGCTGCAGTGATTATAATTGTGTATATCCCATATCATAAATGTTTCAAAAATTACATAAGGGTTACCTGCATCTATTAGTCTAGGTGAGAGATAATAGATCACATCTTTCCTTCAATTCCCTGGAAAGAAATGCTTGAACTGTGCTTTATTGTTTTATTCATTCTGTTTTCTTTTTTTTCACATTGTGCTTTTTGTTTTTTTTTTTTTTTTTTTTTTTTTTTTTTGGTTTTTCTCCGGTACTGGGAACCGAACTCACGACCTTGTGCTTGCCAGGCACATTGTGCTTTTTAAAAGCGATTATCAATAACAGAAAGATAAAATTGAAATGTGCAAGAGCTGTTTGAATTGTCTTAGGGGCATAGTCTAGAGCACTGAGTCTTAGGGTAGGATTAATATTTAAAATATCATTTTAAACATACTAAATTGTATAATATATTTTCATATATTTCACTCCATACCAATGTTTTTATATTTAAGATGTTAATGATTTTAGAAGAAACATGTAGTATCTTTTTACCTATCTCTCCCCTTAATGGATAGGATGCTCTTGATCTACTTACAATTAAGATCCTTACTATTTAAGGTAGATTTATGTGTTAGTCACCTTTCTATCACTATAATAAAATATGTGAGATAATTAACTTAGAAAGAAAAAAGACTCACAGTCTCACAGATTCCAGTCCATGGTCTATTGGTCCCAATATTTTGGGCCTGTGACCAAGCAGCACATCAGAGCAGGTGCAGGATGGCCACAACTACCCAACTGATCAGGAGCCACCACCTCAATGACTGACACGAAGTCCTAATTCTCCATAGTTGAACCATTTCCCAGAAGCACTGTGGTGCAGACAGAGCCTTTAACATGTGGGCCTGTAGAGGATGTTTAAGATCCAAATCGTAGCAATTAAAAATTTGCTCTTAGAATAAAATGTTCTCTGAAATTGACTTTGTTACTTTCACTTGATAATGAAAAAAATCCTAAAATATAATGATAGAAATATGTTAGAGTTAATACAATATAGTTCACATTTTTGAATGGGTAGAAAATTATGAATAGTTTTCTGTTATTTGTGCATTTAATTAGTAATCCTGTCTATACCACTGAGGATTCCACTAGACGTGCACGAGAAGTGGAAGACCCAGTCCTTGCCACTGAGGAAGGTAGGAGCCTGGCAGGAGGCTGCAGGGTTGTTCCTGAAGCAGTGGACAGTAGCTTACAGGAAGCACACAGGGGAGTCAGGGCCTGCACTGTAGTGCGACACAGTAGTCAAAGACAGAGAAAGTGAGATGAGATTAGTCAGCAAAGTTTGCTCTGCTTTCCCTAAGAAAATTTCCAACGGAGAGTTGTCCTTGAAGGATGCACAATACAATTCACAATAATAATCACTCTTAAAATAAATGTTCAAAGCCTCTGTAAGAGCAGGGCATGTGAACTTTAAAGTTCTTATTGCTGGTCTCACTAGTATCAGAAAATCCATCCCTTTGCCACATAGAGAGACTATGAATCTTTGAAACTTGGCATAGAAAACAAAACCACTTAGACACTAAAAAATGCAAATTAAGTGTTTCAAGTTATCCTCAGATAAGGAATAAGAGCCAAGTTTTCTATTTTATCATTTCTGGGTGTCTTTGTGCACCCTGCTCTTACCCCTGAGGCTCTCAGCAGGCTGCTGCTCCTCCTGTGCACTGTGTACTTTCCTCCTCCCATAAATTGGCCGTACTGTCTACAGTGCCTGAAACAACCAACTGTACCTTCTCACTGTTCTGCACTTCTCTTCAACTCCTGTCCATTTTCAAGATCTGGCTCTAATTCTATACCCACGTTCTTCTCCATCCCTTTCCATTCCTTTCAGCTAGTCAGGCAGAAAAATCATCTCTCCACCCTAGATAGACACATGATAGATGATAGACATAATACATAGGTAGATGAAAGATAGATGATAGGTAAGTAGATACATGATAGATGATAGGTAGATATAGATATTGATAGATAGATGATGGATAGATGACAGGTGATAGATAGATAGATAGGTACACACATGTCACATGCAAGAATCACTATAGGAGATCAAGGGTACAAAAAGTATAATTCTTGCAGAGACATGATTCTGTTGGGTGATACAAACAAAAAAAACAAAGATCCTTTGGATCTCAAAGTCAGTGGTGCATCATGAGCCTACAGTCAGACTGTAAATACTGAAGGAATTAGGCTTGTTCGTTTAGAATGCAGTGTCCCTCCTCCTTAGCCATTGGCCATTTAATTCTATTGCACCAATAAATTGGATCTTCCCGCCTTGTCGTCATCAGGTGCCTAAGAAAAACACAATTAAATCAAAGTCAACACTCTTTTATTTATTTATTCAGAGATCTGGGAAAAAGTGATATCACATTGAAGGGTCCGATTATGAATGAAGTATATTGAAAAAGTCTTACATCAAAAAGTGTCTGTTGGCAGCTACCCACGACATCATGTGATAGATACAAGAAGGATTTTATGTTGATGTGAACTATGGTTTTATTGCGGTTGTATCAAATAAGTTAAGCCTCCTCTTATGGACTTTAAAAATGTTTACCTTCTCCAGGCCATTACTTAACTTTGCAATTATTCAGAAAGTGAGCTCATGTGGAGAGGAAAATATAGTAAATAATCTGAACACGTGGCCTTAAAAATCAGAGTTTCCATCTGGTACTTTCAAATAGATTTGATTTCTTTGTTGATATTCCCTATGTATTGAGTCATTGTCATCATATTTTCTGTTCTCAAATATATTCCCTGAATACATTAATAGTAGCTGCTTTCAAATCTTTTTCTGCTAAATCCACCTTAGAGGGAGTCTCAGGGAAATGTCCATTGATTGCTTATTGCCTTTCTGAGTACCGGTCACACTCTTCTGCTTTTGAACATGTCTCACATTTTTTTAAATTAAACACTGGACACTTCAGACAACAGAAGTCTTTATGTGCTTTTGTTTCCCTCCTAAGGCTTTTCTTACTAATGCTTTTTGTTTGTTTACTTCCTTTTTTCTTATTTTTTTTAAAAAAGGTATAAGTAGCCCAGACAGCAGGGGACTTGTCACCCGTGCAATGGGTAGCTACTATTATCTCTGCTCAGATGATTTTTTAAACATTCTTATTTCATCTTTTAACCTGGCTTCCTAAGGGTCATCTACACCTGCATGGCTTGGTGGCCAGCCAGGGATGGCGAAGCCACGGCTCCTTTGGCGGGTTTGTGGTTTGGAGAGCTTATTCTAACCCTGGGCCTTGTCAAGTGTGTCTTTTGTTATTTTTCCTGGGCACTCTTAGGCCTCTCTGCATGAGGCACAGTTGCTAGACAGTCAGGAGCAAGCGGTGCTTATCGAGCCTGCGTAGTGATGCTATTTCCAGGATCCCTGGTCCAGGGCCTACGCCCAGCAAGGCTCTCAGGTGGCCAAGCAGAGCTGAGAGTTTCTCACTGGCTACTTGGCCGGGATGACCCTCCTGCCCCTCCACACCAAGTCAGCCTCCCGCTGCAACAAAATTGTTGTTTTTTACAGACAAATTTGGAAGATTTCCAGGTCACTGGATGAGTGTGTCAAATCTGTCCACTTTATGGTTGTTTAAAGTAGAAAGAACTTGTTGATCTCTCATGGCCGAAGTTCCACCACATGCCTGACACGAGCATCTTGCTTGTGTTGAGGGATTTTTAAAGTTTACTTTTGGTTTATCCGTGGTGCCGGGCATGCGTTCCTGACAGGTGGTTGTGCCTCTCGGCACGGAGGAAGGTGGTCTGATACCATACCGGTGCATCTGGAAGGGAGAAAGGGACCAGATTTTCAGTTTTATAAATATTAAAGACAAAGATGATCAACAAATGCTCTTTCTCAATTAGATGTGTAGTCTTTTGATTGGCAATATTCTTAAGTGCTTTCCAATGCACAACAGCAGAATTATTTTCTGAACGATTACGATACTCGAAACTCAGGACCAGTGGCTGACTTAGGAATAAAGAAAATGGTGAAGGAAAGATTCGGAAGAGAAGCACTTCCCCCAGTGTGAATCAGGGACCACGCATCCAACCCACTCACGCCTTGGGCCCCTGTGTTTTCGTTTTTGTGACCCTCACAGGGTCTTCATAAACGTCATTCACAAATGTCTGGTAAGTGAACGCAAGGCTGAGCCAACTCTACTGCGTGAGCTGAGCTGAGCTGCGTGATGGTTTACTCACGCGGAAGTAAGTGTACTTTGCGCACACTTATAAAAGCTCCTGCTCCTCCAGCTCGCTCTGCCACCAAGGGACACCTGAGTCCAGCCTTTATGTTCCATTTGCCATCAGCAGTACTGAATTTGAGATTTGATATTCTATCAGATGTAAGCTCCCAGCCGAGAATTATATCCCACCGAGGGGTAACAAAACCAAACACACCAAAAGGGTAAAAATAAACAAAACAAAACTAACAAACCAAAAACCCTCCTTACACACTCCTGCCGCTTCTGGGAGATGAGTTTTGGTATTTTTATAATTTCCAGTTGCTTTCCTATTTTTCTTCTTTCTTGCAAAACATGCAAGAATATATTTTAAAATGATGACTTCTCTATTAGACATTTTCTGCTTCTTCATGGTTTATACTTATGATTTATGATATATTTATAGCCAACTCACCTTGTACAGAGTACAAAATTCAGTTTATCAGTTTAATTCTCTGTGAATACAAACTTAGATGAAGGAGGTAAAATGTGTTCCAACCATCCATTGAACTGATGTCTTTATAAAACAAAAATAGTTTATGCCATAAATATGACATAGATCAATTGACCTAGTTGTAAAATACTAAAGGCATCTAGTAGACATGGCCACTAAAATGCCCTCTGTAGGAAGCGTAGGCAAGATATCAGCCAGGGTTTGGTCCCTGCCTATTTACCTTCTGTGTAAGAAAGCCCAGATGACTCCTATTCTGCTACGTTGTGCATTACAACACTGTTTCCACTACCTGTGAAGTCTGCGAGCTGCACCATTTAAAAAGAATTAGTCACTGTGCTTTCTTCTTTTTCTGGCACACCTCCATCCTGTGATTTGCTACTGCTCTGAAGTGTGCTCTTATTCAGTGGTAGTAAAAACAAGTTCAAAACATACCCGGCCTCAGTCAAAGCAGCTCGCCAAACACTTGCTCCCTCATGCTGCTCTCTGATAGCGCTGGGCGGCTTCTTCTTGTCCCCTACTGTCACTTCCAGGAAGCAAGAAGGACTTTCAGGGCCCCACTGCTCCTGCCCCCACTTTCTCTGGCACCCTGTTCTGCAGGGATGACTGCCAGTCGGTCTCCTCGTTCAGATAAACAAGGGCACAAACCATCTTCCCCTTCCAATAAGCCTTCTGAAAAGACTGCCACCAGGGCTTGTCACAGACATAGAGCTGGTGACAACCTTGACTGATGACGTCACTTATTGACTGTCAGCCAAAGGAAAGGGGGTTTAATTACAATGGAAGTAATTAGGCTGGGAATAAACAATGACTTCACAGGCGAGCTGGACCACATACATTGCTGCCGAGGCCCACAAGCACCTTGGGGGCCGAGTCATAAATCCCATAAAGCCTTCTGCACTTAGTGCAGCCCCTAACTCAGGGCAGGCTGTGGGTATAATAAATATTTGCTCAGTGAATGACTGAATGAAATGGATGGGTGACTAAAGAATTATGAAGCTGCCTCTGATGTGTAATCAACAACAGTTTTCATGGAATAACATAGAAAAACAGCTGCCTGCATGCAGGAGTCTTTCAAAACTTTCTAGCCTTTCTAAATGGAAGTCTTTGTTTTTTATTTATCAGGGCATGCAACTGTTTGCTTAAAACCTGGCAACTCTCTCATTTCTCTCACAGCAAGTGTGCTCGGAAGAGCTTTTAAGGCCCAGCATTAATTCACCTGGCTCTTCCCTTCTTTACGTTTTCGAATTTGGCTTTTATCCCTCGCTTGAGCTCATTTTTTCAGCCCTTCATTGGCCCCTATATATTTCTTGGATGCACTAGGAATCTACCTGGAAGGGTCAGAGCTTCTGTGTGGGTTGTCCATCTGCCTAGATAAGCACTTGCCTAGCTCCTAGTGTCCTTTAAACATCACCTCTTTGAGAACCACATCAACACATATCCCAACCCTAGTCCCACTGATCACCTTACACCTCTGTATTTTCTTTTCTTTTTTTTTTTTTTTTTTTGGTTTTGGTTTTTCTCCGGTACCGGGAACCGAACTCACGACCTTGTGCTTGCCAGGCAGGCGCTTTGCAGCTGAGCTAAATCCCCAGCCCCCCCTCTGTATTTTCTTTCTTGGCGCTAACCATCCGTTAGAGTACTGCGGAATTTACTTATCATGGCTTCCCCATCACCTGTAACCTACCTCCAATCCCACACTGGAATGCAAGCTCTGTGCGAGCCAGGATTTTCTTACTTTGCTCACTGCCATGCCTATAGCAATGCATGGTGTGTAGTAGATGCCATGTTTTTCAAAGGAAGAAGTGTTTTGCATAAGTTACTCTGATGAGAGTCAGAAAACTAGCGTGGTGTGCTTTAGTTGTTCCTAAACTGATCAACACATCAAAATCACATGGAACTCATGTTAAGAAGGATTCCTGGATCCCACCACAGAAAATTCCAATTCAGTGGTGAGAAATGGTGGGGAAGCGGACTGAAGGGATCCTAATGGAACCTCTAACTGGCAGCAAGAACCTGGCTTTGGAGTTGTTTACATTGAACTTCAAATCTTTACTCTAGTTTATTAGCTAAGCCTGTGATCTTGGGCAAATGATTTGTTGAAGATAATCCTCTACCTGCCTGTTTCCTCATCTGTAAAATGAGAACAAATACTTAGTGAATGAAGAATTAAATGAAAGAATGGTCAGAGGCCCCTAAAGGAGCATTCTATAAGCACAGTGCTATAGAATTTAAAGGCATTTCAAAGGTATGATTTAACCAGTGTCTCCAAAGGCATAGTTGCGCTTAACAAAGAAGCAGAAGCGGATGCCATCCACACTTGCAGCTTTCTTGGTCTGGGAAAGGCTTAGCTTTCTGTGGCTTCATCCAGGTTTCACCTCTGTACTTTGAGGTGCTATGTTGCGAAGGTTGACCAGTTGTTCACTTGTTATTGCCCTTGGCTATAGGTACCACTTTATGAGCTCTTTAAGAAAATGTCCCAAGTTTATGCTATGGGTACATTTTGATAAAATAAATAAGTGCCATGTTGCCAGGGGGGATTGAGTGGCCCTGTGTGAAATGAGCCAGTGTTCTCCTGGTTCAATAATTGCAATATTAAAGAGGATTCCTTACTTGGTTTTGAAAAACACAAAAAGGGGATTCATATCCTGGTTTAAGCAGAAATGCTGAGGTTTAAGAATGTTCATAGACAACTACCACATGAAAACTGAGGCTTTTCTGCAATACTGGAGGTTATTCCCAAAGAATAATTGGGTTGGAATTTTTTAGCATTAAATAATTTATCCATAAATTTACTGTGATCCTTCTCTTGTCCATCCAATATCGTGGAACATTTTCTCAGAATTGTTTGTCATCCATATACTCTCAACTGTATCCCAGTACTTATCTATACAGCTCACATTTGACAAGCATGGCTTTGCAGTATTTTGTCTTTATATAAGAAACTGTTATGCTTCTCTTGAATCATGATTTAATGTTTACTTGTTCATGGTTCATCTCCGCAAATACTCATCAATGTAGGAGCAGGCATTGCGATCTTTATTGTACAGTTTTGAGGGGCCTGAATCCCCGAATTCAACCTAAGGCGAAGATAATCAGCCTTTATTGTTTCAGTGACTGCCTTGCCAGATAGAAAGCCCTGCTGCTGGTAGCCTATGCAATCAAGGAGAGGAACACTACTAGAAAATTATAGAAAGTCTTCTGTATGCCTGGGGCTCACGCCCATGCCGAGGCGCCCTCCAAACACCTTGGCCTCTTATCGCAATTTATTGCTCCTCATCTAAGAACCACAGTTAAAAAGTGAAACGAACACAACTGAATGGAAACTTTCAATGTTCACTTCTATTGCAAAGAAAAATATTTAATATGCCCACCCTACCCAATAATAAACTGTATATTTTTGAAAAGGCTGTTGGCAAGGAACGTGTGCAAGGCACTGAAATCATAATTGGCACTACTGTTTTGGCCCTGTGACCAGTTTTACATCAGGGACTTATTTTCCAGTTTTTCTCCTCCGGGTTGTTGTAATCATTTGCTCTAGTAGAGGCTAAATTGAACGGCATGCACAATAAATGTGCCCCTCCTGGAGCTCACACAGGCACTGTAAAAGGCGGAGGGAAACAGTGGGAGGCATTGAAGTGGTTTGCATGCCGACCTTTCACAGGCCAAACAGGAGGAAAGACATGTGCAAGGCCAGGCCGGTCCAGTTTCCCACCCACCACCACTGCCCAGCTCACTCTACCCCACCTGCAGTGCTGCACAGAGACCGACACAAGGGTCATGGGGTCAGCCTCGCTCCTAGATCCGACAGCCCCAGGTGTGAAGTTCGGTGATCAGCAAGTGGGCTACAGAGAGTCCAAGAGGGTAAACGCATTGTAGCTGTGCAGTAAAGTCCAGGGTAAGCAAACAAGACCACAGAGCAAGAGCTCTCGGCTTCCAGCTGTGCACAAAGGACATTACAGGAAAAATACATTTGCAACTAACTAAATTCATGTTGCGGTGGAGTTGGATGGTAGCAAGTTTCTCAATTTCTTTGTCTTTCTTCTCAGTAATGAAGATATGCAAAGCTATTGCTATTCCTCTGAATACAGTTATTTCTGTGCTCTGTGAATCCCTATATAAAGCATTCTATTGCTTTTTATATTGTTTATAATCCCTTCCTATGTTTTCTTTGTAATTCCAGGAGCTTTGAAGGGGCATCTTTCTTAATGTCCAAGGGTTTTTGATATAGAATCTTAAGTATTTTAAAAAGAAGTGATTCACCTTTGAATTATATTTCAATAATAATGCTAAAAAGGTAGGCTAATGAATCATTTTTAAAGTAATTAAAGCTTTGTTTGTGTTTAAGAACATGAATGTTTCTGACAGTACTCTACAGATATCAAGTTGTTGAGCTTTGGCTGTTTCACTGCAGTGGTCAGTGCACATGAAGTGTGGCCATTAGTGTCTTCCTTATTATGGACTTTGTTACTTTGTCCTTCTTTATTTTTCTGTCCTTCTACCTTGTAATTTTACTGTGTTATTTCTGCTGGCATTCTTTATTTCTCTTTGTATTTGTTGGGTATGTTTTTATCTTTGTCTTAATTGTATACATTTTAATATATGGATTTTAAAAAATACCAGCATGACTTTTAAGTGAATATGAATGAATATGCATTCACATTTATTGTAATGATTTAAATAAACGTTGTGTATTACTTGCCCTTGTCATGTAATTTTTATACTCTCTTCAGGTTTGTTCTTTTTAAATTTTCTCATGTTTTAAAAAGGGGGCCATTTTTCAGATTTGCACCAATTTGCCTTTGTTTTACAATCTGAAAAAGAATTGTGTTCCTATGTGCACTTTAGCATCCTGCCATTTCACTTCATTCTTTCCATGCTGTCTTTACCACTTCCTTGTTCTTTGGATCAAATACACAAAACCCAGAACTCAAGGAGGAGAGGCTTCACACAGCTCACTTATGCAGTCCTTGGCTGGCACCATGGCAGAATGGGGATGGTGGAAGGGCATGGGTGGAGGACAGCAGCTCAGCTCATGGCGGCAAGGAAGTAGGGTGGAGGCAGGAGCCAGGCAGCAACAGAAAACCTTGCAGCCACTCGTGTCTCACACCCAGCACTTCCGAACGGAGAACACTTCCTAGCAGTACAGTCAGCTGTGAGCTCTTGAGTGGATCAATCCACTGAGGAGTACAGTGTCCCATGATCCAACCACCTTTGCCTTGGTTACTTTTCTCTCATTGCTGAGACAAAATACTTGACACCTAGGATTAAGGAAGGAAAGGTTTATTTAGCTCACAGTTTGTGGAGGTTTCAGTCCATACTCTGCTGGCTCCAAGGCAGAGTGGCACATGGCAGAGGGCAACAGTTCATGGCAGCAGAAGACAGCAAAAGCAGCAAGAGCACAAAGGGAGGAGTGGTGAACAAGCCTCTTTCCCTCCCTTATATTGTATGCAGGCTACTGCCCCAGGGCAGGTGTAGCGCTCACACCCATAATCTCAGCATTGGGTCATGAATCAATCATAAACTCTAGAAGCCAGCCCCATGACCGCATGAGGCTTTTGGGGGGACATCCAGACATAAACCATAAAAAGCTTCCAAATGGCATTTTTCTCTAGTTAAATAATTATATACTCCTATTGAATATTTCAAAGAATAAAATAACACCCCAGTAAAATATACCATTATCTCCCAATAAAAATTCTATTTTTATCTTGTATCTCAATACATGAATAAATAAAGTTTTAGAATATATTCATTTCTTCTCTGTCCTCATGAAATAGATATTTGGAGTACCTTTATATAATAATTATGCTCACACCTAAGTTATTCTCACATAATTCCATCCTTTTGGTTCTAAATTCTACCATAATTTTCTTCCTCAAATATCCCAGTTTCTTTTTTCTTTTTCCTTTTTTGCCTTTTTAGACAGGGTCTTGCTATGGAGTTCAGGCTGGCCTTGAGTTCACTTTGTAGCCCAGGCTAGTCTGGAACTCACAATGATCCTCCTGCCTCAGCCTCCCGAGTGCTGGGATTACAGGTATATGCCACTGCACCCAGCCCATATCCCATTTGAAAACATACCGTTAATTCACTTTTCTCTTTCATGTATCATGCTCCATTCTTTTCTTTCCATTTTTTTCTCTTTTACTTCCATTTTAAGGTCTCTCTGCTGATTCATTTGTTCAGTTGTGTATGGTAGGAGACATGAAGTGGTCCTCCAAAATTTATGTTCCTCCAATTCTTATTGAAAAGTGTCTATTAAGGAAGCACAGTGACACTTTTTGGGCCTTCTGTATGTGACCAGTCCTCATCAGCGACATGTGACTAGAGTTTATGTTCATTATTTCTGGCCTAATGGCTTAAAAACCAAGAAGTGTGATGCTCTTTTTTAAACCAGGAGAATGCGAATGATAAGGGTAAGGCTTCAGGGAAAAGTATAAACATGTGACACAAGGAACTAGTGTTTCAAATCTATGCCTAAGGAGATGCAGCCACATCTCCTACACCGCATCTTCATCCTGACCAAGTACGCCCACTTCCAGCTATCACAGGAATGATGAGGAATCAGTGGAATAGATTAGAAGGTGCAGAAACAACTCCAGACACACCTAGCCACCTTATCTTTAACAAAGGTGGCAAACACATTCACTAGAGGAAAGATAGCCTCTTCAATAAATGGTGCTGGAAAAACTGACTCTGCACATGCTGAAGTTTAAAATTGGACCCATATCTTTCACCAAGCACTCAATTAAATTCAAAATGGATCAAAGATCTAAATATTGAAGCAGAAACATTAGATGCACTGGAAGATAGAATAGATAAAAGTCTTGAAGACATTGATGTAGGCAAAGACTTTACGAATAAAACCCTGATTCTACAGGAACTATCACAAGTAATCTATAATCAGAATGACTTATATGAAAACAACAACATGCAGTATAAGAACCATTGTTTTTTTTTTTTTTTTTTTTTTTGGTTTTTCTCCGGTACCGGGAACCGAACTCACAACCTTGCGCTTGCCAGGCAGGCGCTTTTGCCCTGAGATAAATCCCCAGCCCAAGAACCATTGTTGAACTCCTACTATCTTGTATGGTGAAGCTCTCCATCATTTCCAATTTTTTTATTACTTGTTACAGTCCTTGATTATTTGATCAATCTTATATTCTTATATCTGGTAGATGGACTGAGCAACTTTGTTGAAGATAACAGTATGTAATGTAGCCACCATTGTTAATTCCTATCACTTTATTTTGAGGTCATGTATCATTTTTGTTGTTTTTATGTTGTTTTTATTTTGTCTTCATTGTTTTGTTAGTTTTTTTTTAATCTTTAAAATAAAAAAAAAAAAAAAGAATTCTCAAAAGCAAGAGAAACCACCAATAAAGGAAAGGGATAATCCATAATGTGGGAAAAAATGTTTGCTGGATGTTCCTCAGACAAAGGATTATTATTGAAAATGTATAAAGAACTAAAAAAAAAAACAGACTTCCCAAATTTAAAGACCCAATTCAAAGATGGGCATCTGAAATGAATACACACTTCTCAGATGAAGAAATATAAATAGCAAATAAATAAATGAAAAAATGTTCAACATCACTGGTCATTCAAGAGCTGAAAATTAAAACAACACTGAGATTCCATCTCACCCCAGAAAGAATGGCTGCCATCAAGAAATCAGCCAATAAAAAATGCTGGAGGGGGGAAAGATAACAAATGCTGTACAGAAAAAGTAACCCTTCTCCACTGCTGGTGGGATTGTAGACTGGTGCAGCCACTGGGGAAATTAGTGTGGGGGTTCCTCAAAAAAGTTAGAATGGAGGTCCCATTTGACCTAGCTATTCCCCTGCTGGGTATCTTTCCAGAAGAATTAAAAACACTGTACCACAGTGATATGTGCACACTCGTTTATAGCAGAACAATTTGTAATAGCTAGATCTTGGAAACAACCCAAATGCCCATCAGCTGAGGGATGGATAAAAAAGATGTGGTCTTTTTACATAATGGAGTACTACTCAGCCATAAAGAAGGATAAACTGGAGACTTCCATAGGTAAATAGATGCAACTCAAGACCACACTCATAAGTGAAATAAACCAGATGCTCCTATGTGAACATCATACTGTCTCCCTAGAGTAAGAAGTTGAAAGAGTAAAGAAGGCCCAAAATGTACAATAGATATTGTGAAATGGGAAGAAACTCCAAAAGGGAAGAGAAACTGTGATGGGAAAATGGAGAAAAGAAGGAAGGAAGGAAAAAGTAAAAAAAAAAAAAAAAGTACATATGAGATACTTAAGATAGTTCTACTACTAATTTTCTTTCTAGGTTTGTGCTAATATTGTTTGGACAATTAAATGCTGATATCTTGTACTCTAACTAATTTGAAGCTAATAACACACAATGTATTAACCATTGTTACCTTCTTATTATCTTGTTTTGAAATTTTGTTTTACTTTTTTCTCTTTAGAATAAAAAAAGAATGATGAATAGTCTTCCCCCTGTGAGAGGCACTACTGCATTTTGAAGCTAGCTTGTTACAGTAGGTGGCAACACACTGATGACACATCTGCTCTTTGACCCCTGCACATCTCCACCTCTATTGCTTGAAAAGTAAATGATAATCTGAATGTGTTTTTTGGATTATAATTTATTAATTATTCTTCTACAGGTTCTCTTTCAGTATATTCTTTTTAAAAAATTTTATTACTATGTGTTTGTCATATATACTAACTATATTCATCTTGGAGAATTGGTGCATATAGAGATCATATCTTTTAGTATATTCTATCTCTTGGTATTTCACTTGAGGCATCTAATTCTTTTATAGTTAATTTTTTTATGTAACAATCTTACCAAGACATAATTCTTAGACCATTAACTTATCTCTCTAAAGTAAACAAGTTGATGGGTCTTAATATGATCCCAGAGCTGTGCAGCCATTGCTAGAATCAATTTTTACACCATTACTATCACCAGGCTCACAATCCTGCATTATTGGAAGTCACTTAGTGTTTCTGCCTGCCATTCCTTCCAACTGTGGGAAAAACTAATCTATTTCCTGTCAGCACCGATTTGCCTGTTCTCAACACATTATATAAGTGGAATCGTGCAATATCTGGTCGTTCTGGTTGGCTTCCTTCACGTAGCATGATGCTTTCTGATTATATCTGGTATTAGAAATATCATTCTTTTTTATTTTCAGTAGTATTTTATTGTGAGAGGATAGCAAGTCTTATTTAACTATTCTTTGGTTGAATGGATATTTGGGGTTTTCTACTTTGTGACTATTAGGAGGAATGCTGTGGTGAGTGCTCAAGGATGAGTTTTGGTGGGGATAGAGGTTTCATTTCTCTTTAGTATATATCTAACAGTGGAATCCCTGGGCTATTTGGTAACTCTATATTTTGCTTTCTGGTAAACGTGCAGTTTTCTAATGCAGCCACACCAGCCGCACTGTTTGCATCTCCACTGAAAGTGCTCAGGCTTTCCCTCTGTCTTCCCTACACTTTACTGGCCATCCTCTCTGCACTTTATCCCCCCAGCACTTGCCATTGTCCGCTCTTCTGCTACCCCTCCAGTGGGTGGGAAGTGGCATCTCTTGTGGTTTTAATTTGCAGTCCCTGAAAGCTGGTATCTCTCTTTCACTTGGAATTTTAGAAGATTGTCCTTTGAGTTCAGAAATTCTTTTTCAAAATACCACAAGGTGAGCTTTTCTCTTTTTTATTTTATTATTTTTATTTTAGCATTCTGCAGCGTGTTACTTGAATTGAATCTTTAAATTTGGCTCTTACAGAATGTACCATTTTCCCCTGATGAATTTGTCATTATTTCCCCTCTTTCATGAGTTTTATTTCTTATTGTGGAACATACATTCATGTGAGATTTCCTTTATCTGTTCTACAAATATTTTATTTTTACTTCGTATTTCATTCTTCCAATTTTTGGTGTATGTTTGAGGTAATTAATTGACTGATTGATTCATATTTAAAAATACAATAATAGTTCTGGACTCAGCACAACCGAACACCTGAGAACAATTAGAAACCCTAGGCAAATTTAAAGTCAGCACTAAAGCACTGGCAGACTACCAAGGGACAATTAACTCAAGAGACAGAGATAAAATACAGAAGTTAAAAAGCAAAAATCCAAAAGCTAAAATTAAGAATTTAACAAATACCTTTAATATAATTGAACACAGCTGAGGAAGTCTTGGCAAACTGGCAGACATTCTGCAGCAAATATCGACACTGAAGTGCAAAGAAAATAAGTAAACAGAAAAAAGGTAAAGGAACACAGACTGGTTGAAAGAGAAAAGGTAGAAAAAGTACTGTTGAGATAGTAAACAACACAAAATGGGCAGGGATGTGTAAAAATCAACCAAAATAGATTTCATGCCAAGAAACACACATTTTGTAGTAGTAAACATGATGACCAATTAAGAGAACACAATTCTAGGTGTATACACATCCACTGACACAGCCCCAGCTTAAGTAAAACAAATGTTAAAAACGAAATCAAACAACACAAATCAACACTCACAGAAAAAGACTTTAACACAATTTAAAAAATAAGCTGGAAAAAAAATAGAACAAACTATAAGTAAGGCTATAAAACACTTGGGAAAAACAATTAAGAAATCTGATGTAATTAACAAACTAGAATAATAACAAATTACACATTTGTTTTAACAATACTAATACGATTGGTGAAAGGAAGGAGGGAGGGAGGGAAGGAGAGGGGTGGGGAGGGAGAGGTAGAAAGGAGAGGACGGGGAGAAGAGAGGAGAGGAGAGGACAGGAGAAATAAGACTGAAAAAATTTTCTGGAAAAAGGATTAAATTTTGTCCAAATATCAAGATACAATGCGAAAATAATAAACAATTGCATGTCAATAAATACGAACCTTAGGTGAAATGGATGTTTTTAGAAATACTCACCATAGCACAGTAAGTCAAGCAAAAATAGAAAATAAAAAGTTACCTAGTAATAAATTGAATCAGTCATTAAATAACCTCAAAGAAATCTCTAAGCCCAAAGAACTTCACTTGAGAATTCTCCTAAACATTCAAAGAAGCAATAAAATGGGAATTGTAAAAAACTCTTCCAGAGAAGAGTAAAACAGAAATATTTCCTAACACATTTTATGATGCTGTTAAATTTTGATAGAAAAACCTGATAAGAATACTGCAAAAATGTGACAGGCAAATTTACCTTGTGAAAATAGGTGGAAAAAAATCTAAGCAATGTATTAGCAAACCAGTCTAGCAATGCATAAAAGAAATAGGTATCATGGCCGAGTGTGGGCTACAATTAAAAACTCAGTCACTGTAATTTATCACATTAAATGAAAGAGGAGCAGACATGCAGGTATTCTTTCATTTTTTCTATCTTTATTGACACAGAAGCATATTTTAAAAAAATTCAACATTCATTCATGATAAACACTCTTAGATTCTGGCCATTCTTTAGTCTGATGAAAAGAATATATAAAATATCTACATCCTATTTGATGGTGACTTATTACAATATTCCCGTTGATGCTGGGAATAAAGGAGGTTCTTACAGTTCCACCAGTCCTACTCAAGTACTAGATGTGTTAGTGCAACAAGACAAGGAGAAAACGAAAGGCCTCAGGGTGAGAACAGAAGAAGCAGGATGGCAATTCGGGGAGATAAAATGGTTCTGAACACAGGAAACCCGAAAGATTTATGGCTAACCTGTTAGAATTAGTAAATGACATTAGAAAGTTTGCAGCATAACAGGTCAATAAAAGCAAATTGTATACACTAAAAACAAAGAGAAAAGTAAATGTACAAATACATTTATGGTAGCACAAGAACAGATATCTTGGAATAATATAATGAGAATATTCAAGAACTAAACATTAAAACTAAAACAATTAAATCAAATAGTCGTGGGAAATTAAAGAAGTTCTGCACCACTAGGGAATATATACCATCTGCATGAAAAAATAAGTCACTGTTACCCACCTAAATGCCAATTTTGCCTAAATTCATTTATAATTTCAGTGCAACTTCAACTGAAATGTCAGCATATTTTTGTAGTGGCATGATGTTTCTAAAATGTATGCAGAAACTGAAAGGGGGTGCAATTGGAATACTTAAGCTACCAGGCATTAAGACCTGTTACAGGATGGTGACAATTAACATTTTGAGCTGTTATTATAAGAAAGCCAGCAGAAGGGAGGGAAAGAAGCAGTTACACATGTGTGAGAAGGGTGATGACTCTGTTGATGGAATGGCAGCCATTCCAGTAAACGGTTCTATGTAAGTTGATTATCTGTATAGAAGAAAAAGTGAGCTGTGATTCCCACTATGTTGTATGCACAAAATAATCAACTTTGATAGTCGAGAGTAGAGATAAATATAAAGGGTAACATAATCTTTTTGACATTACAATAGGAAAAATATTCCTTATACACAACTGATATAATACAACAATGAAAAAAATCAATAAATTGGTTTAAATTAAAAGTAAGTTTGCTTTCATCAAAAGGCACCAGATTCGGTGAAAAAAAATAGGGCAAGTGATGGGTAATTAAAATGAATAGACACTTCTCAGAAGAAGTACAAATGACCAGAAAATACATGAAAAAATGTTTAAAATTGCTGGCTGTTAGGAAAATGCAAATTAGAACACTGAGCTTCCCTCTTACCCCAGAAAGAATGGCTACCATCAAAAATCAAATAGTAAGAAGTGCTGGCTGGGCTGTGGTGAGAAAGGAACCCTTGCACTTTGTTGGGGGGATGTAAACTAGTACAATCATTATAGAAATCAGTATGGAGACTACACAAAAAAATTAAACAGAAATTCTATTTGACCCAGGTATTCTCCTTCTAGATACCTTCCTAAAAGAGTTAAAGACTTCATATTACGGTGATACAGGCACACTCAAGTTTATAGCAGCACAGTTCGTACTGATGATAGCCAAATCTTGGCAGCATCCTATGTGTCCATCAACAGACAAATGGATAAAGAAATGTGGTGTTTATACATAATCTAATACTACCCTGCTATAAAGAAGGCTGAATATTGAACTTTTGCAGGAAAATGGATGCACCTTGGAAACATAATATCGAGTGAAATAAATCTGATATACAGCTAAAATACCTTATGGTTTCTCTTATGTGGGGAATCCAAAGTATAAATAAAGGGCAAAATAAGCATAGATGAAAGAAAGCAGGGCAGTAGGTTTACTGCACATGGGAGGGGGAACAGGAGATGGAGGAAGTGGGAAGATACGGGAGGAGAAACATCAGAGAAAGAGTTAATGTGTCATGAAATGTATGACATACCAACAGTGAAGGTAGTCATTATGTATCACGAACATAGACTAATACATTCTTTAAAAAGGATGGGAAAATATACGCCACAAATTTATGGATCAACAAACTCAGACTATGTTCATTAAAATTCCTAGACTAGTGTGGGTGACTGATCTGAGCACCAATGTGGACATGAGAAAGTCCGAAGTCTGTAAGAAGATGATTAGGTGTTTAGCTTCACTCGTCAAGCAGGAATAGCCAAAGTAAAAATAACAGAGGAAGAAAATAGAGTGGGCAAGAATATGAAGCAATTAGTAATTTTGTGTTCTTTTGTATACTTTGATAGTATAAATTTGTACAATCCACTTCAGAAAATACTGTGACATTTTATTTATAGCCAAACATCACCATCATGTATGGTGTAACATTTTCATCCCTTGGTTTTCTCGCACATGTCAGGAGGTGTTCATAAGAGCAACACACACACACACACACACCCTAACAAATCACATGCCCTCAATGGCAGAATGGCTAAATAGTGAGATTTTTATACTATGTAACATTACACAAAAGTGAATTTCATTCGACAATGTGGACATGTGGACTAATCTTAAAAGCATGCACAATATAGAGTTATAAAAGAAATGAATCCATTTCTTCAAAATGAGATTACAATATTTTTACAAGGGCCAATACCACAGAAAACAAGACACATGTTTTTTGCATGTGTATGTGTGTGCATTTTTATATAGTTCAGGTTTTAAGAAGAAAGAGAAGGACAAAAATCCAAGAACCACCTGACAGTGCAGAGAAAGAGAGTGAAATAGGGAAGCTTGTGGGGTAGCATGAATCATTGGTGACCATCTAATTCTTTGGCCATGTGATATTTGTGAGCTATCTGTATACATGAGGAGACTTTTTCAACCATTAAAATAAATATATGTGTGTATATATGCACATACATGAGGGGGAGAGATGGAGGGAGGGAGGGAAGGAGAGAGGGATTCTCCAAATGATATTTTAAGAAGGGATTCATGTGTATTTAAAATATACATACATGTCAGTGTATTGTGAATTTGGGTGTGTTAAGGAGTGAGTGAATACCAAGGTATTCTTTCTAGGTGGTGAGAATAATTTCCTTTGTATTCACCTGTGGTGTCTAAAGGTTCTCCAGTGAACACATAATACCATATTTTAAAGAAATGTGCTTTTAGATATCTTATTAAATGTCACAATATTCTTCAATTCTGAGTAAGCTATGGGTTTTTATTATAGCTTCATGCTGTGAAGATTGAATAGAATATTTCTTATCAAGGGCATTCCTGGTACAAATCAGTAAGCCCTCACAATGACTGAAACAGTTGTACCAATAATCTGAAAATCCATTTAGTGCCATATGGACATAGCCTTGGCCAATTTCATAATTAATATTCCAACAACTTTAATCCTTTGTGAATCTTACAATTTGATACGTTCTTTTCTCAACATGGAGAAGAAATACAAAGTCCAGTCAGGAGAGAGTTCCCTCTTCTGAGAACGTATGTTCTGCAGATAAAGAAAATAAACACACTTAGGTCAGCAGCAAAACCTGAAGCTGAACGTTAATTTTGATTCTGCAGTCTGCCACTCTCATCTCACGGAAAGCCAGGTGTGGCAAACAGAGCCTCTTGCATAAGTCTATGAAGCAAACCTCCTCCCCAAGACTGTCAGAGCCCAGAGATTTATTATAAAGTGATGTATTTTCAAAGAGCGGCACAAAGAGTCTTTTAACACTGAATTTGTCAGGGGCCTCGCAGACATCAAACAGATGCTTTTCACTTGGAGCATTTGACTCTCAGCTTCAGTGTTTCATATGCTAAGTGATTGGAAACTTGGGAACCATGAAGTAATACTTCTCTCTGATTTGGAAAATTTGAGTCTTTAACAATGAAACTTTAGATGCATATTAAGAAATACTTTGAGAAATGGTATAGTGTTTTCTTTATAAAGGGACTATCATTTGGCCCAGTAATATTACTCTTTCTTGAATTAAAAAAAAAAAATCCCAAAGTTGATTTCATGTTTTTATGAGTTTTTTTAATCCTCTCTACCCTTTTCCCCTTGACTCACCTCCCTTTCTCATTGATTTCTTCTAAAAATCAAATAAGCAGCACGTGCATGAGGATTTAATAAAAGACTTCTAACACGGGTCATTTAAATTTTGCCTTAAGAAAGAAATCGTATGCCAGCGGCCGATTACTATCACGCCGCACTCTTGAATAAACATGGTGCCTTCTCTGAGCTGCGGCCGCGGCCAGTGTTTATAATTTTGTGTGCGTTTGAACCCAGATGCTTATATTGAGCTTTCCTGGTTACTGATCACATTATAAACCACAGAAAGCGTGCAAACTGGGGGAGGCAGAGCCTGGCTCCGGTTAATAGCCCTACTCGGTTTTGGTCCACCTAACTCTAACTGCGTCTTGAGCAAGATCATAAGGGAGAGAGCTATTGCTTTTGGATGTAAAATGTGTGCGGTGCCCAGCATTTCTAATGTGTGAGAAGCAGCTGGGCCACCCATCATGATCTGAAACCTGTACCATAAATTTCATTATTTATTTATGAGCCAAAACATGAACCTTCCCAAGTAAAGAAACTTAGGAATTTCACTTGACAGATGTTTCTTTATAGATTTTTGTGTTACTCTTACTAATTTAACAAATAAGTGAAATTTTGTTAGTCTGGGTACTATGATTTGCTCTTCAGCAAAGTTTGGACTAAAAGGCATTAACCTTTACTGACTACCTATAATGCACTAGAAACTGCCGCGCGTCACCACAAGTTTGTGATCGCTTGGCAAGCCATCCCATCACAAAAAGGAATGATATATTGTTGCATACCTATCGTGCTGGGCGTAGTGCTAGGTACCTTTCTATATGTCTAGTTTAACACTCAGAATAGCTTTTCCAGAGATACTATCTTTATTTTTCAAATGAGAAAACAAAGCCAAGGAAGATGATTCATGTGCCGATGGCCATATGATGGATCCATACTGCTAATCTAGGTGTTCCTCGCTTTAAGGTTCTGGTCATTCCACTAAATGTTCTTTCATTTAATGGAAAATGTTCAAGTAGGCTTAAATCTTTGTGTTAAGGAGAAAGAGTTCCAGTGTCAGTGTCTCCGGTGTCTCCAGTGTCTCCTTCCCACACAGAAGGGAAGGAGCAACAGTTGGGAAATCAGACCCGGGCAGCAGCATTAGTACTGATAGTGTCAATTTAATAAAGTGACTTCAGCTGTGTGAGTGAGGGCTCTGCTGCCCTTCTTCGGTCTAGAGACTGGGCCAGCCAGCTTCAGGATGGCTAGAACTAGAGAACAGGATTTCTGCTTCTCCTTGACTGGAGGCTGGCTGCTTTTTAGTGTGCGGGTTTCAGTCGATGGAGAAACACCAGCCATGGCTGCTACACACCAGTCAGATACTCTGGTCTCCTCCAAGGAATAAGCAAGTGATGGCAACAAGCCAGGATTGCTACTGAGCAGAGGTTTTGCAGAGAACCAGGCAGTAGAGGGAGAAGAGATTCCCTCGTAATTTTCTCCAGTGTTTTAAACTAAAATGAACTAGAGTTCTAGCTCTCCTCCCTCCCATCACTCCCCCCGGACCCACTCCCAGCACACAGCCTCCTGCGGTTTATCCCTGTCATCCATGGTTTGCAGTTTGGATTTTGTCAGTACAAAGCACTGAAATGGGTCAAATTTTCTGCTAATCAAATGAATTAATTCTGTGGTAGGATGAAAATTCTCCCTGTGCTCTATTTCCTGTCTCAAATGATGTTGGCATATTTCATTCAATGTAGCTTACCGGAGATGCACACAAAATAGCATGACACAGTATGGATCCTCCATGCACACAGGTGGAGATGCTTTTAATTTGATTCTAAAGTCCTTTTCATCATCAAATCTGCAGGATATAGCTAGAGTACAGAGTCCCTTCCTTTCTTACCGCTTCAAATGTCATTAGAGCTCAGTTTACAATCACCAAGCTCAGAATACCATTCTCCCCGGTTTATTCTCACTGTGATGCCTGGAGAGTCGGCTTCTTTTGGTGACCACAGGAGAGGATGGGTGACCTTCTTCAGCAGGGCTGAGAACCTCCTGTGTTTCTCATATGCTTCTAAATTGTAGCTCGATTTCTCCTTTTCACTTTTTTGTCTGAAACTATACTGCAATAAGGAAGATGAGCTCTCAGACCTAAATCATAAGAAAAAGAGCAAAGAATGAAGGAATAAAGTAAGGAAGGGAGAGACAGACAGACAGGCGAAGAAAGAAAGAATGAAGGAGTAAATTTATGACACATAGGCCTCCTAGGACCTGTACTGTAGCTTTCACCACGGCTTCTGGCTATGCAATCATAGGAACAATGAAATCCAACTCTTGGGACATTTTTTCCTGTCCCTCCAGTGCAGATCAGCTGAGAATTACCTTCCATGTTTTACCCACCGAATAGGCTGCTGATGCTTCGAGACTGGCCCTCCTGTTAGGACCTTCTATTCCACAAGGCAGAATTCCGTCACCACGAGGGAGTTTTTCAGGTCTTGAGTAACTTGTGCCGTATCAACGGTCAGAGTGGGGTAATCCCCCAGGTGTCCTTCCCCAGCAGAACAACTCCTAACCCAGACCTGTGGGGCCGGTCACTGCCCTGCCCGGCTTCCTTCAGTGCTTTGAGCTTCCCTGTGCCTTTCTTTGCTGTGTGTCTTACTGACCACGTTCCTCAAAGTGTAGCCATCCTCTCCTGGCTATCACCACTCCACCATGAAGATTGCTGAATAACGCTCCATCTTCAAGGACAGCTTTCCAGCTGGACTTACGGACTCCATCAGTTCCTTGAGAAAGCCCCTGATGGACAGTGTGGATTATAGTTTCTGAAGGAGCATTCTTTCCCGGATACTCCCTCAGTTCTTGCCTATCTTCCTCTTGTACATTTCTTTGAAATTTGGTCATCATTTCTTAGTAACTAAAATCCTTACATCATTTTTAAAGCAGCAACACCTTCCCATATCTTTTTTTCTTTTCAAAACTCCGGAGTATCCTCCTGGATTTCATTGTTTCTGTCATATGTCTTACAGACCTCAAACCTCAACGTGTCTCCTGAGCAAGTCTCCCTTCCTTCAGTTTGATAAATGTGATCTTGCTTTATGTGCATACATTTTTACCGCCTGTTCGCTCCTTTCTAACAGTAAGACCATGGAAGATATCTCAAAGCACTGTAACCCTCCCTTCATTTTCTGACTAATATGGATTCTTGGAGGCTGTGCTCTGTATAGGGTTCTTTTAAATTTTCCTCTTTGCCTTTGAGCTTGCAGAATTTAATTGTGGCTTTTGTGTACTTTAATTCCAAAATGTATTTCCAGTTGTAAAAAACGCATCGATAAATACAAGCCATCACTCTTCAGTGGGTGAAGCCGCTGTCTGGAGGCCTGATCAGAGTTTCTGCAATTAGTAAAAGTAGAGCTGCTTGGGAGCGAAAGCCTGTGGCCGCCTAGTGTGGATGCCGGAAGACAGCGCCCAGCCCACGGGCAGGAGGAGGACGGAGGTGAGGAGACACTGGCCTAGCCTGACCGCAGATGTGGCAGACACACACTGGTGCTCCTCGGTCTGCACTGGACCAAGAGGCTTTTGTAGCTTAAACCCCAATCTGCAGACTTGGCTGAGAGAAGCCGTGACCTCAGAACAGGCTGAGAGAAGCTGTAATGCAGCATGAAATAATGTGACGCCAAGCTGGGCGTGGTGCTTCCTGCCTGTAGTCCCAGCCCTTTAGAAGACTGAGGCAGAAGGATGGCAAAGCAGAGACCATCCCAGGCAACTTAGAAAGAACTCATCTCAAAAATAAAAGGGGCTAATGATGTTACTTAATGCAAAGGCTCTGGATTCCATCCTCTGCACTGCATTAAAAGAAAAAGAAAAACAACAAAAAACATCCCAAAAACAAAACAAAAAAAAAAAAAAAAAAAGAAAGAAAAAGGTTGTTATGCCAAACTCTCTTTGAATTTCCGTGCTATTTGTCCATCCCTAAAATAGTTTATATCACCTGATACTCACTCTAGAGTTTGTATCACTCTAACAATGAGTTGGTTGATGTGACTTATTTATTTCATTTTATTAATACATGCTACTGAATTATTTTCTCATAATGTTTGTGTCCTTATTAATTTTTGTGTCCTTATTCTTTTTTGACTATGTAGGATTTTTTTCTAATATATGTTCTTTTGTTAGTTTGCATTCTGTCATCTCAAGAAACACCTGAGATCATCAACTTATAAAGAGAAGATGTGTCTTTTGGCTCATAATTTCAGAAACCTCCTCAGGATCAGCTGGCCCCACTGCGTGGAGTCTGCGCAGTGCCTCATAGGAGTGGGGCGTGGTGGGGCAGAGCCACTTGCCTCACCATCAGAAAATAACAGCGCGGGAAGAAGGGGCTGGGGTCCTACCATCCTCTATGTCCTGAGGACCTCCCACTCTTAAGATTTCACCACCGCCCTGTGCACCGTGGGCTGGGAAACCAGCCTTTAACACCCGAGTCTTTAGAGGACACTCCAGAGTCAGACTCCAGCAATGCTCCAGTAAGTTCTATAGTGACTCCCACTGGGGTCCAGGGTGTACCACATTCCCATAGCTAGTCAGCAGCGATGGAACAGCGACAGGATAAACCACGGTTTCAGCCAAAGGGAGAGTGAAAGACCCGTAGCAGTTATGTTGCACGGAAGTGATGGGTGCAGGAAGCAGGCATTAGTGGGTCCCCCCATGGGAGCATGACGTGCCCTCAACAGGTAAGCTCTCTTTCCAGGAAGGGACTACTTCACCCCTGCTCTCCGTGGCAGCCGGCCTTGCTCTTCAGTGATTTCTCCTGGGTCTGTTTTCTCCTAGGGCTCTGTGGAGGTGGACACTGGGCAGAAAGCGGCCCTGTGATAGGGAAGGTTGGAGGCTGAAGGCCGCTTTAAGTCCTTGTTCATGGCTCCAATACGATTCCTTCAAAACCTTAGTGGGTGTCTGGCTTGCTGCTTCCAGTCAACTGTATGGTGATGGATATTGGTTAATAACTATATCCCAAATTCTCCCTTTCCCGGTTCTCATCAGACCTATGATAGAATTTAAAACCGAGTTTACTCGGTCTTGCTTAGCCATGGACTCTCTCACAAGCTCAGCTCTCCCTTTCTCGGTAAACACTGAATTCATGTTTCTGTGTTAGTTTCAGACACTGAGAGGTGGTCTCTCCTACTGACAGTGCTCAAGTATCCTATGAAACAGAGAAGTCTTCCGGACCAGTATGACTCAAAACACTTCTTATCCTCTGGAGTGAAGAGGTGACTGGATTTTAACACTCAAGAATGTAAGGATTTCTAGCCACCCAGACTGTTGGGTTTTATCAAAGCTCATGCTCAGTTTCCAGGGCAGTGTTATATTATTTATGTTTTTGTTTCCCTGTCAACTCCACCTGATGCAAACTTTCGTGTGTGTGTCTGAGTAATTAAAGCTCGCTGTTGTAGCCATCTCCCAGTCTCAATGAATGATGAAGTAAGATCTTCCTTCTTGCTCACATCATGCCTCATGTAGGCTGGATGCTTCTCCCCGTGTGGCTCACCCCCAAGCAGTCACTCTGAGATCCAGAATCCTTCTAGCGAGGGGATTCACCCTCGTGGGTATCTTCAAACGTAGCCAAGTCGACAGGATAAACACCATGGAAGATCCCACAGGATGTTTTGCATAAAAATACTGTAAAATTTTGTAAAATCCTAAATCTGCCACTTTATCATGTCCATTTCTCTTTGAAGGTAAGTATTTGAGAATATAAGAACTTTCCCAGGATTGCTTAAAAGTATAGATCTTCAGTGTGCACATATTAGTGAATTATATTTCTTTAGGCTGCTTTCATGGTATAATTCACTAGCTCATTTACATGGCCGTTTTTAGGTCCAGAAAAATGTAAGAAATTATTTAAAGTCTTCCAGGAGTGCTTCTTTCTCAGCTGTGTTATGAAAACTGCAGACACATAATTGCAATGTAGCACACTATGAAATCAAGTTTCCATTTTGCCGTATGTCTTATCACCATTATCTCAGGATTTCACATGGCATCACGTCGTCTTTTACCATTTGGAAACGCTGTCTGACAACGCTGAATGATAATGGAAGAACAGTCATCCTTCCTTTGGCTCAGATAAAAGCATTTCATCTTACTGAAACTTTTGGGGCTGGGGATTTAGCTCAGCGGCAAAAGCGCCTGCCTGGCAACCGCAAGGTCGTGAGTTCGGTTCCTGGTACCGGAGAAAAATCAAAAAAAAAAAAAAGAAACTTTTACACACGCATCAATAATTGTCTGGTGAATAGGGAAGGGTTCAATAATCATGTAAAAACATGAAACAGAACAGATTCAGTTATAATTATTGGATTAAAGGCCTGTAGGAAAAAACTCTAATTTAACATTGTTTTGGGCTGAAAAATGGAGAAAATTAAAAAATTGTGATGTATTCTAGTAGCATACTTGAAGAACTGCCAAGATGTCCATTATGATCCTTCCTTGTCAGGAGTCTACGTTCTATTGCATTTAGTTGGGCTATAAATTGTAATATATTACCTAAATTTTACTTTTAAGGTCAGACTTTAGCACATTTGAACTATTTTATATGCTAGCACAAGAAAACATACAGATGTGAATGAAGGTGCACTTCTATGTCAGAATCCTTTACCTATGCCCCGAGGTGGTGTTTCTTGCATAAAGGGCATTTCACTGCCATCTTGACCAATTCCCTGAACTGCCATTACACTTACGGTTTCCCTGTCTACTTCAAGAATCCTATCTAGTTGTCTATTTACTAATCCCAGAAATGTAAACTGAGCATGCGCTCTGTGCCAGGTACTACGCTGGATGCAGGAAATATAACAAGAACCAGCAGGTGTCAGAGGTGGCACATGCCGGTACCACACACTCGGGTTTTGTCCACAGAGCCCGTGTTCAAACCCCAGCTTCCATCTCCATTGTATAACTTCCTAATCTGTACACAAGAAATACTATATTTTTGTGCATAGTGATTAAAACATAGTGAATTCTAAATGAATGTTAGCTATTATTATTTCATAATTTTTGATGTGACCAGATCAAAAATAGGAGAAAATTTAAGACAAATTAAAAAATAATTTATGTCTCTTGATGCACAAATTCCCTTGAAGAAACCCTCATCAGTACATAATTTATACACCTTGAATACCTTTTCAAGGTTGTCCATTCTATATTAAACATACAATGGTTGTGTTTTTCTCTTAAATAATATTTTCTCTAATTAATTTCTGGCTGAGTTCATACAGAAAATGACCAAGATATATTTATCTAAATAATAATGATGGGATTATATATATTTGTTCTTATGCTTTAATTGTCTTTTTTTATACTAGGCTTACTTTTAAAATGAATAATGACTGTTATGGATAGGGTGATATTCATATTTTTATTCATCTGTGTTAATATGGGTAAAAAGGCTGTATTTTAATTTGTTATTTACCACTTGGTCTTTACCAAAGGTCTCAACATTGTAGAGCAGATACTATGTTTTAAGTCAATAATAACTCAAGACCTTGTTTTAGAAGCTGAAAAATGCTCTAGGTCTGTGTTGTTAGCTTCCAATTCACTTATGGAAGCAATTCTCTTTAACACAGCATAAAAGTTCAGAGAAGTATTCTTCAGGCAAATTAAGTTATACCCTGAACTATTCAACACAGAAACTTTAAAAATTTAGATTTGTAGAAATCATCTGGCTCACATTCCTCATTTTGAACTTGGGGGAACTAAGGTAGAGATATGTTCAGTGACCTTCCAAAGGCTGTGCTGCAAACGGCAAGGTCTGGAAGCCAGCCTGTGGATTGCCCAGTCGTTCATTGTTCATCTACCCACCATTTGACTCAGCCACTGAGTACATGTGCCAGGGTTGTGGTAGGGGCTCAGGGCGAAGTGGCGAGCAGTGCAGTACCACCCAGATGGAAGATAAATTGGACAGGTAAAGAAACTATTAAACAAGAAAGTATAATCTAAGTGCCATGAAAGAAGACCTAGCTTTGGGTGCTATAAAAAAACCTAAGGGGATCCCACCCCAAACACTTCCCAGGAAAACAATCTAAGCAAAAATCTGAAAGAAAGAAAAATGAACAGCTGAAAACCAGACAAAGGAACTAAAGAAGACAGAGGTAGGAACAGAGGAAACTTCATGATCCGACCAGACCTGGTTAGGAGATAACTCACGTAACACTTTATCCACATGCGAGTCATCATCCCCGCTCTGAGATCACGCCATATGTTGTAATTACTAACACTGCCCATGTCACAAGTCTAGTAGCACATTATCCAATAAAATGTGTTGACAAAATCACTGGTAACTGTTGAAAACTTCTCTCCATCACTTATTTCTCCCCTACACAGGGTCTAAGTCTTTGTTTAAACCATAGCCTGGTTAACACAATAATGTTATTTGAAAAAAAGTTAATTGTTTTGTTGCACAAAAAGAAAACACCAAGTATTTAAACAGTGAAATTTGAAGCTTTCAGTAATCTGCTTTTATCCTTTTAGTGATTTATTCAGCACAATAACTCACTCAAGATTTTCTCAACCTCAAATGTATAACCAAGAATTTTCAAGGAGTGTAAATGTTCCTTTGCACTAGCCTGGATGTTTACAGTGTTTTAACCATTAATTTGCTTATGATAAAAATATTAGTTGGAAGTTGCCAGTAGCATATAACGGCATTACTTTCTACTTAGCATTTTCTAAGGATCCATGCAATTTTAGGCAATAAATGCAAAAAAAAGGTAAAATGTGTTTTCTCTTCCACTCAATAGCCATTTCTCTGATTTTGAAATGTATAAATGTTGAAGTGGGGCTTTCACCAGTAATTTCAGTCGTTGTTTTGATACTTCATGCTGTTGTAGAAGACTGGGAGCCTCCTGAGATTTGGGGAAGATGTGGTCACTGGGATTGCACGAATGAATGGGCTGTTTTGGTAAAGGAGGATCAATACTTTTTATTTATTAAGAGTTCTTAAGTACCAGTAAAGGTTTGGAATACGTAAATGTCTTAAAGTATAAATAAATGCCTGAGATTAACAGGAGGCCTATTGTATGCAACTAAACCTGGCAGACATTTGTGAGCCAACATTTTATCCGAAACAAAGGCTTCCTTACTTGCTTTGAGATGATACTGAATGCTGCAATTACTAATACTATGTCACGAAGTTTAGTATCACTCTATCCAATAAAATGTGTTGAACAAAGCCATGGTAACTGTTGAAAACTTTGCCCCCCCCCAAACCACATCTTCTCACATTCAACACCCGAGACCGTAAGAGTGGTCCCCTGCCTGGAAGCATGTTGTGCTCCTCAGTGGATAGAATCCAGACACACATGTTAGTAGATGACTTCAATCATCCCACATGGGACCCATACCGCGCACATTTCCCTTTCTTATTTTTAAAGTCCATATGTTTGTTTGGCTGGAAATCAAGTTTCATTACATGCTCCTATTATTCCACTGTATAACAATTTTATTTATAGGGCATTCACGTGAGGACTAATTTCTTTGCTAGGAAGGCTACTAATGCTTATTTAAACTCACTATAATGGAAACAATATTGCTAGAAGTCCTAAGAAATGCTGGAGTTTCGAGCCATACCTTTGTTTCCTTTCCTGATAATGGGATTCCATGGAGTCCATCTTATGCAAATGTGCTGAAGGTAAGCAAGAACTTTATTAAATGCTGGAAATTCCTGTAGAAAGTACGCATGGTGTACTTAATCTCATTAAGAAGTCTTCCTAATGCCAAAACTACGCTAGAATTCAGGGACTCACATATGTAATGAATGTGTCTTAGAAAACCAGGCACTAAGTAGGCAATTTGATTTTTTTTTGTTTTTGTTTTTCTCCGGTACCGGGAACCGAACTCACGACCTTGCGCTTGCCAGGCAGGCGCTTTTGCCGCTGAGCTAAATCCCCAGCCTGGCAATTTGATTTTTGAATGGACTATATACACAGAAATGATGATCTTGCTTTCCCTACGACTCTGCACGTTGTTGGCCGTGGCACTCGTTCTGAGGCCGAACAGGAAGTGGATCTTCTGGAACAGTAAAAGCTCACTGATGCCAAGTCAGGTCCTGGACTACTTTTCCACACGGATCCATAGGTGATTAGATAATGTTTGCTGCAAAGGACGGGCTTCACACCCTCACCTTCACGTTCGGGGGGTCTGGTAGCAGCTGAAGATGTTCCAGTATAAACTGTGGAGAGTTTATACACCTAATGAAAGAGGCTTTCTCTTTTAAGAATGTCACTTTTGTGTGTCTGTTTGCATTTTTCCCCACAGCAGTTTTATTTATTTATTTATTTACGTATGTATGTATTTATTTTTGATGTTTGCACTTTTGCTTACAGGCATAGCTGCGGTGTGTGACTTCATGGGTGGGGGCTTTCCCCTCTGAGAAGTGTCCAGGCCACATCTCTGGCCACATGCTGTGTGTCCAAGCCCTGGTAACCTCTTACTTAATCTTCTCTTCAGGACGTCTGTGTTGGTGGGAATGATGATGGGCCCATGTGAGCCACCTTGTATTGTGGTACGTGAGATGTACGTGGGAAGAAGGTGTGAGAAATGTAAATGCTTTCAGTGAGTGTGTAAGTGGTTTTGTTACATTCACTCTTATATTCGTAAAATACGGGAAAGAAGAAATAAGTAACCTTAAACATTTGAAGTAAACTCAAACCTCAATTTACTCTCAAACTAGAGGGCTCGTGTTCATTGTTCATTTTCTCTTTGGAATTACAACTTGTTTTAAACACCACTCAGTTTGTATCCAGCTTATGTTCCTAAGCAACAAAAATACCAGATCAGGCACCCATTGTTATGTTTTACAGAGGAACCAAATAATAGATATTTTCAAAATTTGCAATTCTGTGGGAAGGAGACCATGCATGCCTCCAGGTATTTTGCAGGATGGATAGAAACTAAAGCTGTTGGCGATGTACACATTTCCTGACACAGAGGCGAGATTTTCCTCTCATCTCACGTGGAGACTTTCATTATTACTGCATTTGAGTGTCAATATTTCTTTCTCCAGTTATAAAATTTGTATTTGTTCTGATGGCCATTACCCTTTTACATGAGCAAATGTGAGAGTCTTTACATGTAGAATTATATGAGTATTGTTTATTTGGCTAGGGAAAGAAACTATTATTTAACAAAGTTTTCTAAAAGCAACAGCTTTATTCCTTTTGAAACATCACAATAGTGTATTGATTTGATAGTTTATGCATAACAGTTATATCTCTTATGTAGAGCCCCGTTATTTTTCAGAGTTAAAAACTATTTTGAAACAAAGACATATTTTGACTCGAAGAGTCGTGACGTTAGCGATGGGATAGTATCTTGGTTCCAGCTGAGTAGCGTGTATTTCACAAGCGCGCAGGGCAGGTACTCTTGCATCCTGAATACACCCTCACGGGGCTTCAGGCAAGTGGCTTGCAAGTTTTCCCTCCCATCCCTTAGCCTGCCTGTTTTACTCTGTGACAGTGACATTTGGTGCCATTTTTAGTTTTGAAGTACCTCATATGATTTATCTTCTTCCTTCATTTTTTTCTGATGATTTTCTTTATTTGTCCATGTGTGCAGTACGTGGTATTTCCATTCCTGTGCGGCGTGGGTACCCATGCACGACGCGTCTTCATTCCCCTTTCCATCCCCTGCCCTTCTTCTGACCCCTCCATCTCCTGGGCCTTTCCCCTCTGAGAAAGATCTTTCTCCCTACTTCCTCATACCTACCTTTTATTTTGTACTTTATTTATACTTTGAGTTTCTCCTATGAGACACCCTATTTAAGGGTGATATTTAAGCTTGTGTGTTTGATTTACTTCACTTAACTTTATGGTCTCAAGGTGCATCCACTTCCTACAAATGACTCAAGTTTATCTTTCTTTATGGCGGAGTAGTACTATTGCCTATTCATTCTGTGTCATTTCCAAGAAGTCACTGCCAAATCCAATGTTATGAAGAGTCCTTGGGTTTCCTTTAAAGTTTTATAGCTTTGCTCTTATGTTTTGGTTTTTGATCCATTTTGGGTTAATTTTTATAAATAGTTTAAAATAAGGATTCAACTTTATATTATAGCTTTTAAAAAATGTATGTTTGTACATATGTGTGTGTTCATAGGTTCATATATGTATAACACTATGTGTTTATAGTATTTTTAAAGGGGCTCTAACGAAGCTATTGAGTTTGAGCATTACTGTTACATTATAGAAAAGGTGAAGCATCTGAGGCAAAGCTTGCCATTTTAACCACTGCCAATCTATGTATGGAATTCTCCTTAAAAACCTCACAGACTCTAGGTAATACAGGTAGTAGAAATATTCTTTTGGAAACCAGTACATACGACAGTTAAGGATTTAAAATTTGGAATTTCAGGAGAAAATTTGTCTCTTGAAAACTGACAGCCAGTTTTATGTAAGTAACTATGGCAGAAACATGTATAATATCAACTCTATATCCAAAGACAAATTCCATAGCATCCTGAGGATTTTGTACTCAAGGTATACTTTCAAAATATGTGACATGGACAATACAGAAAAAACACAAAAGGATCTCCACTTCTGAAAGAGTTTATTATTTTGTTAAAAATAAGAGAGCTAATGTCTGTTGGAGAGAAGATAGCTGCAGACTCAGACTGTAGCTACTGGGCATTGCCCTACCCTCGTGAGAACCTGTCTGTCTGGCCTGTAGATGCTGATCCACCAAGGAAAGGGAGCCAGCCAGGGCTGTCTTGGCATGGCAGAAGGTCCACAAGCAGCCTGGAGCACACCAAACTCCAGTCAGGTCCTTCCCAGAAAATATTTTTTGACACACGTTTAAAAAATGATGATCCTTTTCATTTTCCAGCTTTAAGGCTTGTTAAGAAAATTAAGAAAGAGTGACATGGTGAGCATTCTTTATCATCTACTGATAGCATTCGTCCTCCAAACACACATACACACACACACACACACACACGTGAGCTGTCTGTAATGGATACACATACATACATTATTAAATGCCTGTTAGTATGAATACATTTATATATTCACACTAACTCTACTCTCTTGTTGATAGAAAATACAAACATTTTGAGTCCAGAGGAAGAATGAACGACATCATGGTTTTGACATCTTCATATTCAGGCATTGTTTTAGAACCGAGGACAGCTATGTCCATCGCTTATAATCATGGGATTTGATGTTTACATTGCTGTCCTCTAACATGTTGCAAACGACCCTTTCTTCCTTCTTGTCATCTGGATCTCATCTTTGTGTGTGTAAGACATTCACCCACACATCCCCCCAGCTGCACAAATTGTAAGGGGTCTTAAGGATGATTTACTTAAAATTCCAAGCATTTCAATGTACTGGCAAGAGGGACTAATTTAAAAGTAGAATTATATTTCTTTAAAAATGCTGTATACAAGGCTGTTGTCAGTGGTTTTATTAACTATTTTCAAGGACTTAGATAATTACATTTTAAAAAATAATTTTTTCGGAGGCTTCTAAACATGACTTCCCCCCTGGGGCAGTGTGTTCTTGGGTGGCTCCACACAGGAATCTGTGAGTCTGGCTTCCGGTTGGATGGAGCCCTGCTCTGGGTCGGTTCTGCTGCACAACTAGGTTCTTCAGCAAAAGCTTGGGTTAGGGAATACACCTTCCTACCTATCCTCAAAAGCTTTTTTGCACCAATCGGTGCATTGAAGTTGAACTGACCCACATGCCAGGTGAGCATTCAGACAACACTTTAGGCTTTGGAAATCAATTGCAGTCACTGAATAGGGTTGGAAAAAAAAAACACAGCTGGAGGCGGAGCTTTATGTTTGGGAATCAAAGGTTCTCTGCTAAACTTTAATTGCAGTCTCCTTTGCGATATTTAATGTCACAAGATTAACCTCACACATACTTTACTTCAATCTTGCATTCAGACACCACTGAAAAGATTAGAAGTTGGAGAATCCAAGCCCAGCTCCACTAATTTTCTTTTGACTTGTGAATTGGCTTCACTAAATCAATCAGAGAGCAACAGAAGGCCCCTATGTATTGTAGTTACTAAGGGGTTGGGTAGCAAAAGTCACTCAGTTTTCTTTTTTGTTTCAGAATGGCTTCCATACAAAACAGTTCACGGCAGTTCCGAAGAGCAGACTGGGGAAAGTTAGGGAAGCAGAGACTGTGATTCCAGTCAGGAGTAAATGGCACGGAGAGGAGTCTGTTGAATGAGACACGGCCTCTTCAGTTCATTCCGATGACTAAGAACACGGATGTGATTCAAGTGTGTTAGCAACCATAATGCATGCTCTCGTGCAATCAAAAACGATGGTTTTTAAGTTCTCTCTCTTGACTTTCCAGTCACTTCATCCTCCCAGTAAGGAAGACCAACTTAGATATAATATTTCACTTGTTTTACTTGTGCTTTCTTCTTTACGTTTTCCTACCACACACCCAGACTTCTTCTCTCTCTGACCACCTCCTCCTTCTCACATTACTGAGAACTGAACCCAGGTCCTTCCCCGTGAGCTACATGTCCAGGCCATTTGTGCTTTTTAGTTTGAGAGAGCTCACTAAATTGTTTAGGCTGGGCTAAAACTTGGGATCTTCTCGCTTCAGCCTCTCAGAGTTCTGGGATTACAGGTGTGCGCCACCACACCTGTCCCCCCATTACCTTTTCCTTCCTTTTACTATGCATGTGTGTGTACCATTGAATACCATCCTAAATTCATGACATTTGAAATTATGGCCTTTTGACTGTATGATTCTTTGAAAACAATGTATTTTCAGTAGAAACCGTACTTGCAGTTTTGAATTTTGATATTTACCAAGCTTGCAGTATATGGTGTGGGTCTTCTCCTATTTTGCGGGGCAGTAGCACCCCCAGCTCCCATTCCCCCACAGTCACCAGGGTGAACAGCTCACATTCTGTGGTGTGCTGGGTGGGTCAGCAGGTTAGATGCATTTGACACATGCTTGACTTATAATATTTCACTGATGGTGGGCAGGCTGGAACACAACCTCATCATAAATCAAGTCCTAATGGTAGATAGCGTTTTTCTCAAGGATAACTATCTGTGTTACTATGATTGTGTAAATGCTACTCACTGCTGCCATATGTAGAATTGTACAGTCCCATTTCCTCCCCTGTAAAACTTGCATCCTCTGAAAAAAAATCTTTCAATTTTTATTCATTCACATTTTTTTAAAAGGCTATTTGTATGACCTTTACCTTAAGGATAAATTTAAGTATCGTTCTTTTAAAATACAAATACTATTTCCAACATTTGAAGGCAATTTTGCCTTCTTCCAAGAAATAAACCTGCACAAATGGATGATCCTTATCATTAATTTTAGGGCAAAGTATTTGTGTAATATGTAGTTACCTCTGTTTTATTCCCAATAGCTAAAGATACATTTACTATGTCGGTGATCTTAGGCATATTGGTACTAAGTCATCTTGGACAGATCACTCATCCTTTCTGTGTTGAATTTACTCCCATGTAAAATGAGAATGATGGTAATACCTCTGTCAAAGGATTGTTGTGAATACTAAGAGTGAGTGTATGTGAAGCCCTTTGCATGCACTTGGAACACCATTATTACCAGATAACTGTTTACCTCAAAAATACATGAAGCCATTCATCAGTCAAGTGCTTTATCCTCTGGAAATGTGAGAATGCACATATAATTACACACACATATAAATTAAATTCTGTCACATGGAAAAAGCAATGAAATTTATCTTAGATAACAAACATACAGCTGTGTTGCTTAAGAAGGAAGCATTCTATCCAGGTGGGAAAAACACTGAAAGAAGTCTTTGCCAATGAAGAACAGAGATTGATAAAGAAGGGAATACAGAAGAGGTGCTCTAGATATGGACCCAGCAGAACTTGGGGAGTGAGTTTGGGAAGCTGAGTTGAGGAGGAAATAGAAGATGGTTCTATGATGTCTTGTCTGTGGGACCAGAGGGAATGTGGCACACTTAGCTATAATAACATGAGCTTCAGGAGAAAATAAAGGATGAGCAGATATAGGATGGGCAGAGAAAAAGGTCAGATTGTCCAGCCTGGAGTTGCAGTTCATGGGGTGTCAGTGAGTGGGGTGACAGTCAGTGTGAGAAGACACATGTCCAGCCAGTCCATGGGAATGTTAGCCTGCTGTTCAGAAGTGAGATGAGTGTCAGGGAAAAGGTGTGAGACCGGCAGTAGGAGGGGTGTGAATATTTTCCTGATGTAATGACTCCTACCATGGCTATTTCAATCTGCCAGGGTTTTAAAAATGAGCTTGAAAAATTCCTGAAAAATATACACTTAAAGCTGGTACCATCTGGCTCCAAAATAACTCAGGAGCAGAAGAGTTACTACTGTTGGAATTGAAGACATCTGTGTAAACTCATTGCATACATAAATGTATGGATATATGTATGTATGCATATATATATGCACTTTTATAGCAATATGTTTATATATAAGCAAGTTGGTAAATATGTTGTACATATGTGTAGGTGCAAATGTGTGTGTGCATATGTATTTACACATATATTCTTCAGAGAGGTGGGGAACTGCAACACCCAGAGAACAAGGGTACTTTGTGTCCAGATGGTGGACTCTAATTCCACATTAGAGGGAGTCCTTGGACAAATGGTTGATACAGGAGTTTGGGGAAAAAAAGGCACAAGATGAGCCTGGAACATTTCTTTGAGCTATAGTGAAATGCAATGTTCAGAGGATGAGCAGGACACATGAAAAAGACCACAAAGGCATCTGTGAGAGGTTGTGATTGGCCAATGTGGGGACCACTTCCGCACTGCCCCAGTAACATATACAACCCCTTGAATGGAATAGGAAGCTATGAGTTGGCTTGGATGAAGTAAATAGGTGAGAACATTAATAAGGTGTGAGACTCTATCATAGTCTCAAAGCAAAGTATCTACTGAGTATAAAAAACAAAAGTTTAACCTTATCCTGAACAACCTTGGAAGTCACTATACTGATAAAATCGCGGGGGTGGTGAACATCTCCAGCACTGGAACAAACTGAAAAGATGAATTACTCTGGAAGGATTCAGCGAGAAGCACACTGCCACTTCTACACTATCTCTGTGAAAGAGGAGGTAGCCCAGGTGTAATTATAAGGAAACATTCAAAAAACTCAGCTTACAAAATTAACTGGCTAAAAAGCATTTATGAGTGTCAAGGTCATAAAAGTGAATAACATATTGACAACTTCACCAGACCAAAGGCAACTAAATACACACGACTCCTAAATGTAATGTGACCCTGGTCTGGATTATTTTGCTACAAAAGGCAGCATGGGACACTTAGTAAAGACTGAACAAGCTCTATGGATTGGATAATAGTAATTTGTTTTGAATTTATTTATTATTATGGTTGAAGTGTGTTTCTATAGAGGTCAAGTCTTTCAGAAATAGACAGCAAAGAACTTGGGAATAATCAAGCATTCTGAAGGCACTCACTCAAACGATTCAGGAGAAAAAGTTCTTTGTATATACTTGAAACATTCTTCATATGAGTTGGAAATTACTTTAAACTATTCATCAGTACTTTTCACTTCTCCAGTTGTTACAATGCAATATATTAAATTAATTTTGTGAGTACAAGTACTTTGTCATACATAATACTTTAACTCAGTGATCCTATTCTTTACAGATTGTTTAAAACCTTTTTCTAGTTAACTTACATACCTCACTACATTTATTCTTTTTTTTTTTGTTTTTCTCCGGTACCGGGAACTGAACTCACGACCTTGCGCTTGCCAGGCAGGCACTTTGCCGCTGAGCTAAATCCCCAGCCCCATCACTACATTTATTCTTTCACCAATCATTGGAAGCAGTATGGTTATCAACAACCTTATTTTTTGAATAGATAAAGTGAAGCAAAAATAGTTTACTAGAGAACTTAACTAGTAAAGAAGTAACTGTTGAATGTCTATGGTACATGGACATCACACAAAGTGCCATGCTGTGCAATCTAGGGCTGCCAGTGCAAAGCTGGACCAAAATTGAGGTCACCTGATATTCACCAGATGCTGACTTCTGGTTATCACCAACATGTCTCATGTCAGCTGACAGCTGCCTTGCACTCATAGCACCTTCTCTGGAGTGCACTGTGGGCAGGACTGAGGAATCCTCTTGACTTCCTGGAGAGAATGTTTTGGCTGATAATTCATAGCATCTAGGTTTGAGTGGGAGAAGAATGTATGCATGTTGTATTTAACTACAAAATGCTGCTCTCATAAAAGGTAAATTGAGCCTCAGAAACTAAGGCAAAAGACAGAATAAGGACCACATTTTTGAATGATTTTAAATCAATTAAAAAAGGGCAGACAAATAAATCTAGCAGATAAAGAATTCTGAAGAACCATAATAATATCTTCATCCATTATTGTGTATCTAGTATGTGCTAATCAGTGTACCAGGCACCAACGAGGAAAAAAACTATAGGATTGACCCTTGAACTCTCATTTGAAGTAGGCTTAAGGCTGAAATGTAAGAGATAAACACAGAACAGAGCAGAATATGGGTGGCTTCTATCAGAGGCAATTGAGCAAGTTACCAGGTCCTTCAAAACCAGTGACAGAAGTGCTGGATTTTTCAGCTGAAAGAGGAGAGCATTCCAGGCAGAGGAAATAACATGCTACAGACAAAGTCATCAAAGTTTTCATGTGTCTATGAAATTTTGGTGTGGAAGAAGCATTGAGTGTGTGTGTGTGTGTGTGTGTGTGTGTGTGTGTGTGTGATTGCACATGCTCTGTGATATGAGAGAAAAAAGAGGCAGAAAGTGAAGCTGAGATGGGTAGGAACTAGAATAGGAAGGGACTTATTGCCAAGCTTAAGACTTTGAATGTATCCTGAAGGTAGAGTAACACTGGGCACCTACAGGGCTAGTTAGGTATCAGACAAGGCCAGTAGCTCTTGCACCCACTGGAGAATAAAGAGATGGAGGAGACAGCGGAGGAAATCTGTCTAAATGCATAGTGAGGAGGCCAGAAATAAGGCTCTAGAGGCCATGACAGTGGTTTAGAGGAGCAAGGAGAAGATGTGTCGTGGATACTGGAGTTGTCTGTTACCTGATGAGATGAAGGTTAGGAGGAGAAAGCACAGAAGGTAACCACAGGGACGCCACCACGTGGAGGAAAGCCACTTCAAACAGAGCCCAAAAAGGACGGGCTCAGGGGGACCAAAAAATATCGCAACTCTTGTGCTCAATGCTTGAAATTCCATCTCGCACCAAACCCACCATGCAGGTGAGGGGAAAGTGCAGAGATTAGTCCCTCCCTCCCTGGTCACACATGAGGAAGTATGAGTATTTTGCAACCAGGTGCAGAGGCTGGGAAGGAAGGCAGAGAAGTGGTGTATGGCGAGGGTGACAAGGGGCCAATGCTTAGCTGTGCAGCTGAAGTTTGGACCCAGGCTGAAGCTGTGGGAGAGCGGCAGGGAGAAAACAAAAAGAAAACACAGAGCTGAGGCAGTCTCCACCAGAAGGGCCTCACAGAGAAGAGCATCATGGGAAGAAACAGAAAGAACGCTGAGGAAGTCCAGAAACACCAGACTGGAGGGCTCAAGGGTCCAGAGTCCTGGGTTAACCAATGTGTGAAATCCTAAAGAGACAGGTAGTGACAAGGACTGGAGCAGGCTGTGGGGATTGGAAATAATAACAATGAGAAGTGACTGAGTCTTTTTTTTGTTTTTTTTTAAACAGGGTCTCACTTTGCAGTTCAGGCTAGCCTTGAGCTCACTTTGTAGCCCAGGGTGGTCTCGAACTCACAACGATCCTCCTGCCTCAGCCTACCAGGTGCTGGGATTACAGGCATGCGCCACCACGCCTGGCCGACTGATAGTCTTTAAAGACCATTAAATATGCAAATGTGTACTGCAACTATAAACATTCGGTTGGGCCTGCTTCTATTACACTGAGGCACAGACCAACTCAACACATTCCTTTAGCTAGACGGTAAAAACCTAGCCCAAACCCATGCGGACAGAATGTCTACCCAGGAGAGGAAGTAGCTGTGACTCAAGAATGTGGGAGTTTTACATGAACTTGCAGCTGGCCTTTGTGAGCAGGGCTGCGGCGGCAGGTGGGACCAGCGAGGAGGACCATGCTTGAGTTCTGAGAGCACCAAATTGTGCACGTTGCTAGGTCTCTGTGTTTCCTGGTGTCCCCGGGGGTCACGCGAGAACCTCCCAGTTGCCTTCCATCAGTAACAGTGCTTTGACTCCAGGGCAGATGCCGGACAACGTTAACCAGCTGCTGGAAAACACTCTTGACATTGCACAGGACCGTTACGAAGCCTGAGAAATGCATTTCAATTAAAATTTTAAATGAATATATTTTTATTTGTCACTTAAAGAAACTCTTTCTGACTTACCTGGAGATGTATCTTTCTTGCAGTGAGATTTGTGAAGAGAACCATTTATTTGCCTTTGCCAGTGAGTCCCATGCTGTGCGTTTTCATCTTCACACTTCTTTCTTGTTATATGATAGAGAAACTGGCCGAAGACCTAAAGCCCACAGGAAAGGCTTCTGTCCCCCATGGATACCTCCACCCAATTTTTCAATCTCAATAATTTCATTGGCAAAAGGAAGCATACCAGAAGTTGCCAACATTAATATGTCAAGTAACTAGTATGTCAAGTGTATCTCCGGTTTCAATTGGACAAGCCAACAACCGAATAGAAAACTTGGGGTGGGGAAGACAGAAGAATACAGAAAAAAGAAAACATTGAACTTTAAACTAAAGTAATACTATGCCCTTAAGAGTAGGTGGTGGAACAGCAACGAAAAACAAAACAAAACAAGACACTAATTATGCATTAGTCACAATAAGAAAAGAATGGAGTGACAAGCTATTTTGAAATAATCCCTAAAATAAATTTAAATTAAAATGCAAAAGCATCAAACTTTCCCACCACTTCTCTAAAAAACCCCAGAGGCTCTGAACTAAACTATTGGCAAAAACATGTCTCTTATGGGCATTTTGCCCAAAATATGATTTCTTCAAAACAGGATGTCCATTATTCATCATAGAGCCATTAATTCTATTCCCAATATACAAATTTCATATGGCTTTCACAACCCATCCAAAACAAAAAGCCCAAATAATAGCACAAGACAATGCACATAGCTAGAGAACAGCATGGAGAAAATGTGCTTCAAGAGACCTTACACACTGGTCAACGTCCAGTATTTCAAATTATATTTCAAATAAAATTTCCCACTCACTTCCTACAGCACTGAAGTATTAGAAAGGAAAGAAAGAAAGCTTTGCAGGAGATGGGTAAGATTGGAAAGAAGTCCATGGAAAATGTTAATGACCACGTTGACCAAACTGTGTGGTCTCTCAAGCAATAAATGGCTTCTCACTTTACTTCTTCTTAATGAGAAGAAATTAAGGAGGTAATTGCAGATGGAGGGAAGAGGTCCAAGCAAGTATCTAAGTGGTGCCTATTGCTCTTAATTCTCCCCAGGGTGGGAGGGTCTGGTCCACCTCAGCCTTGGACCCAACCTTCCACTACTCGTACCAACATCATCCAGCGGGCAGGTGTCCCTTCAGAATTCCTGTGTTAGGACTTTAACCTGGAGCTTCTGCCCTACCCTCTGCAGCCATGGGAGGATGTGGCAACCAGGAACCATGTTGAAGCAGAGGGAAGCCTTCACCAGATACCAAATCTGGATGCCTTTCCTAAGCTCTAGACCTGGGGGACATGCACTTGTGCTTTTTATAAAGGAGCAGTCTGCAGGCTTTTGTTATAGCAGCAGGCATGGACTGATACTGTCACACATGCACCTACTTTGAGGGTCAAGGAGGGGGATTCACTGTCCCTAGGTGCAGAGACCAGGCAAATCACTGAACCTCTGGCCAGTTCACCTGGAGGATGAGAAGGGCAGTGTGCACAGTACTCCAGAAGGAAGAACACCAGTGATCCCTCCTGCAGTCTCTGGTGCCAGCCTGAGTTCTGCATAAGGAGGGCAGGGAAAGGGCTCAGAGCTTTATTTTGTTTTACATTTTCTTTGCAGCAAGTCTTGCCCGTCCTCAGGGAGTTTTGGCTGTGAGAAATTTCTCTGAGTAAGACAATTTCCCGTAGGAAAATACAGATGGGCAATTGACTAATATTCAGGCTCTTACTGTCCTGGATTGAGTGTGGCAGGCAGATGAGGCTGACCCTCCACACAGTGAGAAACTGATGTCCCCCAAATCTAAATTAATTCTTGCAAGCAGCTGCTAGGGAGCTCAGAATGGAAATGTGGCTCATGAGCCTTTCTCCTCACCCTATGCTCCACACCCATTGCTTTTCCTCTCACTGACCTTAACTGGGTTAAGGAGAAAGACGCTGAGGGACTGGGAAAACTGCCCTGCTCCCAGTGGGGATTAAAAGCTAGCTCTCTATTGAGTATCCTGGGGAAAGCCAGGGAAGGAAGGGACGTAACTTCTGTATCTCTGTGAGTACTGGCATGTGTGTTACTATCCCTCTGGATGACATTAGAGTCACCCAACCTGGTGACTATGTCCAGATCCACCTGGTAGGAGTGAGGCAGACTTGCAGTGGGGAAGGGAACCAAGGGAAGCCTCCTGTATTGATTCAATGTATTGTTTTGTCTTCTACTACTGAAAAAGGTAAATGGCATTGATGCTTCATGTGCCTGTGTTGTGGATGCTTGTAAGTACTGAAAGGAATTTGACTGATTGGGAAAAACCAGGTGTGGAGAGGTGTTAACACATCTGGGGCCCCATGTCTTTCATGAACCTTTAGAGCTGCATCTCTGCAATGATAGATTTGGCCTTGAAGGCTCTGGCGGAGGTGGTCTCCACCTGGAGGTGGCCCTTCACATTTGCCTCCCGCCCAAGGACCCAGTTACCTGTCTTTTGAAAACCTGCTGCTTGCTCTTGGGTTCTTGTTGAGACTGAGCACTTGACCTGGGCAGAGGAACTGTGACTTTCTAACCTCATGTACCATTTGGAAGGTATCAACTTAGATTTAATGATGACAAAGTTAAAAGGGGTCCGAGAAGGCTCAGTTGTCAAATGGAAAATGGCAGACTTGGGAACCTGGCCAGCCTGGCCCTGGTGGCATCTTGGTAAGCTGGAAAAGGACAGCTGTTCTCCTGGACTACTTGCAGCAAAGCTGCTGGTTCATCGGATCCCTGACCCACAGATGGCCTTGTTTGGCTAGGCCTGACTCATGGGTGGCTTGGCTAAGTTGAAGGCCCATGGGACTCCCTGGGTGACCACAACTGTGCAATCTTGGGGTCAACTTCTCAGAACTGAAAGTGGACGCAGTCACTCCGCTCCATGGAAAGACTCCAGGATGTTTGAAAATGCAATCTTGATGAACCTGGTTGTGTCTCTACTGAATCTTGAGTGGTGGCCATGATCTGATTATCTGGATTGTCACTTGGAATATGATAGTCTGGCAGATTTAAAGATACTTGTCTTTGGCACCGACAACAGGAAACAAATGGTAGCTGCTGACTGGACCTTCTGGGTCACATGCAGATGAGCACATTCTCTGTTGACATTGACCGAAGTTAGGCAGTGGATGAGGCCCTCCCTGCCCACACTGCCTCCACTGGTCACCTGAACTCCTTTTGTACAGTTGTGGACACATGCCCACCTCGTGTTGGGCATAAAGTAGAAAACTTTGTATTTTTGATACTACCATTGCATTGTACTACTTTTGTGAGTGTATTTATGAGATGTGATAAAAAATACAGTGAATACTGCCAAGTGCCATCCCTTGGAAAGACGAGCTGCTACTATTGCATGGTACATGTCTGACTCCTGGCCAAAGTGAACTCACTTGTCTGCAGTGAGGGCTGTCACGTAGCACGGACATTTCCCACACTTGTTCCAGACACAGTAATTGCATCTGCGCAGTGACTTCTTTTATATGGTAAATATTTAAATTTTTAAGAATTATTACAGTAAAAGACACATGGCCATTCATCACCTTCAAAATCTGTCCCTTTGCTTCCAACCTTGCATTTTTACCATTTACCTTACAGTTTTTGCCATTTTCTCAAGCAGTTCTGCAGTCCTCTTTCCCCAGCGTCTATAGCTGTGCTCCCATGACTGCTCCCAGGTCCTGAATCGATTGAAAATGTTTCCCTTTCATGGTAATCAGACGTTGCACAGTGCCGATCCTGTGAATAAGGTGCCTGAGGATGTACCTCAGTGTTTTCATGAGCTCACCTTCCCACTGGGTGGCACTCAGCAGTGTTCAGTGTATTTTTTATCACATCTCATAAATACACTCACAGAAGAGGACTTCCAAAACTGCTCAGAACATGGCAAGGATAATGAAATAAGTACACTGGAAATGAAATGGAATAATGACGTGTCTATAACAATATTTTAAATTTAAATACCCACCATGTATTTTGATCATACCCTCATACGATCTATATGTGTCATAGACAGAAATATTAGGCCTATGAAGTATTCAACATATACATACAAAATATAGTATAATTTAAGAGAAAGAAATCCAGATTTTTAAGGAATGCTTTTTCTGGCATTTAAAAATCACACATGTGGGGATAAATCTCAACCTCCGCTATAGTATACACTTGTGGAATTGCTGTGTAGGGATCTAGTTACATACTATGTGTATATAGTATATGTAAAAGCCTTTAAGAAAATGTAAAGTTAAACAAATTGAAGGTACAGCTAGTATTGTTTGCCAGAGGTGGAAAAGTGTGTATGTGTAATGGTCATAAATCTTTCTTCACAGACTGAGTAATGGGTGGAAGATATGCCTGGATATTTTATATAGATAATCTTAATGCTAGTCCCCTTTTCATTCGGTAGGATATATACTGCCAGCTTCATGCGCTCTTTACCTCAGCCCAAACCATGCCATGTCTGGGACCCTTGTGCAGGAAAGCATGTTCAGAGGGGCCTCCAGTATTGAGTGCTCATTCATTCGAGATGCCTGTTCTCAGTGTCGGTGTGCATGTGTGCTTGCGTATGTGTATGTATTTGGCCTCTCAAAACCGGTGTGTAAGCCTGAAATATATGTTGCCAAGGTTAGAAACAGCCACACTCTTCATGTCCCACCCTTCCCCCATAAACATATCACCAGGCAAGGAGTTGCAATAGCCCAGTTTTTTCTTCCATGGGAGAGGAGACTTCGCAGCAAGGTGAAAGCATAAATCATACCACAATAAATTACGTATGTTAACATGTTGGGGGAACTGGAATCTGCAAGGGAAGAGAGACAAAGATGAGATATGAGTTGTGGGAGGTTTTTACCTTTTATACTATATTTATTGTTTGAATTCTTATAATAAGCTCTTACTTTTTTATTCCTTAGAAATGAGTAACGTGTTTATACATATTTTTCTCAGCTAAAGACTGACTAGGAAAAAATCATCATCAGTGATAAGGAAATTAAATATATTTATTATAGGAAATAGAGAATTTTGATTGTAGCATAATAAAATAAACAAAATATAAAGTAAATTGGTTATGGCTGAGTGCTCACAGTATTTTGAGATATAAAAGAAAACGTCCAGATATCAAACTTTAACAATTAGTCCTGATAATATTAAAAGAGCTTGATATATGTTAAGAGAACAGAATTACCAATTCTATGCAACCATTTCAAGAAAATGTCATTGGATGCAAATGTTTCAAGAAAATTCAGATTGTATGTTTACAGACTGGTTCACCAGATGTTGATAACTTTCTCTAACACACAAGGAGGAGGTGGAGCTATGTTTACAGAAAGCAAGTGGGCTGTTGTGTGTGTGTTGGTTCTCTGCTCCAATGCACCCTTTAGAAATGTGTTTCACTGTGCACACTCTCCTGGAGGGGAAGTGTAGCCTGGGTGTACTCCTTCACTGAGGGCAGGATGCAGGCGTACACATACCTTCTACTTGCTAAATTCCCCCCACTTAGCTACAAACAGGCCAGTTCCTCCCAGTGCTGCTGAGCACCCAGAGTAGAACATCTCCGGCCCTCTAGAGTTCTCTGTGTGGCACACTCTTCCATGCTCTGAGGCTGGGGAAAGAGCCACCTGAAGATATCAGCAGGGAGCTGTTTCAGTCTGGTCTGAAAAGTTCTCCGAGGTCTGTGTCAGCAAGTTGGTGCCCACGCTGCAGTGCCAGTAAAAGGGGATGGAAGCTTTAGAGTGAGAGTCTAGGGGAAGGTCTCCAGGTCCCTGGAGACATGAACTCAAAAAGAACTGTGGGACCCTGGCCCTGTCTTCTGGTCCCCCCTTTCTTCTCCATCCCAGATGAAAGGGAGCTGCTTTGCTCCACCATGAGCTCCTCCCATGAACGACTGCCTCACCACAGGTCTAAAAGACATGGGGCAAGTCATGGAGTGGAATCTCTAGAACTGTGGGCCAACAGAAACCTTTTCTCTTTACAGGGTGCCTATTCCAGGTATTTATTACACAGTAAAGGGAAGCTAATACAGAATCCTAAGCACAAGAAACAGGAAAACATACCAGGGCATATCGTAGGCAAATTGCTTAAAATAAGTAATGAGCAAGAACTACCAAAACAGTGAAATTATAAACAAACAGATATGAGAGGACAATGATAGCATATTTAGTGCATTGAATAATTCAATAGGAAGACAATGAAAAGAAATGTTCATCTGGGATTCTCCATCCAGTGAAAATATCTAAAACAAATGCAAGCTACAGTCTTTATCAGATATAAAAAAGCTGAAATTTGCCATCAGCAGATTTATACTACAAAAAATGTTAAAGGATAGCCTTCAGACAGAATGGAATTGATACCAGAAATACAGACAAATACTACACAAGATATTACAAACAAAATTAGGTGCATCAGAAATGTAACTACATGAATAGAACAGTGAGTTTGTTTTCCTAATTTAAATCTATTTAATGGAACATTAACTTTAAATACATTAGTAACAATATATTATAGAGTTGATGGCTTATGTTACTTATAAGTAAAATAACAAAAACAACATAAAGTTCAGGGAGGGTAAAATAGAAAGTTCTACTAAATATGAATTGGAATGTTATCACTTGAAGGTAGATTATGATAAGGTAAAAGGTATAACATAAAGAAATCTCCCAGCTCAGATGACTTTTTAAGAAAAGTCTGTCAGATCTTCAAGGAAAAATTAATACCAGTCCTATGCAGTTTTTCCCAGAAAATACTGACTGATTCATTTTACAAAGCCAGTATTGTCTTGATACCAAAACTAGATAAAGACAGTACATACAAGAAAAGTAGACAAAAGCTATAGCCTGATATTGTTCATGTACATAGACATAGACTTGTAATAAAACATTAATGAAAACAATGCAGCAATATGTAAAAAGAGACACAATAAGACTAAGAGAATTTATTTCACAAATGCAAAGTTAGATCAGCATAGTAACAGATCATAGAAGAAATAACACATTTATATAAATTATTATAGAAGAACTATTGGACAAAACTCAGCAGCAATTCATGATAAAAACTTAGAAATTAGGAATAGAAAGAGACAATAAAGGACATCTGTAGAAAAATCTCTGGCTAACATCATAGTTAATCATTAAAACTAAATATTTATCCTCCATGGCTAGGAGTATGAGAAGAAGATCTGTTCTTACCATCTTACTCTGTAGAGTGCTCAAAGTTCTAGCTAGTGCAATGAGCAAATGAAAGAAAATAAAATGCACACATCTATAAAAGAAGAAACAAAATGTCCCAGTTTGCCAAGGACATGATGACATTTTCACTGAAATTCTTTTCATGATTTTGGTTTCAAAATGAATTGGATGAGAACTAAATCAAATTTTCCCATAAGGTCAACATTGGACCTAAAAATTGAATTGATTTGGTTCTCACCCAATTTGGTTTGCGACCAGAATCAAGGAAAGAATTAAGTTTGTGAACGAAGGTACCACTGCACTTCATTAGGCCAGCAATGAACACTAACACTACCATATTATTACCATATAACACCACCATATTATTTACAAGCACTCACAAAATAAATGCCAATTATAAATCTAACATAACATCTACAGAATTTGGTGCAAAAAGGTATAAAACACTGATAAACCAAAGATTTAAATAAATGAAGAAATATTTCAGTGAATTGGAACATGCAGAATGATAAAATTGTCAATTCTCCTCAAATTGATACAATATTTAACAAAATTCCTACAAAAATCTAGAGATTCTTTTGGTGGGGGTTAGGTGAAGATAAGCTTGTCCTAAAATAGGAATAGAAATGGTAGGAACAAAAATAGCTAAAGCAATTTTGAAAAATGAGAGTTGGGAGCACTGACTCTGAATTCAAGTATCACATATTTTATATCTAAAATGTCTCACAGAAGCTTTGTTTCAGAGTGAGTCTTGGCTAGAAGCGATGGGTAACTTGGGTGTGGAGTATGCTCTCGTCCCTGGCTCTTTCTTGCTTCCCTTTGCTCCCGGCTACCACGCAGTGAGCAGCCTTCCACTGCCACACCATTTCTGCCTTGGAGCCAGCCTACCATGGCCTGAAATTATTGAAACTGTGAGCCAAACTAAACCTCTCTTCCTCAGTACCAGGTGCTGGGTATTTTATCCTAGTTACAGGAAAGTGACTAACACAGAATATTAGTACAAGGAGTGGAGTTGTTTCAGTGACTATACCTGACTATGTGGTTCAGAAACTTTTGGAATTGGTTTGCAGGAGGAGTTTGGTAAAGTTTGGAGATGTGGGTGAGAGAAGCCTTATAATACTGCATGTAGAGATCGATGAGCAATTTTGGTCAGAGCTCAGAAGCCCAGGACTGTGATAGAAATGCAGACAGTAAAGGCCAGGCTCAGGAACTTTTACTTGGGAAGACAACTAAACAGGCAGTTGGACTCCAGGTAATGCTTGTTATGTTATGGAAAGATTGTCTACACTTTGCCCATGTTCTGAGACTGCAAGAGTCTGAGATTAAGGATAGAAAACTAATCTGACAGGAAATTTCAGGGCAGTCTAATGCTCGTTCAGCTGAGGCATGGGAACTGCTAGCTGCTTTCGGCCTAATTTATAATGAGACACAAGAACAAAAAGCAGAGGTGGATGATGTGAAGCTTGCGCAGAAAGGAAGTAGTTATAATGCTTGGGCAAAGAAAACTGTGGTTGTTGAAAATATTAGTATTAAAAAGAAGCCAAGTACTTTACATCAGGACAATAGGAAAGATGGTTTGTAGGCACCTCAGGAAATGTTCATATCCAATCCTTTTCAGGTCAAAGGGTAAAAACTATAAAGTTCTCTATTTGAGAACAGAACTCTATGACCTCCTGCTTAAAATGGGTTGCCCAGGGAAGTGGTTCCCTCAGCTATCCCGGTACTCATGCCCATTGCAGACATGGTTCAGTAGGGCCTATCTACTGTTCCAGCTGGTGACAGACTTTAGCACCATCCACGTGAGGCTGGTTTTGCTAAAATACAGAAAGTAAGAGTTTGATCACAGAGGCTTCCACCCAGAATTGAAAAGGAGGCCTGGGCCAGGAAGTAGACCAGCAAGAGGGCAGTGTGTGGAGCTGTGAGAGTGAAATAGAAGGCGTATTGAAGACCCCATGAAGTTGGATATCCCAGGAACGTGGAATGTCTGCTAAGAAAATCCACAGGCAGTGAACAGACAGAGCCCATGAGAGAGGCCGGGTAGGATGCAACTGGCAAGGGCACCAGGGCAAGTCTTCCCCAGCCCTTTGGAGATGCCACTGATTCTAGACACAGGGTTACAGGATTTGGTCTGGTTTCTTTCTGTTCCCCTATTCCTTCAAGTTGGAACAGGAGTGTTTACTCTGCCACTGTGTGTTGGAAGCATTTAACTTTCTTTTTGATTTTTATGGGAGCTCAAAACAAAGGTTTGCCTTGAGTCTCGGAAGAGTTTTCCATGAGTATTCATACTAATTTTATATATGACTCTAACTAGAAAACTACCTAAATGTCACTGGAGAGTGGATAAACGAAGTGTAGTTCCATACAATGGAATACTACTCGGAAATAAAATAGACTATTGATACATTCAACATTGATGACTCAAAATAATATGGTATGAACACTAGTAGATATCACATTTATGCAAAATTGGGATGATGCTTATTTTACCAAACTTAAAGAGTTTTTAGAAGGATCACATAAGAGATTAGATTACTTATACATGGGAGAGTACCAAGGAATATAGGACACAATTGAAAGCATTTTCAATGAAGTAATACAATTTCACTTGCCAGTCATTATTTGATAAAGTATTTGTGAAACTAGACCAAGATCACCTTATAATTAGTTTATTGAGTACTTATTACATACTTGTATTTGGTCTCTTATTTAAACCTTAACAACATTCCCATTGGGTAAGGACAATGACTGTAACTTTACAGATGAAAGGGGGACCTACAGCAAAGCAGCAAATTTGTCTAACAAAGATAGCGCCAGCAAGGGTCAGAACCTTGGATTCCAACATTGGCTTGAGGCTATGGAACAGGCTTTTAACAGGTGCTAGGGTTTGGGTTACTGTGCCCCACAGGTGCCTATATGAAAGCTCAGTCCCAGGATGATGTTACTGAATGGTGCTATGGACCTTTAAAAGGTGGGGTTTAAAGGGAAGTCCGTAGGTCACAGAACACATTTTTGAAGGTGACTGTGGGACTCAAGTGTCTCTCCCTCTCTGCATCCATGCTCATGGTGTGAACACTGGGAGCTCTAAGTGGTGCTGTCACCATGATGCATCAGCTCACCAGAGGCACAGACTGGGAGTCTCCAGAGCCATGAGCTAAATGAGCTCCCCTAAGTAGCCTGGCCAAGCACTTTGTTACAGTGATGCAAAGCTGACTATACACACGTCTATCTCTATTATCAAATACCAGGAATTAGTACTTGCCTTATTTTTAGAGCTTTTGTACTAATTCAAAGAGATAATATGAAACTTTATAAACTTGAATTATTAATGTAATTCCATGCTGAGCCCCAGACAGCTTCAGGAGCCTCAGTGATCATGCCCCACCCACTCCAGACCATTGCATCCATGTTTATAGCAGAGCAATTTGTCATAACTAGATCTTGGAAACAATCCAAATGCCCATCAGTGGAGGAATGGATAAAAAAGATGTGGTATTTTGATACAATGGAATATTACTCAGCTACAGAAAAGATAAACTCAAGGCTTTTATAGGCAAATGGATGCAACTAGAGACCATACTCATAAGTGAAATAAATCAGACTTGCATGTATGTGTAAACACCATATTGTCTCCCTAGTGTAAGAACCTGAAAGAGTAAATGAAACTCAAAAGGTAAAATAGATATTGTGAAAGGGAAAGAAACTGCTCAAAGGGAAGGAACAACTGGGATAAGGGAAAGGAAAGAGGAAGAAAAGAGGGAAGGAAAAAATATATATATACATGTATGTGTATGTGTGTATATACAGGGATGGCTGGGACAATTGTATTGCTGATGTCTAATGGTTTGTTGAGGGAACAGTTAATGTCTGATTTTTTTTTTCTTGAGCAATTTTGCATGCTTACATCTGGTAATCTGAACAACTAATTTAAAGACAACAATATGCAATAAAATAACCATTGTTGAATTCCTACCATCTTGTTTAGCAAAACTCTGTATTGCTTCTAATTTTTTTTTATTACTTTTTATTCTCTTAGTGGTTTGCTCACTCTTGCATTCTTACATCTGGTAATCTGAGCAACTTCATTGAAGATAACAATGTTTAATACAACAACCACTGTTAATCCCTATCATTTTGTTTTGAAATTCTGTATCACTTTTATTGTTTGTGTTGTTTTGTTTTTGTCTTTGTTAATTTGTTATTTTTTTTATTGACTTTAAAATAGAAAAGGCACAGATGGCAGCCTAAATTATTTTTTACCTTTAACAAGATTATTTTACTCTCTTTACTAAGCATTTCAATAATTAATAAGTACATAAGCCAGTAAATCATCTCTCAGTATTTTATTTATCATTGTAACTTGGCAGTAAGAAATCACTTTCCAAAAAGACAGTACATGTATTTTCACAAGTCAATCTGAATTCATTCACTTTGTGTTCCCATTTCTCCCGGCAGCTTTGTAAGAATCCATGACTTTAGTTGTTCTAGCTCAGGTTTGCTGAATTCATGGTACACATTTGGAAAGCTACGAAACTTTGTGTTCACCCCTAGACTTTTTAACACTAAGTTTGTCTCTTCACCCCAGGAATGAAGAACTAATTCATCTGCAGTACCGTGACACTGAAACAATTCTGGGAGCGCATCATCATTCTTCTGAAGTGCCTAGATAAGAAAGTAAAAGCAGAAAAGTATAAGAAACTGTACTTAAAAGGATCATTCTCAGAAATCAGAGAGGAAGAAAAATTCCAACTTTACTGAAGTTTCCGTAACTAAAGGGAAAAGGAGTACAGGGAGCGCTGCCTGAGACATCCTCAGGCGGCAGAGCTGGAGGCTTAGCCGGTGGCTGGCACAGGGCAGAGGACTTCCCAGGATGCTCAGGGCACTTCCTGAAGACTCTGAGTGACGTGGGAGACCGTCCCTTCATAAGTGCAGAGCTTAGGCTCACAAAAGCGAAGAATGATATGCTACTTCTCATACTGTACTTGCTTTGCTGTTTCTACTTCTAGTAAAGAGGCTGCAACCCTGCACTGTACCATCGTCATCAATTAGGGTTTTCCTGTAAAGTACCAACTCTGTACATGATTACTCAAGGCAGAGTGGGCAATCTTGGCTACAGTCTATATTTTTAATACGTACAAAACATACACATATACCAACATGCATGCACACACACTGATTCTTTACTCCTTAGCACTGCTTGAGAATATTCTTTGTGCAGGGCAGTTTCTAAAAATTAGCAGCTAGAACTAATCAGTATAACTCACTGGGGCATAAATTCCTAGGAATGCTGAATTTACATTAGATGTGCATCAACTTTAATTGCTTAATTATCAATTTTATTTTGGTTTCCATGTGCATGCTTCATTTTTTTTTTTTTGGTTTTGTTTATTTTTTAATCTGGAACGTACCTGGTAAACAGCAGATGCTTTATTCAGAAAACTAGAAAGAGCAAATACCCCTGCCACATCTCGATGGTTCCTATATGCTAAATGCATGGCCATACATCCTCCCATAGAAAATCCTCCTAAAGAAGCAAAAATTTGGCAGAAAAATCAAAATACATGCATTAATTCACAAGAAGATATATCTATGCCAATCTTCCTTAAATATTTAAAAAAATCCGAAAACCTTTAAAGACGTACAGTGCTAAAAGGAAATTGAATCCACTTTAGGTCTCATAAAAAAGACTTGGTCTGATCAGTAAATAATACTTCCCCAGCCATGTTATCACTGCTAAGAGATCTGTGGTACAAAAGCAGCTAAGACTGAACAAAGAAGCCCTGCTCATCAAGTCAAAATATGTATCATAATCCAAATTGAGTCACAGTACAGTATTATTTAAATTTCTAATGTCAACTGCTATTTTATTTATACTTACAGAAAGTCCTGACACTGCAACTACAATTAATATCATGTACCTTTTTGCCTTACCTGTTGAGCTGTGAATTCCAGGTGGCTACATGCTTCCAGTGTCTGCCAAGTCATAGGTGCTTAGCAATTTTTGTATTAGGAAGGATGACCAAAAATTTGCTGGGTAGGTTAAAACATTTTTGGATTACAGTTTTATTTTGGAAATGGCTTAATGACAATCAGTGGAAACTTGACAAATTTATCATGACCTTGTATGTCCAAACACAGTACCTGTCACTAGAGATAGGTGGATTAAAGTGCATGGACCCTGTTGTTCAGGAGACTGATGAGGAAATACACACATCATGGAATCCAGAGAGTACCATGAGGTAACAGTGGCAGAGAACTGGGGACCCCGCACCTGCCTGCGGACCAGAGACTCCAAGTGATATCTCCAAACTTGAGTGAGACTCAACAGAAGTTGAGTTTATATTTCACAAGAAAATGAATATGAAAAATAAACCATGCAACTACATATTCATGGAAATACAATTTTTATAGAACTCAGATTTCCCAATTTCCAGCCTATAACCTTATTTCACCCAGAAAGTGTAAATCTGAGCCCTTAGAGACCATACATGTGAATTTACTACAACTGCCTTCTTTTACACTTGCAGGACACAGGGGCCCACCGAAATTGGGTGACTCACTTACAGTTGCACCTCTAGTTTCAGGCGTAAAGCTGGAACTTTTGGAATCCAGATTTCCTGCAATAGAGCTCAATGTAATTCCTATCATTCACTGATATTTAGTAAAATAGGATTACTCTGTCTAGGGCAGGCAGATATTATTATTTTGGATCCTGAATACAAATACCTGAAAGAGGATGATCAGCTTGCAAAGTTTAGATGTATTAGAAGAACGTAACATGTACAATAACCAGACAGAAACAGGGTCTCACCAGCAGCAGCAGTCCACCCTGGATGGAAACCACCTGAAAATGCTTTTTCTTTTTTTTTCTGGTACCGGGAATCGAACTCACGACCTCACGCTTGCCAGGCAGACGCTGTGCCACTGAGCTAAATCCCCAACCCCTGAAAATGCTTTTTCAAAATGTTCTCCCTGACACCTCCAAAGGCAGACACTTCTAATAAAGGTTTGCGAACAAGGTCAGTGGGGGGACAGAGAAAATAAACACCCTCAAGCTGCTTGTAAAATCTGTGCATCAGCTGGCTCCAAAGCTGTATTATCCATGACGCTATGCAGTGACTGATCTTTCAGTGGGAAAAGCCTACCATGACATGATCAGCACTGCCTGTAGTTAAGCCTTCATTCTAAACGTGCAGAAAGAATTCCAAGCCTTATTTATTTATTTTTGCCACAATTCCGGCTGCGGACTTCTCCTTGCTGATGAAGTTTTTCTATAAAATAACACTACGTGGGTTAGAAAACAAACACATTTTGAAATAATTGTTTTTTTGTTTGTTTCTCTGGTGACTGAGCCCAGGACCTTGTGAGTGAGGCCAGGCAAGTACTCTCGCACTAAGTCACACGCCTCCCTGCAGGAATAAAGCTCTTATCCAGCCTTGAATTTACTGGCTATGAATTAGTTGCCTGGATTTTGAAATCTTCAGTGGTCAGAAGCAGTCTTTGGCATCACCACGCTTTGCCTGGCTGCCCGCAATGAGCTGAGCAAAGAGCCTCCCCCTGGTGCACCCGAGCTAGCGAGCTGGCCTCCTCTTCACAGGCTCGGTGGTGCGGGAGTGAGATAATACGAAAGTAACAGAGAATGTGCAGATCCCATCACGTTTATCACAGAGACACACAAAGCATTTCCTACCTTCAGTTTAGGTGGAGAGAGGGGATTCGGTTGAAAATAAGGGGGCCTGACTCCCAGTCCCACCTGTGACACTCCCTGGCTGAAAGCTTTCGTGTAAATTGTTTAAAATCCAGTATTTCATTTCTAGTAAAGTTAGCCGGAGGGGATGATTTCTGGAGTCTCCATCAAACTTTTACACACAAAAAATTAATAATCAGCTATAAAAACTGAACCCACAAAGGCTTTCAAAGCTGAGGAAGAAGAATCCATTAGCTCTCAGAACAGCATTTTAGCGTCCCTAAAATTTTACAGAATCAGTTTTAGCCAATGCCCACTTCCTTCATCTCTCCCAATTTGCCCGTCTTCCTTAGGGGCCATGTACTTATGAAGCGAATTCCGTATTGCTCACAGCAAAACTCATTGTTAAGAATAAAACTACACTTCTAAAATTTGGCAGGCAAATGTGAGGAAGAGAGATAGATAGGGGGAAAACGTGTGAGATTGAAAGCAAAAGAGAGAGACTCCCTGACCATGGTACTGGAGTGGGAGTGGTAACTAAAGCTGGAATAGCATTTAGAGTTTTGTTTTTTTTTTTTTTGGTTTTTCTCCGGTACCGGGAACCAAACTCACGACCTTGCGCTTGCCAGGCAGGCGCTTTTGCCGCTGAGCTAAATCCCCAGCCCATGGAATAGCATTTAATGGTATCTTCATAGCAAGGCAATAGTCTTTAAAAGAAGGAATTACAACAAATCATATCCGAAACTGATCCTAGCACTGAATTCCTTGGGGAGTTTATTAAGCAGATCTTTACTAAATATAAAACTCAAAGCCAGACACTATTCTATATTCAGCAACTTCTTCCACTGATTTTTTAAAATGAAAATCAGGACACAAAGGCCTAACATTTACTAGAAAATAAAGGCCCCTTGAGCCTAGGACAGTGCCTGGTGTACAAAAGGAGCTTTATAAATATTCACTGACTAAATGAACTTAAAGTAAATTGAAATGCAATAAAGATATTTCTGCAAGGAGACAAATTTGTCATCAGGAAATGTAGCTTTTGGGTGTTCCAATAAAAGCAAAGCTTAGAAAATTTAGGACTGACTCACTAGTATGTTCTAAGCTAATCACTCCTAATTTGGCTTTTTAAAGATTTTAGACTTACACCCAGACCCACTAACAAAATGCTGCCACCTCTGGCTAATTTTAAAAAGCTTTTATGCCACAAGTCAGATGTTATGAATGGGTAAAGGGGTCAGATTAGATCTTAAAATAACAATACTTCATTATGCTCATTTTTCTTTTCTGTACCTTATGAGAACTGAACATGTGGTTAAAGGTCTGCAGGACAGGCTTCCATGTGGCAAGAGTTCAGGATTAATTACACTGGGTAAGAACAAAAAGCACAGATATGGTCATAATGTAAATCCATATGCAATAGATAAAGTTACTATTTTTCGGAGAAAGTCAAGTAGCCTGAATTATGGTTTTGCCAAGTGTAGCTCATGCATATTTGAAATGTCAGTTCAGATATTTATAATCACACTAATATAATGTGTGACTGAGAAATTAAATTTAAATTTTATTTATTTTTAACTAGTTTCAATTTGAATTTAAAAAGCCACAGCAAACTAGGGGTTATATTGGAAAAGGAGTATCGAACTGCACCAGTGACTGATAAAACAATCAAAGTCCATCAATGGAGCATAAAGTAGCATCAATATTTCATTAAAAGATAATGTTGTGATGTTATAATACAAATCATTAAGAGATAAAATATAAAAATCAACTAGTAGGGCAAAATATATTAAAACGATTCTCAAAGCATACCTGTCAGGAATGTTTTATACATTCACTGCATCCCCACACTTCATTCCTGTCCACACTGGAACCTAGTCATGAGAGGTGGGTTAAGGGCCCTGGATGAGACTAGCCTAACTGAGAAGAGCAAAGGAAAACATCAAGGTGAAATGCCACTGTGAACACAGAGACATATGTAAGCGTGTCCTGCAGACCTTTAACTACACGTTCACTTCTCATAAGGTACAGAAAAGAAAAATGAATGCAATGAAATCACATTATTTTAAGATTTAATCTGACCCCTTTCCTTATTTATAATCTAGTGAGGTCATCTGCAGTTCCCCACTACATGTCTTTGACAATACAATCACCTTTAGCTTGGTACACCGCTGTGAAAGGGGATTTTGTGTATTTTTTTCTAAAAAGAGAAAACCCAGCACAAAGGGCTAGTCATCTGAATTAAATTTTCCATCTAAGAGTCTAAAATCTAATATAAAATACACTGTTCAGTAAGTAAACAGCAAATAGTAAATTCATTGTAGGTAACGGTTATAATGGATATTTATAGCTGCTGGTAAAGTGTTTTAAATGTCAGAGTTAACATTTCAACATACACTTAAGATTAACAAGCTGAGTAAAACATGTTAAAAATAATAAACTTGGCTTTATGAACTCTTTATTTAAAATAAAACAGAAACAATCTATAAAAAAAGTATATTACGAAAATTAAGAGAATCTGAAAGCAAAATCTTAAGGGAAAGAAACACAATTAAAGTTTGCTATCAACTAAATAGGATTTTAAAATGTAATAAAATCCGCCACCACTCCGAATGTGAACAGTTCTTCTCTTTCACTTATCTTCTTCAGACTTTAGTGTGAAAAAGTCTCAAAAGATCTGGCACTATACAGACCATGCTTAACATATTTGTTTGTATACTTCCTCGTATACTAACTTTGTAGGAGAAACAAACTATTTATTTTCCTCTATGGAAAACTATTAGAACAACAGTGCCAAGCTTTTAAAATCCTGAAAACTGATGTTGAAGAAACATAATCTGTTTAATAATTTGAGTGTACATATGCTTTATAAACTGGGAGTTGTCACTCCCAGCAGAGGAGTGATAACTCTTAGCTCTCAGAAGAGGCTGATAAGATTCAGGAAAAAGTAGCCTGGGCATTTGGTGTTAGGTTCCATCTTGGGAATTCCAATTATCTCTTTGTTTTATTTTTATTTTAAATCTGATTATAAAATTAATGCATTAATATGACCTACTCTGTAAAGTGTTTCTACCATATGGATGTGAATAAAGAAAAGCAGTCATCCAAAATCTTACTACCGGTACATAATTTGGATATGTTCTTTTAAAATTCACGCTACCAGTTAGATTCTTTCTACATGTGCAACTTACCTGTCAGGTAAGTTGATTATTATTCCTTCATGTAATATTGATTTTAATGACTTCCTCAGAATCATAATTTTAAAGTGAACGCAAACTCACTGAGTGCCTTGGATTTGGGCATATACGTAGCACTTCATAGTTAAAGGACATCCAGTTGTAGAAGGGACCATAACCCCTTTACCCAGTCCCCTGTGATGGGCATGAGGATTCTCCATGCAACTTGCTCAAGTGTGGTCCCAGCGGCATTTGTTCATCCGTGCTTCAGAATTCTGATAACATGCTCATATTGTCAAATATTGGTAATCTGTTCATGTCATTTGTTAGGCTCTATGCATCCAGATCAAAATTAAACCTAAATTATATTAATATTTTTCTCTCAACAACAAATTATCACCACCTAGTGGCCAGGAAAGGAATTTGATCATGGTTCAAAGTTCTTAGACTAAATCAAGGGACCTGGGTTCTAGTCCCAACTCTGTAATAGCCAGAAATCTCCTTCAATTTTAGTTTTATCTCTAGAAGGAAAATAATTATAACTTATTTTATCTGCTGAAATATGAAAACAATTTCATAACTTATGCAATATAAAAATACAAAACACGATATATTATGGTAATTTAAAAACTGTCAAGTGTAATATAAATGTCAGCTAATTTAAGCGTATTACGTCTTACATACTTTCTAAGCACAGCAATACACAGGGAAAATTACACACCTTTTCCTTTCTCCATTGTAGTTCCTTGAATTATACAGAAAAATACTGGAAGGAAATGAAGTTTCAAGACAGACTTAGAGGTGGGGAAATACAGTCACTATGAAAGACACCCATATCTGTACACTGGACTTTTTCAAAATGTTAAGAAAGCCAGAGTTAGGTGAGATATAAACACACAAAACTAAACATTTTTCTTATGTTCTTAATGTATAGTGATGATTCATGCAAGTCATCAAGAAACATCCTCTCCTTGAACATTTTCTATGTATTAGATATGAAACAGGAAGCGAGTGTTTTGCCCAATTCCTCCTACTCTAACAAAAGTTTACGAATTTTTTCTATTAAGAAAGCAATGAATCCCATTCGACCCACCTATTTCCCTTCTGGATATCTTCCCAGAAGAATTGAAAACATCATACCACAGCGATACATGTGCGCCCATGTTTATAGCAGCATAACTTGTACTAGCTAAATCTTGGAAACAATCCAAATGCCCATCAACTGAGGAATGGGTAAAAAAGATGTGGTATTTTTATACAATGGGGTACTACTCAGCTATAAAGAAAGATAAACTCAAAGCTTGTATAGGTAAATGGATGCAACTAGAGACCATACTCATAAGTGAAATAAATCAGACCTGCATGTGTAAACATTGCATCATTTCCCTAGTGTAAGAAACTGAAAGAATAAATAAGACCTAAAATTTACAATAGATATTGCAAAGGGGAAAGAAACTACTCAAAAGGAAAGAACAACTGGGATAGGGAAAGGAGAAAAGAAGGAAGAGAAAAGAAAAATATATATATATATACACAAGATAGCTAAGATAGCTTATACTACTAGTTTATTTTAGTTCATTGAAGGGAACGGTTTGTGCTTATATTGTCTGATCAATCTTGCATGCCTCTATCTTGTAATCTGAGCAACTACTTTGAAGATAACAATATGCAATACATTAACCGTGGTTAATTTCCTATCATCTTGTTTTGAAATTCTGTATCATTGTTTTTATTGTTTTTTCTCTTTAAAATAAATAAAGCAATAGAAAGAAAGCAATGCATAGCCTTTGCATGAAACTGAGAAAACAAAGAAGATTCATGCCAAACTGTGGTCAACTATAATTTTCTTAAGTACAGTCTTACTCATTCCTGTATTCTCAAAGTCCTGCATTAGCACAGGTGTCACTCGGTCTGCCCTTGTTCTTCCGAAGCTCCTGAGTTTCTGTCCCTCCTGTTCCCTTACCTGCAGCTCACTCAGGGCCCCTCATTGCGGCTCAATCCATGCCCAGTGAACTGGGGTATACAGGTACATACTGAGGTACTACTTTGTGGAGAACGTGGCTCCTTGCTATTTCTTAGGAATGTGCTTCTCTCTTTATTTAATTTTATGATTGATTAATTGATTGACTGATTGACTGCAGCTCTGGGGATGCAAGCCAGAGGCACGGTATCACTGAGCTGCACCCCCAGCCCTTTTTATTTTGATACAGGGTCTCCCAAATCACTACATTACTCAGGCACTCATAATCCTTCTGCTTTGGCCTCTCAGAGTGTTGCGCTTACAGACTCTGCCCCATTGTCTTCAACTGCAGACGGGGCAGGAGGGGCATCCACACCTCCCAGAAGGCCCTGCTTACTCTCTCTTTGCTGCGCTTGCTCCAGCCCCTTGTACACACTCCTACAACAATATGTGCACTTGCTAGAATGTGGCGTCAGCTTCTGCCTCGTGAACTAAACTCTCGGAGAGGTTTCTTGGAACTCTAGCACATAAGTTTTTATTAACAATCTGGAGATAAAACAGTAATGAGAAGTATCATTTCCAGGGGACCAACTGAGCTGGACTGCCTGTAAGATCAGATGTGATACAAAGATTTGTTTCTAAAGCTGAGTTTTACCTAATAAAATAGCACTGATCAAAGGAGAACCTCAGAGGAAGAATGGGCTCCCACCTGCATCAAATACAGAGAGGCGATTTCTTTACAAAGTTCTACCGGTTACAAGTATAATCTCAGAGACAGGGCCCATTCGCGCATACTGTCTGATGTTAAATCAGAGCTTCATTATACAGTAAGTGAAAAGCATAAAGTTGACAATTTTTACATCTATTGTCTTCAAGTTCTCTTTCGATCTTGTACTTTTAAATTGTTTTCAGATAGAATTAATTTTTAGAACACACAACCTCAGTATTGAGTATGTGCGTGCGCATTTACTGTGCAATCGCAAGTGAAGTTTTCCTTTGATTCCCCACTGAATCCCTCTTTCGTAACAGTGTTATGAAGAGCACTTAAATCTTACCTAACAACTTAGAGTACAATTTAGTATAAAAATCAGCGGAGAAATATTATGCAGTAAGGTCTGTTTAAATGAGCTATGAGCAGTAAAAAAAAAAAAAAAAAATGCAGAGGGAGGCATGGCTTATATGCATGGAGGAGAAAGCAGGCATCTGGAAGGAGGCAGCGTGAGCCACCTCAGGTCTCAGAGAGACAGCAAGGCTCCCGGGCAGCCTTTCCCCATCTGGTCACCGTGACGGGGTGGTACCGAAAGTATGGGATGAGCGCAAGAGAGCTTTTACAACACCACACACCAGATGCATCTCTAAGCAGAGCATTTCACATACGGAGACTGATTAAATTATCAAAGCTCCCAGGGGAGGAATTATTATCATAGCCCAAGACCCGGAGTCGGAGGAAAGCAGTGCACCTGCAAGTGGTGAATCAGGACCAGCAGCCTAAGGCCAGGGCCCGAGTTTTCACTTCATTACCTGCTGCCAGCTGGTTATTGCGTTTGCAAGGATGTTCCCAACTCAGGAGATCCAGGTCTATCTACCTCTAAATAGTAACGCTAAATAAATAAATAGCAATGCCTCCTGTGTCACATTTTCAAATATATAAGAGACTTAGCTAGAGCAGTAAAACTAAGAACAACTCTAACAAAAATCCCATGGGGGTTCATACAGCATTCTCTATTCGTCCTGTGTATCAATAACTAATACTCATGAAGAATCCAGCATACAAAAGGGGAGGCGAGACGACTCATTTTCACAGTGTAATGGTACAAGAGTCCTGCATATTCTACAGCACATGCATGACCACATGGAATTGTCACTGCAGATGTATTGTCATTGTCTTCAGACATCTACCTATAAATAAAGCACTTCTACTGTCTCCTCCTACATTGCAAGCTAGGAAAGGGGAATTATAGAAATGAATCGACTCACCCCATACATTCTAAAGAAATATATTTTCCCCTCTCAATTTTAGATTTGATAATATTTATACAGAAGGCTACACATGACTCCATAATTTCAAACTTTATGATTTTATAATACAGTAGTCTACAACTCTTACAAAAGATTATTTTCTCATAAGTCAATGGATCCTTGAGAAAAACAATGCAGTATGTTACTGACTGGTTTATTATTATAAATAAGATTAATTCTCACAAATTTCTCCTGGTAGCTCAGAAAATAAAGTCATTCACTACATGAAGAAAGAAATTCCACATGAATCATGAAATTAAATGAATAATGAAGAATGAAAACAAACCAGAAAAAGAAAAGAAATCAAGTAATTAAACAAATAATAAAGAAAAAAAAATACACTGTAGAAAAACCAGCAGAAAATCCATTTGAATATTCATCCAAGTTTTGGAGAGGGAAAAGCTTTTGAGAATTAGAGATTGTCTGGATAAATAAATACACGAAAAGACTAACAGATTGAACTCAGAAAGTCTTTGGTGTCAAGCTACAACAGAATTAAAATGAAAATAACACACTAAAATTAGTTACCGCTTCTGGTCTCCTTATTTTTCCAAAAAATTTTTTAAGACTGCCATGCAACCAGAGGCAACAAAGACACTCTAACCCAGGGAGTAGAAGTGTCCACCGGCATAAGTTTTTTTTTTGAAAGGAACTTGACAATGTGTACTGAGAACCTTAAAAAGATTAATGGAAAACGCATGGAGTTTGAAATGAAGTAGGCCTAGATTCAAACTTTTTCCTGGTTCTCTAACCTTAAGAAACCCATGCTCTCTTTGTAGTCAAAGATGAACCTGACAAAGTGTTGGTCTTGGGGTGTATAGGAGAGACCGTGGCACCACGGGATGAATACCTCTTTAATACATGTTTCACAAGAGAACCAATCATTCTGCCTTCCGGGTTGTAACTGATGAAGACTTGTAATTTTACTTTAAAGCAGTTTATCTTCCTAATCTCTGCTTTTCCTACTGCTACCACAATTTTAGTCTCCAACCTTGTCCTCATACATTCAGTCGCTGTTTCCCCTTGGTCAACTTTCACCCCCTTCAGCCAGATCCACTTTCCAAAGTATAATTATCATTAAATGTAAGACTTAATAACAGTAAACCTTCAGTAGTTATTAGGTACATTCTTAAACTACAGGTTGGAAGTAAGGGGGACCAAAAAATACTGACTAGGAACTTAGAATGAAATAAATATTTTATAAACATAATCTCTATTTTTATAATGCAATTAGATATTACATTATATTATTATTTACAGGTTAGGTGGCAAAAATTCGGTGCAGTCATTAAGTGGTGGGTCAGCTAGGAAGTGGCAGACTTCTGACTTGAACCAGCTTTTGTCATCACCATACCATCCCGCTCCCCAGCCCCTATGCCTCACTGTCAGCGTCCACAGAGTACTCCCCAGTCAGACAGTGAGTGTTCTGCGACAGCCAAATAACGCACAAAAAGACTGAAAAAACAAGTTACCTCCTCTACTTCCACCATGCTGTTCACGTCATTCTCGGTGCCCAGACTCCCATCCTACACTACTCAACATTTTAATAATTCATGCATCTCAAATGCCATGGCCCCCTTTCTGTTATATCCTGCTCTAATAGCCCAAGTACCTACGACTCCTTCTTCCTCTAAATTCCTGTTGTATTTAATTACTGAACTCAATGGTTTACTCACTGGTAATGATACTCACTATGCTAATTATGAGCGATTTCCCAGGCATATGCTCTGCGGTGGGCATGGTGACAGATCCTGGGAACTAAACAGGACTACACCTGACCCATTCTTTTGCAAATCTACTAGTTATACCATGCTGGTACACTTTGCATCCTGGTTAGAGCACAGTTCTCATTTTAAGTACTTCACCAGCCCTTGTTGGTTGTCAGAAAAAGATCCTATCTTATTCATCTCTGTGTCCCCAAGAGCATCTGCCCAGCACAGAGTGGGGACTTAAAAAATATTTGCTAAAGAGTGCATGATGGAATCTGATGGACATCTGCACATTTCAAATTCTGCCTTCTGTCTCCTAAGCCCTGCATTATGTTCGGTACCCCTTCCTTGTGCTCTTCCCAGCACTCCCAGAATGCTCCGTACTCATACCCAGTAGAGTTACCCTTGACGTCAAATGTAAAAACAGAGCAGAGGAAACTGAGAGCCAGAAAGCTGATGTTACTGAGCTGGAGGCTGCACTGCTTCTGATCAACTGAAGTAGAAGTTGAAGCTGAGACAGAACCGAATGGATACTATCACTTCTATCATGTTATCTCTTTAAATCAATGGGAAGTTCAGCACTTCAGTGAAAAAGGAATCTCATAGTTTGTGCATTAATTTATGCAAATCTTGTCTATTTAGGACATCAGTGTGTATTTTCATGTTATTTAGAACATAATGTTTAATTTGGTTTATAATTTCATCACCAAATACAACTACTGTACATTAGGTAGCTGTGTTTGGAAAAAAAAAATTTCACCCTAATATGTCCTGTGTCACTCAAATTCTGTATATTCACCTCACTTTTGCATGTACTAGAGAGATAGAAATTTTATTAGTTTGCATATTTTATGAGTATTGAAGTATCACACGAATAAATTCTCATAAAGTGGTATTATGTTTTCTTGGCAACAGGGCTTGCTGAAGACTTATTTTATTCTTATGAGATTTACTCTAAAGTTTAATTTTCTGATGCTATATTTTGATTTGTACTCTATCTCAATCACAGCAACACAGTTTAGTCATTCATATGACTTAAGCGGATGAAAATATTTTAAAAAGTGAAATGAAGAATGTGTTAACAATTAAACTGAAAAAAATTTAACTGCCATTAAAAACGGCAAATTATGCTACTATTTAAAGAGAAAGTCACACTTTCATGAGCTGTTGTTTCTGACTCCAGTGTTTCCAAAAGCCTCACTATGTAGTGTATCTAAAATAATGAATGAGTCAAATGATGTACGAGAGATTCTGAACAAAATTCCAGGTAAATCGGATGTCCGGAGCTAGATGAGAGGGAAAGACACAAAACAGCAGCATGTCGAAGCCCTACCTAGTAGTATCCTGCTCTTGCTGATGCCACCCCTGACTTCCTCATCGATGAGCTCAGTCAGCACCTGGCACATCACATCGATGGATTCGAGGTGCTCGGGGCAGTCGTTAGAGATCTTAAACCGGTCAAACCACACGTTGGAGGTCATCCCTTTCAGGGGAGTATAAGGCCTGTTGAAAACAAACAAAAAACAAGAAAAGGAATGAAGAATAATATTAAAAAGGTTTCTTTAAAAACTAATGTTTTGAATGAACAATTTCAATTTTGAGTTTCATGTTAAAGAATTCCTGTAACGCATATTCATTGTTTCCAATACTTAAAGCTAACTGATCAACTTACCTTTCCATCTTTAAAAGGTGGGCAACCAAAGGACTAGTGAATCTTAATGCATTTTGTTGCACATTCATGCTCTGGAGTGCACACACTTAAATATATATTAAATACAAATGCATATATGTGTTATTCTGTTTTTAACCAATTGCAGTGGAGTTGAGTGGCTCTGCATCCAAGCCCTGTGTTAGTAAATGAAAGGTGAACAGAAGCAATCTTAGAGACCCTAGGGTACAAGCACAAAGGGGTGTGTGTGCGGGGGTGGTACACTGGACAGACACGGAGAATGAAGGCTTGCCTAAGGTGCAGGACAGGAGAGTTTGATGAAGGTGCTGCTTATCACTTGACAAGTCCTAATTTTCTTCTAACACACTGGTGAAAAACAGGGTTTTCCTTATACATAAGACAGCCATGAAAACAGTCAGTGATGAAAGACCCATCAAGATTGAAAGCAATCTAAACCGAGGACGGAGACCCTTCCCTCTGATGGCCACAGACAGGTTTCCTCCCACACTGGTGTGCTTCTCAGACTCGGCCTCTCCAAATCAGGGAAGTAAAACACGAAAAGTGCTGCTAAACAAAAATACCAAAACAAGAAAACAAAAAGCAAACGAACAAAGCATAGTGCTCTCAGACCCCAACTGAGACCTACACATGATTTCCTGTCTCTCCTCCAGTGAAAACCCAAGGAAACTGCAGCAAGCTCCCAGAGCTAGAAAGCCCGTTCTCAAGGCCACACTCATGGATGTGCTGGAGGCATAGTGTATGCTGGCACTTCCTCCACTGCTCGCAGGCTCCACAGGAAGTGGGTATCCTGCCGGGCACCCGGGGTCAGGAGGGTTATGTTTGCAAAGCGTCTCCCAGAAACTGAAAGAAACCTGAAAATCAAAAGGTTCCCTGACTCAAACGGAGCAAAAACTCATACCCGGGGGAATCTTCTGTTTATTTAGAAAATAGAATCACATTATAAATGTCACTTTGCACCAAGGTTTCTAAAATTTGAGAGAAATATCCATGTAAGTCAATGCATAAAAACCTAACATTTCCCCTAAGCCATGCAAACATTTCACAAATGTGGGATCATGCATATGAATTTTAACTGCCATACAGGTGTTAATTTGATGTTTGTCATAGACACCTGTCTGCTCATTTCTGTCCCTCCCCTCCCTTCCCTCACACTTATGCTCTATACTACAGAATTATGTTAGTGATCTTGAAAGATGGCCTTCTACCTTTTAAGGCATGCTAGCACATTTAAAGGAGTTTTTAGAGCACTACCACTTTTCTGAGATGAAAATATGCCTTTCTTATATGCATCATGTTCTACTCTAGCAGTACCACACAAATTCTCCCACCTCATACAGCTCTCACCCGTGGTTTTAAACAACCGTATCACACTCTAAGCTAAAGATGCTCCACCATTTCACCCTCCATCCTCCTACTATGGAGCCTTCCTTGGTAGCCTGGTTCCGGCACTTAAGAACAAGGCTGCATTAAAGATATGTACATATATGTTTTTGTACCCTGGAACTTTTTATTCCTGTGGAACAGAGAAGGTGACACAGGATTGCTGGATCGAAAGGTGTAATTTTTACCTTAAGTTTCAATGCTGCTGCCATAAAGCCTGTACAAACTCACCTTCCAAGAACACAGGTAGGACAATATACCCATCTACAGTACTCATGGCCAGAGGTGTTCATATGCTTCAAAAGATCATTTAAGGGCAACAACTAGAACTTCAAAATCAACCTTTTTGAGATACTCCTTGCATATGTGAATGTGCACATTTTAAGTATAAAGTCAAGTACTTTTGAGAATGTAATCACCATCTCCACAATGACACAGGCCATACCCTTTCCTCAGAAAAGCCCATCGTGCCCCTGGGCAGGCAGTTTCCCTAGACTGCCTGGGGCCCCCACGGGTTTCTATCAATACTTAATCGCTCTGCTGCTCTAAAGTCCACGCAAAGACAAACGCTGACTGATGGATAGCATTTGGGTTTTCTTTTTTACTGGAGTTTTAACTTTTTTCTAACTAGTTTAGAAGAGCAGTTTTTCTACTACTGATGAGTATTTGTCATCTATTTTTCTTTTTTTTGTTTTTGTTTTTCTCCAGTACCAGGAACTGAACTCACGACCTTGCGCTTGCCAGGCAGGCGCTTTTGCCGCTGAGCTAAATCCCCAGCCCCTGTCATCTATTTTTCAAGCATTCCTTTCTAAACCTATTTTTGAACACTGACATGTATTTAAGCTTCCCTTTTTGTCAGGTAAGACTCCCCACTTCATGTAATGCCTTTTTTCCCCCAAGAATCCTAATTTGTTTATGAAGTGTTCTCTGGCCCATAGCTTTTGATATGTAGAATCCTGGATATTCTTCTAAGTTTTCTGCTTGGAATTTTATTTGTTTATTTTTTTTTATGGAGCTGTGGATTGAACCCAGGGACTTGCACAAGCTAAGCAAGTGCTTTACCACTGAGCTACATCCTCAGCCCCTTCTGCTTGGAGTTTTAAGTCTTAAACTTTGGGGAAACTGATCTCATACACGTGAGGATTCAAGGTTTTGGAGGTTGGACTCAAACCCGTTGTGTCCTACCCGGATGGGCAACTGTGCTGGAGGAGAGGCGACACCCACACACCCTTCTCAAAGGTGAAACTCCACCTCTGCCAAGGGCTTAATTTTATTCTCCACAATTTCGTTTCTCTCCACCTGCGTTCTGTGAGCGAATTAACCCTAACTCCTGAGACATGCACTGCATGCAGCAGACTTGGCCTCCTTCCAAAGCATCTCGTGTTGCTAGACTAGGCTGCCGGTGGGAACATTGAGTAACAGTGCTCTGTGATTCAGATGAGGAGCTACGACTGAGAGAAACTCTGTTTTGTTCCAATCATCTGTTTACGAATTAGTGTCATATTGACCATATTACCATTGTGTTAGGACATTCTGTTCTGAAGTTGTGTGAGGTAGGCCTCTCTTCTACCCTCAGTAATATCTTTTCATACTTATTCTCACTATTGTTAGGCACTCATTGCTCCTCACTGTACCAGAACAGCTAGAGAACATTCATTCATGTATTCGTTCACTCGGTGGTGCTCGTGACGGAACCCAGGGCCTTACACATGCGGGGCAAGTGCTCTACCACGGAGTTACTTCTCCAGCCTTTTGCATGTTTTATTTTGAGATGAGGTCTCACTAAGCAGCCCAGGCTGGATTTGAATTTGTAATGCTCTTGGTTCAGGCTCTTGAGTAGCTGGGACTATAGGTGTGTGCCACTGAGTCCAGCTAAATCCACCTTTAAAATACTTTCAAATAATTATCTTAAAAAAAAATCCTTTTGGAATTCTGATTAATGTTTTATTATTGGAAAATGAACACTTGAGGACCAAAAGTTGAGAGGAGGTCAGGGTTTTGTAGGCTGAGCTCTCCAGGTTTATATTCTCACCGAGGCTTCTCTCTGGAGCAGAGAAGATAAAGTCCTGCACCAGCTCTCTCCTAGGGCTCTGGAACCTAACTCTTCCCCCATCCCCTTTTACCTTCTCCTCCAGAAGCTGCTCGGTTCTAGGAAAGCAGGTAAGTTGGAACTGGAAAGAAACAGAAGGCAGCAAGCACTCAAGCCTTCTCCCAGGAAACTTCAGGACACGCTGCTACACACCGACAATCACAGCAGGTGCTTTCCACTGTCATTATCAGCCCAAATAAAGCCCCAGACTGTATTCAAATTGTCACTAAAATCACAGCGAAGTTCTAAATCAAAACCGAATGTACAGTACTCTGAAGTTCACATTAGACTGTTACCCTTTTGAATTATTTCTACTTCCTTTTCCATTTTGCTCTGCTCTTTCTCTAAGTGTTTATTTGTCTGTCTAAGCACTTAAATAAGGATGATATCATAGGCTAAAAAGTGAATCATTCTGGGAACTGAGCCATTAATGGGAAAAAAATGACATTCACTTTACTTTTTCCCCTCCGACAGTACCTTCTTTAATTAATTAGAGATAGATGGTCCGCAGAAGTAGAGTCCCAATGTAAGCATTTTATTCACCTAGTGGTTTTTAGTTCTCTCACTTCTCTAAGAAAGTTAAAACTTTCTGTTCAAAGGAGATAATCAGGAAAATTTAATGAGACAAAGAATAATTTAGAACTATTTTGCTAAGAAAACATAATCAAGTATGCATCAGTCTTCTAAAATGTTAGAATAACCTTTAAATACAGAATAAAAGACAGATTTTTAAACAGCTAAAAAAAAAAAAAAAAAAAAACCTGCCACATATGTTATAGTCATTCACCTTCTTCCTCAAATAAATCACTTTATTAGCTGGTATAAAACAGCTCAGACATGACCACAATAAATAAATATGTTTGGCAAAGAACATCTGTGTGGCTCCTAAATCAATCAATCAATCAATCCACCCATTACGCAGGGGTAAAATATTAAGCTAGAAAAAAATGCCCAAGGTTTTCTAAAAATAAAAAGACACTCAGCTTGATACCTACTTTTGTTTTGATCTTTATTCTCCTACAGTCATAAAACCGCAAGGTCGTCCAAAACCTTCAAGATAGCAGTCTGGCTCCTCGACCTCTCCGTTCGGACTCTAGGGACGCCCCAGCACCCGTGGGTGTACCTCACTCGCCTCCGAACTCTCCTCCAAGGACCGGCTCATTACCCACGTAGGCGCTTTGCATCTGAGCCCTCCACCCGAGTGCTGTCTGCCACCTTTCTGCAGAGCGAACCCATGGGGCAAATGTGACCTTCTCAAGAGAGCTCCTGCGACTCTAACCATGACCCTCACCCCCTACCCTGCAGCATATACACAGGCTCTCTACCCTACTGTTCCACCTAACTGTCCCAGTACCACCTGTCCTTACTGGAAAGATAATGTTTCATTTTCTTCTTATTTTCTGTCTCTACATGAGCTCTTGAGTATAAAGACTTTATCTTTTCTGCAGGTGAGAACAAAGCCTGACAGGCTGGGTAGGACTGAAAAATATGGTGAAAGTTTAAGATGAAAAAGAATAAAAGCATTACAGGAAAAACAAAAACAAACACAAACAATGCACGAATCCCCACTCTTTCATGAATGTCCTTTTCGCACTGCCTCGGCTGATGACTCATTTCAATCATTTCTGTCAAATAGAAACACCTCAGTGTGCCCTCATCTATCTTTTTTATCATGTTTGGCACTGTGAGACTTCTAGCTCTTCCTGAGAGACAAAGTGACCGTGAAAGGTACATGCTCTGAATCAGTTCACGACACTGAGGAAGCTACAACAGTGCAAATAAAGGTATTCTGGAAAGGACTTCCAGAACCGCTTCAGAAAGTGGCAAGACCATGGGAGAAGTGTGTTCAAAGTGAGGTGGGTATTCTGAAAGGGATTATGCAGTATGTCTTTCACTGTAGTAAATCATTTTAAATTTAAAGACACTGTATTGCCTATCACACCGCACACATAGTAGATGTTACATGAGCTTTGCTGAATGACAGATATCAATCAATGACCACTGTATGTCGCTTGGGAATGACTTGTAAAGCATAATGTCTAAGATCATTTTACTTGTCTTTGAATATCTTTTGACTTTAGCTATGACAAAAGCCACAAGGAAACTTCTAGAAAATGGTCCAATTTTTCTTTTGCTGCTTTGAAGAACTTTCTATAAAAAACCCGAGGTTTCGACCTAATTGTAGGCACTTAAATGTGTTAATTAAAAGACTTAGCAAAGAAGTAAACTATTTCTTCAACATAGCTGTTTTTAATAGAATTTCTGGTCCGGATCTGCTGGGACCAGGAGGGGAATCTCCGGGTGTGCTTGAGATAAGAACCCCAAATGAGAGAGTGAAGACAAATCCTCTGTTTACTGTGTCTAAATTAACAGTGTCTAGGTCTAATTTAGAGCACATATTTAATTAAAAGTAGGAACATGCACTTTATGTGGAAAAATAGTAGCTCAAAAAGTAGGGGGAACTACACAAATCCTACTAGGTTTACAGAGTTTTCAAAACATCAAAAGAAATTATATCATCATATAAATGGTGGATAGCTTGTTAAAAAATTGTTATCTTCTAAAAAATGGAACTTGTAATAGTAAACCCAAACTAATTGTAAATACAGCCAAAATATGTCACAGAAGTAAAAATCTTTATTGGATTCTTCAATTATAGAGTCCAAATTAACATAATGAAAAAAATACATCACTATTTTCCATTTTCATTAATACAGCAAAAGAATTGATTTTCTTACTTAATATGTTCCTACTTAGCTGATTAAAAACATTTACTAAACATAGGTGGGGAAAAAGTTACTTATAAGAAAAATGGTAATTAAGAACTTAATCAAAACACAACAATATGCCTTAACAAGCCACAAGTAAGGCATAATAGACTATTGTTCTTCTTTTATGCTCTTAAAATATGTGTGACTGTTAAAAACAAAAATCATAACCTAGTTTCATGGAGTTTTCAACATAGATAGATGAAATACACATAACTATTATAAAGTGGAAGGATAAAAGGACCTGCATAATTTAAGGCTTCATAGTTCACTTAAAGTGGTAAAAATTAACTCTAAGAAGGAGAAATATCTGCTATATATATTGTACCACAGCACAGTTGGGGGGAATGGACAACTTAAAATGAAGTACTAAAATGTTCAAATAATTTAAAAGAAGGAAAGAATGGGATTAAAGGACCAGAAACTACAGACCTAAACCCACACATATCAATTCTGTGAAAGTGAGCCTTAGCTGATATAGTGATTAGAGATGTATAGCTCTGGTATACACAAGGAGTATGAAATTTAAGAGCCAATATAAATGAAATAGGAAGCTAAGGACAGAAAATAATATAGTCCAAGTCAGCTCTATTAAAAGGTTAACAAAATTGAAAACCCCCTGGCATGGTGAACCAAGGAAAAAAAGAGAAAAGATACAAAGTACTACTATCAGAAATGAATAAAAGATGGTGGCATAAAAGCACTAAGAGGAAATATCATGGAAAATGATCAATAAATTTGACAAATTAGATAAAAGATAAAAATTCGATGAAAAAGAGAAATTATTAACATTGACCACCAAGATAAAGAGAAAATATGAACACCTTGGCTCTATGAAAGAAATTAAATTTAGTATCAAATACTTCACAGAAGAAAACTCATTCCAGATAATTTCACCACTAAATTTTATCAAATATTTAAGAAGAAACACAAACTTTCTCAGAAAACAGAAAAACTTCCTAACATATTTTAAGAGGCCGCTATAATCCTGATGATAAAATGCTATAAAGACATTAAAGAAAACTAACAACTGTACTTCTCACGATGTAAAATTCTCTGACAAAGCTACATACATATAAAAGGATAATACATCATGAACAAGTGAGATTTCCCCCAGGAATGCTATTTAACATTTGAAAATCCATCCAGGTAATTCCTCATGCTAACAAACTGCAAGTTTAAAAAACCGTAGTTATCTCAAGGGACACAGCAAAGGCATACTCACAAAGAAAACTTTTAGTTAATTAGGCAAAGAATGAAATGTTCTCAAAGTAACAAAAAGTACTTCCAATAAAATCCTATAACATCATGCTTAATGGTGACATACTAAATGCTTCCCTTCTGAGATGCCAAGGAGTTCCTTCCTTCTACTCAATATGGTACTGGAAGTTCAAACAAGAGCAAGAGGACAAGACAGGAAATAAAGGGCGTACGGGTTGTAAAAGACACAGCACTGTGGCTTTATTCATGTGTGATAACACTGTCTACACAAAAGCTTATGATATGTTCCTACACAACTACTAGGAATATGTAAATTTAGGAAGGGAGGACAGTATAAGAACAAGATACTGAAATAAAACTGTTATCTATATACTAGCAACAAATAATTAGAAAGTATTTAATAAGCATGTAAACCAAAATATTTGTGAATAAATTTAGAAAAAGTCCTCTACTTTGAAAACTCCCAATTACTGCTAAGTTAAGCTAATAAAGACCTAAACAAACAGTAAAACATACCTTGCGCATGCATGGAAGACCACACGTAAATGCAAAGAACTTAGAATGATCAAAATTTACACCATTTAATATCAAAATGCCCTATGAAACTGTAATAACCAAAAGTTTAGCACTAGCTTAAGATTAGATAAACAGAACAATGAACAGAGCAGGGTCCAGAGAGGAAGCCATAAAACTATTCTCATACAAAGGATTTGTCCAAGAATATTCATGGCATTGTTATGCACTTGATCCAAAAACTAGGAAAAATCCAAGTATCCACCAGCAACAGAATAGAAAGCAATTGTGGTCTATTCGTACAGTATACTACCTACTTAGAATCTTAAAAGGAGCTACTGATAGACATATATAAGTGAAACACAAAAACACTAAACCTAGAGAACCAAGCCAGTCAGAGGGTGAAGGGATTTAACTAAAATAGAAGGAACAATGAAAACTATGTTATAGTGATAGAAATGAGAAAAGTTGTATCCTACAGCCCACTGGATACAGGAACCAACGACAAAGAGGTAAAGAAAATTTGGGGCTGGAGGGAACAGTCTTGGGCTTACCTGAGGTTAGCAGGTGCACACATTTATCAATACTCACTGAACTACACTTTTAATGCTTTTGTTTATCGCTGGAAGTTTTATTTTCACAAACATTAAGACTCAAGAGAGTTAAAGTGCAGAGAGAAAGATGGTAGCTCTGACTTTATACATCCCACAACAATAAACTGTGTCAAGCTCTGAGGAGGCAATAAGAAACAACCGCAGGAAGGCGTGGGCAATCAATTCGAATGGGTGCATCTAGGGAGATTGTTTAAAGGCTAAATAGGCCAGATGAGAGATCTCTGAGGGACCTGTAGGATACAGCAGGTGGTAGGACTAGCATGGCTGTTCAGAGGTCATGGCTTGTGTCTAGATGTCCCTCCAAAGCCTCATGCATTCATGGGGGGAAGCGGGGCTTAAATCTAGAGCTTATGATTGATCCATGGTCCAATGCTGGGATTAAGGGTGTGAGTGCTACACACCCGCCCTAGGGCTGGTAGCCTAAGTACAATATAGGGGACATAGAAAGGCTTGTTCTCTCTCTCTCTCTTTTTCTCTCTCTCTCTGTCTCTCTCTCTCTTTCTTTCTCTCTTTCTCATTCTTTTCCTGTCTTCTGATGCCATGAATGATTGCCCCTGTGCCATGCTACCCTGCGTTGGAGCCAGCTGACTATGGACAGAAACCTCCACAAACTGAGCTAAATGAACCTTTCCTCCTTTCATTTTGGCTGTTGGGTATTTCGTCAGAACAACGGGAGAAAATTGACTAAGACAGAGAAAGAAAACCATAAGGATTCACAGATGATGAAAGACAAAACAGGACAATGTAAGAAAGTGTGCAGCAAAATGTCAGTGGATGAACACTTGATGCACTTTTTAAAAAAGTTGTTAACATGCATCTGTGGGCTGGGGAATATAGCTCAGTGGCACAGTGCCTGGCTGGCAGTTCAATTCCCAGTACCAAATAAATAAATAAATAAATAAAATGCATTTGTATTAACCAACAAGCACAAAATGTGAGAGTTAGCCAGCAATCTGTGAGGCTCAAGGCATTCCGTGAGGACCAAAGGTTTGAGTCAATCTGGTCAACTTGGTGACTTAGTGCGACCCTATCTCACAAATAAAACCTTTCAAAAGGGCTGGGGACATAGCTGTGTGTAAACGCCCAGGGTTCAAAGAAAAAACAATTGAGGGTTATAGAAGGTACGTATCTACCTCATGCCTCCCTCGGATGCTACTGGAAAGAGAATTAAACAAGGCACATGATGTAGGAATCCTTCCGTGAGCAGCACAAAGTAGCTCACTGGCCAACAAGATTTTTTATCTGTGCTACCAAATTTCAAAACTTTCTTTTTTTATTTTTTATTTTTTATTTTTTGGTTTTTCTCCGGTACCGGGAACCGAACTCACGACCTTGCGCTTGCCAGGCAGGCACTTTGCTGCTGAGCTAAATCCCCAGCCCCTCTAAACTTTCAACTGAAGCAAAGCAGTAATAGCTGTCTCAATTCTTCCACCTTCCATTATCGTTTTGGTTTTACCTCTTTCAATTCTATCAGTGAGGTGAGTAAGTTCTTACTAATGAATGCAAGAAGATCCTTGAAGTCCTGGCTCGCTCTCCTTCATTATAAGTCCATGCAGCAAAAAAGGAAAGTATCTGCATAAGCACACAGAGTGCTTAACAAAAGTAAACTGAGAACAGATAGTGAGAAATCAGATTGGATTGCACAGCTCAGTGCGTTACTCTGCTTAGACAAAAATATTTGCAAACCCCAGTTTACAACATATGTTCAGAACAACAGACTACGTGGATGATGACTTATTATTTATAAAAAGCAGCCTCTGACTTCAAAACTGTACCGGTGTCAGCTTCTCTGTCTTTGGAGGAGCCAGCTCTCTGTAAGTGGAGTTGCAAATTTCTGCCTCTTGCTGATGCTGCCTGTGGAACAACTAGCTCTGTGTCTTTTCTGCAATAAAATTTTCAATTAAAAAATACCTATGCAAGCGTTATTATTGTGAAGTTTGCTAAAGAAACCTGCAGGTTATATAATTTAAATATTTATTAAGTAGTCAATTCCGTATTTCTATTCATTTTAGGGATTCAGCAAACCTTTTAAATGTGGGAGGAGTGTCACAAGGCCCTTTTCTGGAGACTATGAGTTACCTAAATCATTAGAAAGACTGTACCTGTTCAATTTATCAAGTTTCCACTGGGGGGAATTAGGAGAAGAAAAAAGGTTTAGAAGAGGTGCAAGAAGTAGGGAATGATTTACAGGAGGGAAGTTATTCACCTGGCAGAACTTAGCCCAAAATAAAGAACACATGGGGGAAAAGACCCTCATTTACAATTTTTTTTAAATACAGAATTAAGCTTAAAGAATATCTAACTGAACATCTCGAGGTATTTACACCTTAGGGTTGCACTGGGAGGCGAGATGCTTGCTGCATACCTGGGAGGAGCAGTTGGATAGATGATTTTGATGTGCTGGAATGTTAAGTCTTGATTTAAAACCTCCTTGATCCATTTTCTCAGTTCATGTCCAGAATCACCTGATGAAATTACAAAGTTCAGGATCAGACACACATTTTAATATACAGGGCACTTCAGTGCAGTTTACAGCCCTTGTACACAAAGGCTGGGATGAGAGACTATATAATACCCATATACAAAAATAACTGCCTAGAAGCTGATTTATTAAGGAGTTAATTGATCAGATATCATTAGCTAGTCATAATTTGGATGACTGTACTCTTGGCTCTCTTACTGATCACTTTGAAGACTTTAAGCTTGATTTTATGCTTCCTCGTTTAAAGGGTATAATACTAACAAAAAGAGATTGATTTTTTAGAAAAAATTATTTCTCTCTCTATATCCAATTTTAACAGTAGTTTCTTATTTTACTCTTAAAAGTAACACATTTCTGAAATGACAGATACATTTTTGTAGTTAGAACAACCTAATACAATTTTATTGGTTCCCTCCATTATAACAGGAGCAACTCTTCACAAGGGATTTTCAGTGAATTTGAGATTTTAATCTTAAGATATTAGAAGATTTGGTAACATGTTTATATGACCCCAAATCATTATTATTATTCCAAAGCTAAGAAATAAAAACAAGACCCACAGATTTTATATATGCATATTTGCATAAAAAATGAAGTACAGGTCCAAGTTACACAACACTAAAATGATATTTTAAAGATACAGTTTAAGTTTTTAATCAATTCATTCAGACATTAATTCAAAAATGATCTCCTGAACAATTATTCATGTGCCAGGCATGCTCTTCACGGGCAGAGGGGCCATCTGAGGGGGGACGTGGTGTCCCTACTATTATGGAGTTACAGAGTCCACAGCTCACACTGAGAAACAAGCACCAGTCAAATGATCAGCAAATACACGAGGACGAATGCAATCACTGCACAGATGAGGGGCTTGGACCTGCCAGGTTTATGATACTCAGACACCACGGGTTAAGGGTGCAGGGACCAGATCAGTGGAACACAGGCTCTGCAGGGCGATTAGCTCCCTTCCGTTTTACCCATTGCACTGTTTGCTCATTGGAGACCAGCACTGACCCAGACTGGGCTTCCAATGGAGATGTAAGTGGTGGAGGTGAAGTGTGGATGGGACAGCAAGAGGCCGGGGAAAAGTGAATGCTAAGGCCTGAGACAGGTGGAAGCACAGTGACATCTATGAGCCCAGTAGCAGAGGACAAGAACAATACTAACTGCAAGAGGAGATCAGAGAAACAGTCACGGCAAGGTGAGGTGGGAAGTATGTAAGACCTATAGCACGGAGGAGCATGTCGCACCATTCAAGAGGACCACACTGTGTGAAGACGGAACTGACCAGGGACAGGGGTAGACAGGCGCAGATGTGGGGAGCTCAGTCAGGAGGCTACTGCTCAGGTGCCAGATGCCTGGACTAGGAAGGCAGCCGTATAAACAGGAAGCGATACTAGAGGTACTGAGGACGTCAATCAACAGACATCGGCATTAGTTATGAGGGTCAGGGGTGAAAGGGTTCAAGAAGCACTGCTAGGTTCTTAGAGTGACTCGGTTCCAAGACAGGAACATGAAGCACAGGGAGATGCTGGGTATGCGGTCTCTGTGAAACCCTCTCTGTAATGACTATAAGATTTCCTTCCAGCAGTGGCCTGGCACAGACTAGCGCACCAGTGAGGAGGACAAATCCAGCCTATGGCCCACAGGACCATAAGTGAAGGATGGGCTCCATCGTTTTGGAAAGTCTTTAGAAAGAAACAATAAATTAAAACAAACGAGCAACAGAAGGAAGCCAAGGCAAGGGAAGACTAGGAGACAGGGATCTCAAGCGGTTCCCAAGGCTTAAAGTGCCTACCATCTGGCCTTTATGAGGAACGTCTGCTCTGCACTGCCTCGATGCAACCCCTGGGCCTCTCCCCAGGCCCTCCTTTCTAGCTTCAGGCACGCTGGTCTGACTGCCTTTGAGCATGTTAGGGAACCTGCTGCAGGCCCTTTGCCTTGGCTTTTCCTTGCCTGGTGTAGCCTAATCCAAAATCCACATAACTTGCACACCTAAGCTTAGCCAGTCAAGCATTACTCTTACAGTGAGACCTACCCTGATCATGTTATTTAAAACTGCCTCTCCTCACACCTTCTATGCTCTTTATCGGCTTTCTCTCCCCCCACCCAGCACACTATCTTCTATTGTATTAGTTATTTCCTTCACTAGAATGTAAGTTCTAGGAGAGCAGTGATTTTTGTTTGTTTGGTTCACTGCTATGTGCTCAGAGCCTAGAAAAGTCTCTTGTACATGGCAGCTATTCGATATATTTTTGAACGGATGGATTAATGCATGAAATATTTATCAGATCGTTAGGTAAATATGTCTAGAACTCAAGGGAGGTGGAAAATGGAGACATACATTGGCATCTACTGTATATGGGTGAAAACAGATACATATGCTTGTACGGAGTATAATTACTCTGAGGAGAAAAATGCAGAGTGAAAAGTCCTAAAACCAAATTTTGAGGAAACCCATCATTAATGGCCAGGAAGGGCAGGATGAGTCTGCGGAAGAAGCAAAAGGAGCAAAAAAGGTAGACAGAGAGCAATTCAAGTAAGAGACAGGGAAGTTATGGGTGACTTCATCAAGACCCAAGTTAGTCACCTCATGGTGACTTACCATATGGGTAAGCCAAAAATATGACACACAGTTTGAGTCTCCTAGAGCCTGACATTGCCATGTGGGACCCAAACCTTAAACTAGGTGGTCACAGTATGAGGAATGCCATTGACCTGTTATCCCAGCACTCAGGAGGCTGAGGCAGAAGGATCTTTGCAAATTCGAGGCCAGCCTAGACTACAAAGTGAGCTCAAGGCCAGCCTGAACTGCATAGCAAGACCCTGTCTCAAAAAGACAAAAAAAAAAAAAAAGGAACCAGAGTGGCCTAAGGGAGCTAGTAACACAATGGATTTACCTAATCTGGGACAGCAGACAAAGCTAATGAAGCTATCTATCATTTATGTTAGTGATCCTAACAGAAGGTACCTTTTAGCATTTTAGAATTCGGAAAAGCTCAAATTAAGTCAGTAATATGTAACTGACACTCTTGCATGTTCTTCCATTGTTTCTACAATTTAGATGAGAACCCCAATCTTTTAAGGTGTTTTAAAAAATGAAAAGTCTTTAAACAAACTTTTTCAGTCTTGAAAATTAAGACTAAATGCTACAAAGTAATATCTATCCATCCATTCACAAGTCCACTTTTAAAAAAGGTAGCTCCTTATTTCCAGAGTATAGTACAACTGTTAAAATTAGTATGTTCATATTTGGGTTAACCAGAAAGCAGACACCTCCTGTAACAAAACCATCAGCCTCTAACCTTGATTTACAAAGCCTACTCTGAGTTTTATATATTTCAGTGGAGATTAAAATATGGAACACTCATATAGTACTTGCATATCAACAGAATTATCTGGATGAATCATTTGGATGAACAAAGGGAAAATATACAAATGTATGTATCTGGGTTTCAGAGATATGCATTATAGGATATAAAAATGTCAGTAATTTGAAATTGAAGAGTAAAGATAGTTACTTTAAGTGGTCCAGGAAAAGAACATCTAGGAGTTCTTTCTAAAGATACTATGAACTAGTAAATTTATTCAAAAGAAAGGGTATAGTATTGGGAAATTTGGGGGTACTTATAAATACCCTTAGAGCCCGAATGGGGCCCCAGTTTCCCAGTTGGAAAACATTTCTGTAATCTTGAACATCTCGCTGGCTAAAGCTATTTCATCGATCAGGTCTTTTCCCTTTAGGCATCACTGCGGTTTCTTTCTGCGGTTTAGGGGCTTTCACCTTGGCATGGCAGGATCCTGACTTTTGGAGTCAGAGAGTCTTGGGCTCAACCCCGTTTCACCACCACTCACAGTAACAGCCAAGTGACCTTGCTCACGCTGTTGGACGTTCCTGGCCTCAGTTTCAAAAGGAGGGGGGACGGTCCCACGGCTGCTCACGTCCAGTTCGGATCTTCTCACTCCCTTCCTCTGATCACCAGCCCTTCCAACCTTCACTTTCAGCTGAGACTACTTCCTCAGAAAAATCTGACACTCTTCGTCTTCCAAATGCCTTCATAATGTCTAACCACGGCTTTTTCTTCCTTGCTATTCACTTGGCAGTAAATCATGGACCATCTTGTGATCGCCTGTGCACTGCTGACTCCAAGTAACTGAATTGTTTTTGTTTTTAAATTTAGGTGGGCCCCCTGAGGACACGGCTGTGTCTCATCTTCTATACAACAAAAACAAAAATATTTCCTGGGGACTTCTCCTGGACGAAGCACTGAGCAGGAACGATTAGAACAAGCAGGGGCCTTACCCTGGAGGTACTCAGAAGACACAAGTAATCGCGGAGCGCGCAGCGTGTGGGCAGGCAGGGAAGGGACAGGCACCGCCCTGGGGACTCAGAAGGGACCTAGTGCTGTATCTTGGAGGCCTTCTGAACAGAGGCAGAAAGGCCAAAGAAGGCAGGAGGCGGGGGACAAGAAAAAGGAAGGGGTAGCGCTGCAGCCCCGGCCCGGGGAGGTGCTCAGTTAGGGAAACTGCGACTCCCTCGGGCCCCAGCAGGATGGGCCAGACAGAGAAAGCAAGGGCGAATGATGCACGGTGCCGGAAACGGATCTCTAGCCGTGGACTCGAACGCCCGGCGCGCCTCTCGGGCCCCGCAGGGACCGAGCAGGGACGCGCCGCCCGCAGAGGACGCGGCCAGACCGCGGAAGACAGGCCCGGCCGCGCCACCCCTCGGGAGCACGGGGCCGCCGCGGAGGGCGCTTCCCCGCTGCAGAGAAACAGCACGTGAGACTGCGGTCCACCTGAGCCGTGCAGGAAGATCAGCGAGGCGCTGTGCCTCCCGGCCGGCGACACCACGCAGCGCTGCAGGCGACCCGGAACCCACGCGGCCGCCATCGCGGTAGACGCGCCGGAGCCCGGGGCCCCGCCCACAGCTCCGCCCCCGCCAACTCTCCCCGCCTTCGGCCCCACCCCGTCGGCGTGGCCCCGTCTACGACTCCACGCCCCCCAGCCTGGCCCCGCCTCAGGCTCCACCTCTGCCAGCACGGCCCCGCCTCCAGCTCCACCTCCGCCGGTGTGGCCCCACCCCCTTTTGGTACTCTCCCCACCCGCGCCGGCACCGGCTCCGCCCCCCGCCCCTAACTCCGCCCCCCCGCCAGCTCCTCCCCGCGTGCGTCAGCACGCTCTCACACAGAGGACAGCGCATGCGCTGCGGCAGCTGCCCGGCATCTGGAACCTTTTTACTATTTGGGGTCAAGTGTAAGGTATTTCTGACTGCAGTAAGAGTTTGGTTTTCCAAAGAAAGATATTCACAGGCATCAGCCTTCTATAGGCGATGGTCCTGATTTGGGAACTATTTATATCCTAAGAATTTGCTGTAGGATTTTTACGCAGTTTTAAAACTCAGGTTTAACTTATTTGGAGAAATGTCAGTGTTGTGTTTAAAACTTAACAGATAGGACCACATTTTACTTTGCGCTTTGAGACTCACACAAGACGTTTGCAGCTTTCCACATGCAGGGTGACTAGCTGTGTAATAACTCCTCTTTGTGACTTTTTGTAAAAATAGTTAGCAAATGCAGTGATGAAACTTAGCCGTTAGGGTGGGTGTTATAAAAAAAAGTGGAAAATATCGGTGAAGATATATAGAAGAAACTGAAAATCTTGTCCTTTGCTGATGGGAGTGTCAAATAATATGGCAGCAGTGGAAGGAGTCCCATGGTTCCACAGAAAGTTAAACACGGAATTGTCACATGATCAAGCAGTTCTGCCTCTGGATATGTCCCCAAAGAAATGAAAGAGGGACGCAAACAGATCTTCACACATACTGACGTTCATAGAGTTTTATTCACAATACTCAAGAGATGGAGCTAAGATGTCCACCTACAGATGAATGTTAAGCAACATGTGTGGGATATATCTACAATGAAATATTATCCAGTTTTAAAACGGGATGAAATTCTGATTCATGGTACCATATAGACTGACCCGGAAAACATTACGCTAAATGAAATAAGCCAGATGTGAAAAGACAAACACTGTCTTACCCATATGAAGTATCTGGAATAGGCAACTTCATAGAAACAGAAAGTAGAATAGTGCTTGCCAGTGTTAAGGGGAAAGGGAAGTGGAGAGTTATTGTAAAATCTCTGCAAAGTTTCTGTTTGGCATAATGAAAAATTTCTGAAAATGGATAGCGGTGAGAGATGCACATCATTCTTACATTTAGTACTTCATGTCACTGAACTGCACTTTAAAATGTTTTAAGGAGTCAGTTTTATATTGTGTATATTCTACTGCAATTCTAAAAATACAAGAAGGTAATTGTTTTTACATAAACGTTTACGCATAGGTAACTTGTACGAAGACTAGTCCTAGCAGGTGGCTCTTTCCTCAGGTAAAAAGCAAAACAACCCAGTATAACTTCGGCCGTTAAACACCAGCCTTCCTTTCATTATAGCTTGCATCATATTTGAGCAATTACAAGTTATCTTTTGTTTGTTCAAGGTATTGGCTCTGCACCCAGATGACCAAACTGCTTACTGTCAGGGGCTGGTTACCAAGACAAGCTCATCAGTGTCCTACCGATGGTGTCAGAGCGAATGACCTTACATGCCATCAGTTAATCAGATTAGAAAGACATGGAGTTGTTTCTTAGAAGCCCCAGAGCTTCACCGTGCGTGCAGATGGTGAAGTGAGTGAGGAGGAACAGGGGCAGTGCACTGAGTTCTGATAGCCCGGTCTCACTGGAGGCACTTCTGTCTCTAGACCTGCACTCCCCAGCGAGGGCCGGGTGGCTTTCAGGACCTAGGTGAGAAGAAGGCCCGTGCTCCTAGGAGAAGCCACTTGGAGGTGGTGTACACCATCTATAAGGGAGGGCTTTGGTGCAAATTACAGTCACTTTGCCATCACTGGGTACAATACCAAATGCCCACAACTTGAAGGAGGAGAGGTTTATTTTGGCTCACCATTCTTATACTATTCAGGCCACAGTTGAGTGGCTCTAAGGCAGAAAGAGCATGGTGGGACGGTCCAGTGAAGGAAAGCTGCTTGTATCATGACAGCCAGGGAGCAGAGAGGGAAGGGAGGAGCTGGGCCAGAGAGGTGCATCCTTCCAGGTCATGCCTCAGTGACCACTTCTTTCAGTGAGAAACCCCTGCCTAATGTCACATTCAGCTGTGAACTCACCCATGGATGAATCCCTGGTGAGTACAGCGCCCCGATCCAATCTGAAAGCCCCACCTCTGACCACATGAGGCTCTTGGGGGACAGCGTACATCTAAACCATAACAGTGCTACTCTTAGAACTCCGTTCGTAAAGAACTCTCTTGTTCGATAAGAACTCTCATCGTAAAGAAATTACATGAAATTATACTGCTAGGCCTCCTTTTGCCAGTGAGGCTCTGAGAGGTGAGGTGAGGAGCTTGATTCAAGTTCATCCTGTAGGTCTGAGTGTGGACTCTTGTGTCTAGCCTGACTGCAGAATCAGTGTAGTGGATTGATAACTGGTGGTCAACTTATAACCCCCAGCTGAACTGTGTAACTGTAGTGCTGGGTGTGGGAGGCGCACCTGAGGACTAAGAGGCAGACCTGGAGAAGAAGAAGCAGGCTGTTGGGAACTGAGAGAGGCTGTGGGGAGCTGGCTTTCCTGATGAACTTGACTGTTTTCATTCTCTGAGGAGCTCGGGACCTCGCTGGCACTGAGAAAGGCTTCAGTTCACTTTGGAGAGCTCTGGTCCTCACTTTGAGCATCGCTTCCTGGTTCTGGAGGGGAAGATGGTGCACTGCCGGTCTCCTGGAAAAGCTTGCTGCGTTGGCTTCCCTGATTGGAACTCGGCCATCCTGATTATTGGAGGAGCTTGGGACCTCACTGTTGCCGAGGATGTCTGTGGTACCTTTTCAGGGAGCTCTGGTTCTTCTGAGCGTCACTTCCTGCCTCCAGTGCAGATCCCTCAGCCTGCTAGCATAGGTCCTTCTTCCTGCTGGCACAGACTTTGTAGATTCCACTACTGACCTTTGGGCCTTCCCAGCAGATCTGTGAAACAGGCCTGCATGAGACATTGTCATGGGCTCTGAGCCTCCAGGTGGATTCATGGGAGGCATTGCTATGAGCTCTGGGTATTCAGCTCAACTCATGTAGGACATTGTTGTGGGATCCAGGCCCTCAGCTGGATTCCTTGGTCTTAGTGTGTGGACAGATTCCCTGCACTCTTTTATGTTCTTTGGGTGACTATTATAAATAATCATATGAAGTATGTGTCCTGTATTATGTTGTTCCCCTTGCAAAATAAGCCCCAAACCAACACAGTCAGGCTCCTTAATTGTTACCTGCTTTTACACATTGAATCTCAGAAGTAAGGAAGAGCATATCCCAACTCTTTTTTTTTAAAGCCCTTGTGGAATTTGGAGTATAGCCCTTTACAGTCTCTATTCAGATTCCTGGGCTTCCTCAGCTTTCATGTTACTCCAGCTTTCCTCCTCCCCCTGGGTGAGCATCAGTCTAAGCATCTAGGTAGCCAGGGGTGGACACCTGAAGACTGGAATTTGGAATTTTCCCTTGAACTTTACCTTTCCTAGATTCAGGATCCTTATTAGAATGAGCCAAGATCTGCCCAACCTAACCAGAGTGTGCTTTTATTTCCAGTGGTTTAAATGCTTGGCTATTGTTGCTATTCCTTTCATCTTTATTTATTTGTAGGACAAACAGAAGGTTTCAGATTACTGTATTTAGAGATGCCATCTGGTAGGCAAACTACCATTTGAACAAAAATGTTTTGTTCCTTTCATGTGACTGTACTACTTTGAAATGTAATTAAGTTTCAGGATGGCTGTTTGCTTTTGTTTTGGTGGATCTTGATCATTGCCCTGTTACACTTTGGGGAAAATTATCCCTGAAATATTTTTATTTCTAATTGCTTTACTTTTTGTGTATCGTCTGATTATTTGGTTGCTACTCACTAGCTTTCAGCTAATCTATCTACCGATCATGATATACCTCCTTTTGGTAACTTTAGTTCTAAACTGGAAAAAAGCAACTAAATGAAGCTAAACCTGAAAACAAGACAGCCCTCCTATTTTTCAGGATTTTAATATCTCTCGAGCTCCAAAGATACAAATGACAAATTGAGAGTTTAGTTTGCCATTCAGCTACGTGTTTAGAAATTCTTTAGGACACACTTGTTGACTTTATAAAAACTTGAAGCTTTAGTCTTTTCGAGTCAGATATTTGCTATTTTCTAATGATGGCATTTAAATGAAATTGCATTAGTCATGCAGGCAAACAGTTATGCATTTGTTCTTTTTCTCATTCTTGAATATCAAATTATGTCTTCTGCATTGGTTAGTTTTTACATGCTGTATTATTGGAAGAGACAGAGGGACACATGCATACATTATAAATACTTGCATGTTGCACAAAATAGTTCACCTTTAGGTAAGTTAAAAATGTTATAAATCAACAAGGTAAATCTTTTATCCATTCCCTTTATCTACTTATGAAACTGGAAGAATCTTAAAAATCTTAAATTTAAATAAAATTCTAATGCTAAACTGAACCTTACTTTTGAAAATGAGATTATGAACTTCAAAATAACCATTGCCTTAGTTCCTGGGACATTAAGCTCTTTCAGTTACGTCACTCCAGATACAGATGTGGGGAGCTCCTTTACCCCATCCCACTACTCCTCCAGAAGAGCTCTGCCAGATCTCTTTTCAGAGCAGGTGGGTCACTTGGCACATGGAAAGTTGAGCTGGGGGTGGGGGACCGGGAACACCTGAGTCCCTCAAACACCGATCGAGTGGTCTTGGAGCATATATTGATGACCATTACTCTGCTGCATTAGTAACATCCATACCCAAGCAGGCTGAGACCCTGGGAGAGGAAGGTGGAAGTTCTTCTCTTGATCCTTGTTATGCTTGTATCTCAATTCCCTCTAAAGCATCATGTACTCATTGGTGGAGCTTTCAGAGGTGGCTGGATCTAGGGTGTGTGATGCTGGGATTAAGTTGTGTGATGGTAGGTTCAAATAGTAAGAGGCTGAGATTAAGAGTTCATGATTACTAAATCAGGGCATTGATTGGTTAAGCATTGTTCTGGGAATGGATGATAAGAAGACCCACCCTGGGTATGAATGACGCCACCCCAAAGTCAGGTAGTCTGAAAGGGATAAAAGGGAGACTCTCCTGTTTTGGTGCATACTGCTGGCTGCTGGTTGCTTCCTTGTTACTTCACTGCTTTGCTACCTTCCTGCCTTCTGCCTGCCATGAACTGTTTCTCCTCTGCAATGGCCTTCTGCCGTGCCTCCCTACCTTATAGCCAGCCTACTATAAACTGAAACGTCTATGAACTGTGAACCAAAATAAACCTTTCCTCCTTCACTTTTCAGTGTCAGGTATTTTGCCTCAGCAACAAGAAAATTATCTAAGACAAGTGTATAGACCAGATGGTCAGGCTATGTGCCCAGGTACCTGAACAGGCTCCTGGTACACTGCTCTCTGCAGTGCCATGGCTCTCTCCTCTCTTCCCAAGATGAGAAGAGATATTTGCTATATTTGCAAATATCTTCTCTGCTTGAGCACCACCTATGGCCAGTTCTCAAATTCCCAAGTCACTCTGGAAATATTTAACTTCCTGTAAGTCTTCTGTTCACACCAGAAATCCGTCCTTCAGTCTTTTTTGCCTGTGTGCATTTGGTGAGGGTGGTGGCGGGGGTGCCGAAGATTGAACTCAGAGCTGTATCCATGCTAGGTAATCACTCTATCATTGAGGTAAACTGCCAGCCCTTGTCTATGTACTTTAAAACTTGGTGTGTTGTTTTTCTTCGTTAATATACCTTGATGGCTTTTCAAACCCAAAGCAAGAATCAGTAGCAGCTCCTAAATAGATCCTCTTCTAGAGCACCTCTCTACCTAACTTTCCAGATTCCCTTCTGCAGACCCGAGTCTCACCTTTAGCCTTTTACCCTGCATGCCAGGATGGGCCACACGAGCTGTGCTCCTGTCCTTCCCCTTGGCCCATGTCACCCTCAGCCAGGCATAGCTCTTCCCTTCTTTCTCTTTCTGCACACTCTTCAAAATTCAAGTGTGTCTTCTTTTCTCTTTTTTTTTTTTTGGTCAGTCCCCACCTGTTCCCAGAAGGACACCTACTATTTATGTAGTATTTGCTATTTGTCCACTTTTCTAGCTTTCCCTCTTCCTGCTCATGCTGGGGCTTGACAAACAATCACAACATAAATGTAAAGTTTCTCTGTAGTGTTGCACTGTTTCTAAATTCTTGGGAACCATTTTCTTGCTTGAAGATAGGCTCCAGGGTGTGTATGTGTGTGTGTGTGTGTGTGTGTGTGTGTGTGTGTGTGAGAGAGAGAGAGGGAGAGAGAAGGAGAGAGAAGGAGAGAGGGGGAGAGAGAAAGGAGAGAGATAGAGGAGAGAGGAGAGAGAATTTTTGCTTCATTTTTATTTTATATTCTCCATTAGTTTGTAGCTGCATTCAGACAGTGTCTAACAACAGCAGTGTTCTGAGAAATACCCTGGTACAGGATTCTGTCATTGTGTGGGCATCACATAGAGTGTATTTACACAAACTTAAGTCTGTCGCAGTGTTCCTTACTTGGCAGTCTAACTTTATGGGATCCTTGTAAGTAGAAGACCAAGATGTCATTCCTTGTGTCTGCACATGGTCATTACAGAATGTGTAATACACTAAAGGCATTCAAAAATACCATTAACTACAGCTGTTTCAGTAGAAAAGGTAGATGAGACAAGCAATTTACTCAGTGATTAAATTTTAAAAAAGCACTGAACATCACATCAGTTTTTTGAAACTTAACTGACACTCTCACCTGCTTGCTTCAATTAGCACAGTGATGGTCTTTGATAAATTGTTTATCCAGGTATTGTATTTCTTTCTGCTAGCAATTTTTATGTTCTTCCTATTAGCATTGAAGTCTAAGTGGAATAACATTCATAATATTTTGTTAATGAGAATGAGTGGGCTGACACTCATACAAATATTGATTCATGTCTTGCTTTGTGGTGAGAAAGGCCACCCATGAAATATGCTGGTGCTTGCTGCTAATCATAATATAATTTGAAGAAAGCCAGAAAAGCTACATGCCTTCTCTGGCAAGAGTATGAATTGTTTGTTTGTTGATAGAATATGTAAAATGTTCCATTGTTCTACTTTAACTGAAAATAAGTTAATAGCATAATTTACCTAGATTATACTCAAACATCAAGAGTGTATCATAAGTTAATATAGCTTATAAGAATGTATAGGAATGTGTCTTTCTGTATATACATCACAGAATAATTTAAGATATAAAACATAAAAGGTTTAAACGATAAGTGATAGCTTTCTTTAATTTAGTTACTTTTTAAAAAGAGAAGTTCATATATGTTACATAGGTTTAAAGCTTCCTCTTTCCCAAAAGAAAGTAGCCTGTCCATGTGGAGTTTTTTACATCATGCATGTGGAGTTGATAGATAAGAAAGTATTTTTCACGGTCATTAAGATTATCATCTACAGCAAGAGTGGTCTTATGCTGCTCCCATCAGAATAGTTGTGTTCATTCCAGGCTTAACATCTGGAAGTCACGCAATGTGAAACTACCACCAACTTGTTGCTTATTCGGAGGAAAAAGGAGACAACGAAGTAGAGAGGGCAAATTCCAAGTCTCTTCTGACATTCACAGACTAAAATCTCATCCTTGCCTGTAAGCCGCACACGGAGCCAAGAAAGAGAATATGTTCTCTGTCTTAAAACAGACTTCCACAAAGCATCAAAGTGCATGGCAAGTGAAATCTCTTGGTTATTTCAGTTCACACAGAATGTGATTTTCATGGTGACCCCACGGTCTTGGCCATAAACACAGGATGCTGTACTCTCCTCCTACAAGTTGTGCTTTGTGTAAAACACAGAGTTTTCTCAGAGTGTCCTGAGTACGCTTGTTCATCTCTGATCACAGAACAGAGGGAGAAATCAGAGTGTGGTACAAAATGTTTGGCCATGTTGTCTGAATTCGAAAGCGATCATTTCTGACTTGTGTCCCACAGGTCTCCAAGGCATTCTCAGTAGCACCGACCCAAGATAGACCTCCACAGAGTTCTTTAAATCAGAATTTGGTAAGGAAGCCATGTTTTCATCTTGTCCCTGTGAATATTTCTATAGAGTGCATGGCATTTAAAAGACTGGCATATGAACACACACACAGATGCAAGTACTCTAAAGAACCATTTTGTCTGTCTTGTAAACAGTGATCTGTAATACAGGTTAAAAGGAAAATGACTGTTCTTTACAAACACGCTAATCATGGCAGTTATGATGGTGGACCCTTCAGAGTGCTTTTGTCATGTTCCGCTCTTTGCACTTGACACCTGGAGCTCGCAAAGCCGTCTGGGTGTTTTGTGCCTTGTTCTGTGATGTTGTGGGTGACGAACATAATTTAATTTCTTTTCTTTTTCTTTTTCTTTCTTTTGGTACCAGGGATTGATGTGAGGGCCTCACGTTTGCCAGGCAGGCACTGCACCACTGAGCTACATTCCCAGCCCCCTAACTTAACTTCAAAAGGATGAAAATCTCATTTTAATTGCTACAAAATCAGTGATTATTTACGTACCCATGTATCTCATGTGAATGTGGAATTGACCACTAGCCATGTGTGTAGTGTGCAAGTCTTAAAAATTGTGTAATTATTCCCTCCATGGTGAAATGAGGAATCAAAATTAGCTTCTTGAGATGCTGTGGGTAGGGGTAAAAACCACCACTTCATGGCGGTTTTTAGTCACCCTCCCAAGTTTAAGCAGACACCAAAGATTTGGTGATTTTACCTGAGGATTGGTAGCTACCTGAGGATCAGCAGTAGGAACTTTCTCACTAAACTGGAGTCAAAGTAATTACAATGATAGTGGCACTGGTAGGTCATCAGTTATGTCCTGAACACTGTAACAGAAAATAACTGATCAGGGTGTATGAAGGAATGTGAGTTTTTTTCTTCAGGGTATAAAAGCAGAATTATGAAAAAAGGATACAGTACAGTTTAAAATTATCTGTTCCATATTTAAAGCCTACTACAGTTAACAAAACCTTTTGTTTCTAACTATTTTTATAAAGCTTTAGTGTTAATAACATTAAAAGTGGTGATAGTGACTGGTGATTTGTTCCTGGAAATCATGGGCCACTTGGGTAACTTGCATTTTCTTACGAGGAAAACAGCCCCAGGATGCGTTTTATTCAATTATAGAACATAAAAATGATAACATTACATAGCTTGTGTAATTGTATTCTTTAACTTTATTGTATAAAATGCACTTGGATAACTTTGGAACTTTAAAAAAGGTTGCTTTTCAGTGACTTCTTTATGTAATTCCTCATTTTAAAAGCTGAAACCAGGATTCCTTTATTTCACTCCATTGCTTAATCTGCACGTAATTTAGACCACCCCAATGGTACTTCTCCCAGATGTGAGTCATGTGTTTTGGATTTCTCAATTGGTACTTGTGTTTTATCATTGTTTATCACTGTAATAAGTGATATTGTGATGCTATGAGTATTTGCTTATATAATAGTTAAGTTCATTGAAAACTTTATTCAATCAATAACGATGAAAGATAGATCAGACTTTGGTCCTACCCTTAAAGTTTTTATTCAGCAAGGAGAAAGTGGTATACATATCTATAATATAACAATAATGAGTATTAAATAAAGTTATTGGCAAAATATTTTGCAAGTTCAGTGGAGAAAGAACATATTTCTAACTATAGAAAATCAAGGAAGGCACATACAAAATAGATCAGCACAGTACATTAAACACTGTGGTCGGAAATCTCAGGTACTAGAGTCTAATGGCACTTAGGACCCTTAGGGTAATGCCTCAGCTATAGCCTGTCTTTCTTCTGAGGCACCAAGTTTCCTTGCAGAGAGGGAATGCACCCCAATAATGTACCCACCTGCCTCTTATTTCTGGCCCCAAGGGATTTCTTCTCTGGTGAACTCCCAAATTCTCTTGCTATAGTTCCTGAGATTTGTTAGGTGTATGTGACTTAGATATGGCAAACTTAGAATTTTGTTTGCTGATTGAATATTGAATGAATAATGAGTAAGTAAGTGAGTGGCCATTATCTATGAAATGAACCAGCCCAAGGAAACAGCTGGCATGATTATAGTTTTCATGCAAATTATACATCATTCTTTGAACCCAGTTATAGCCGTCCGGTGAATATTGGTTGAACACGATGTTCCTCAAGAGCCTCAGGTCGTACACTGAGGCTGCAGTATTTATATTGTAAGGGAAAGCACGGTCTCCCTGTGAAAGGGATAACCCCGTTTCACTACTGGATAAATAGATCATTATGTAGTGTTTCCAACAGCTTCTCTAGAAACGACCCCTTTGAGGTTCAAAAAGGGACCAGAAGTGACTAGATTGTACAAATGCTATGCCACTTCTTATTACATGAAGTCTTCAATAAAAAGAAAATCCCAGGACAGTTCTGCTTGCCCCATGGGCCTCATGCCATAAAATCTCCTTCTTACAGCATGGGCATTTTGGCGTTTGTTTTTCAAAAGTGGGGTGGAGTTAAAAGTATTCTTTCTGCCAGTTTATGTGATCCATAAAGCAGCATTTTTCATTTTTCAACACTTATTAGCTCAGCTCCCCAGCTGTGCAGCACCACGCCCTGGTGTGAAATTGAGAGGGAGAAGTCTGACAAGTTTATATTGGCTTGAATTTATAGCTTTTCTTTTGAATGGGGGAAGGGCTTTGTTTTTGCTTATAAAGAACATAGTGAGTTTGTGTTCCCATACCTCTGTATCATGCAGTAATAGCTTTAGGGATGATTATCAGTATATGTTTGACTCTTCTAAGGGAAACGCAAACAGGAAGCTAATTAATTGATTAGTCCATGAGCTGATTAACTCAGCTAACCTAAGTGCTTTTATATCCTGCAAATGTGTAGCTGACGGCCTTGCATGAAAAAATATGTTCAAAAGTATGAGGAGCAGAGAAAAATACAAGCTCAGCTTCCACTAAAATAAAGGGATTCAGGCATGATTATTCATATAATTGTTTCCAAACACAATTTCCATGATTTTGTGAAGAGCAATCTCAAGAAGACAAGATTAAATTGATTTCACAGAAGGTTTGAAATGCCCACCAAGAAATGGCTTAAACACTTACTGTAGCATGATGTAGCACACTGAAAAGAAACGATTATTACAAGTTGAAAATTTTAGGCTAAACAAATTTGAACCTTGCCTTCTTTTCTGCTGTCACATACACCCTAACATGACAAAGAAGAGGGATATTCTTACAGCATTTTGTGAGCTTTCTCTCCGGGGAGGCAGTACACATGACATCACATAAAGTTCCTTATATTTATGTTGTATGAAGGGTTTATATATCACAATCAGATTCCTGGCTTTCTACTAAGTAATGCTTTACACTGAAAGACAGAGTGCAAGAGGAGCTTTTATGAATCCTAAACAAAGCTTGAAAAATATGCCCCAATCTTCCCAGCCTCAGTGCAAAGGGTACCCATGATTCAGGACTTCCAGAATGCCTAGGCTGGCACTGACAAGACATTAGCATCTTCAGACAGTATCAATGAACTGAGAGGAGCTTTGATGACTTGATTTGCACATGTGACGTGCAAAGCATAAATGCCAATCTTCTAAAATAATCCTGAAAGTCCAGGGTCACCTTTAACTAGGTAAATTTTGAAAAAATTCCTATAATCATGATAGTGCAGACAGAAAGCTAAGGCACTGGGCATTACCGTTGACATTTAGAACAGTAGCAACAATAATTTTAAAGCCAAATGAAAAGACTGATCATTAGAAATAAGTGGGACACCTTTATAAAACTCATTGAAGCCTAGATTCTCCTTTTTTCAGTGGCTTTGAGGTGAAAAGATCAAGTCAAAGCAGGCAGATGAGGCTGGTATGTGGCCCTGACCAGGAGAGGCTTGTTTTTGCGCAGAGAGGTCTGCATCTGGAAAGATGGAGAATTGGTGTCATAGAGCGCTTGGCACTCTGTATCATAGAAGAGAAAGGGAACATGTCTCAAATGAAAACCACGTGGACCAAAGTTATAGAATGGTGGGGCTGGGGGTTTAGCTCAGCAGCACAGCGCCTGCCTGGCAAGCACAAGGTCGTGAGTTCGATTCCCGGTACCGGAAAAAACCCCAAAAAACCAACAAAACAAAACAAAACAAAGTTATAGAATGGTCTTCTTGACTTTCCTTTCCATCCAGACCATACTCAAACTTGGGAGGACATAAAATGCACACTAGCATTTAGAAACTTCTAGCAGATGAGAGGCTTTCTGTTTTGTCTTTGTTTAACATAGGAGAGACACATTCATGTGCCTAACAAGCTAGGTCTGGCAACATGGAAATAACTTTAAGGGTAATACGCAGAACCATTGAGAGAGGCACTCAGGAAGGACTCATTCGATCCTTTTCTGGTAGACTAAGGGAACGGGAGGGGGCTGACTGGAAAAGTGGAATGGGTTAGGGTCTCGTTAGTCACTGCACGTGGAAGTGAGGTTTAGGAATTGTCTAAATAAAAGGACTGTTCCAATGGGAAGCTATACACAGAAGCAAAGAATTTAAAGGGAGGAGAAAATGTAAAGATAATCTGTTCAGTGTTTGCTGGGCTGTTTGAGGCATCACTGGAAACGGTGACAGCTGGAAGTTTCAGGCTAAAGCTTAGATTGGAGAGGGAAGTTAATTTTGGAAGTTCTTGACATATATATGCTAGATGAAACTATAGGAATTGAAATCCTTGACATATATATACTAGATGAAACTATAGGAATTGAAATCATTTTGAAATAAAATTAATTTCTGAGGAGAAGGAAAGAGGACTTAGGAATAATTTTTTAGAAGACCTAAGTAAAGGTTGTTAGCCCAGGAGGAATCAGGGGCATAGTAAGGAATAGGGAAAAGGAAAAAAAAAAAAATATATATATATATAAATGATATGTACACAAGATAGTTAAGATAGTTATACAGGTAGTTTCTCCTAGTTCATTGAAAAGAAAGGCTTGTGCTAATGTTGTTTGGACAATATTTGATGCCTGTATGTTGTACTCTGAGTAACTACTATGAAGATAACAGTATGTGCAATGTATTAATTACTGTTACTCTCCTACTAGCCTGTTTTGAAACTGTTTTTTTCCTCTTTAAAATAAAATAGAAAAATTAAATTAAATTAAAAAAGAAAGGAACAGGACTGTGTCATGACAGCAAAGAAAGACAGAAGGGAAGCCATGGGAGCGGTGGAGAGCAGGGCTGGTTTCCCCTAAGACAGGAGAGAGGCCGAAGGGGAGAATGCAGCAGGTCTGAGGAGGACAGCTCACTCCTCACAGCACCATGGGCTAAGAATAAAAGACGTGTGGAAAAGGATAGGAGCTCAAGGGAATCTGTGAAGGCATAAAGGAAAAGGGAGGTGAGCTTCAGCGAGAAGGAACTGCTAGTTAAACATAAATGCAAGTAGAAAATTTAAAAGATTTAACCTACATTGTCATCAAGTTTGTATTAAAAAAAGAAATGGAAGAGAAACAATTCGTGGGTCTTGTATTGACCAGAGCAAGACTGAATGTCAAGTGAGTGGAACTGTGACGTAGACTGGTGAGATCACAGTACTGCACAGGCCGTGCAGGGAAAGATTTCAGTAAGTAAAGGCCAAGCATAACTATCCAGGGAAAATAATAAGGAGATGCAGCTTATGGCTCTCCAGTGAGGTTTCTGAGCCAGTTTAGTAGGAGAGAGGGAGTGAGAGGAGGGAGGGACAGGAAGTTATAGTGAACAAAATTTCCCCGTAAGATCAGTGCTGGACCCAACCGTTCAGTTTAATTCAGTTCTTGTCCACCTCAGTTTCCACTGCATAAGGAGAAGAACACTGAGAGTGAGTTATCTCAGGGGCAGGGTGTTACTCTGTGCAGTAGGACAATGTGAGTGAGAAAATCCTTGGGCCAGTTGGACCGAGCTGAATCTTTAAGAACTAGTGAAGCTTTTAACGGTAGAGAAGAGGAGGATATTCTGTGGCCAAAGTCGGAGAAGAATTGGGAACGGACCGAAAGAGTATTCACGAGCCCCAGAGGAGGGGGAAGCCCATCTGGCAAGGAAGAAGGAAGCGTGAACAGTGATTCGTCCAGAACCACAGCTATGTGTTATGGTGTAAAAGAGGGAGGTCCGTAGATGGAGCTCGTTATACAGGGTCTGCAGTCCAGTTATGGAAGAGAGTTTTAATCCGGTGGACGACTGTGGATCACACATACTCAGATATTAAGCAGGGGAATGACATGAGGTCAGGGATGTTTGTGACACATTTACCTGGAAAGAGACCACGGTGGAGGTTGCAGAGAGGAAGGGTCTGGGCCCAAGGTATCATCAAAGAGGCTCTGAGACCAAAGGCTTGAAGCCAGAGCTATGGGACAGGGACATGAATAGAGACAGCTTTGGCTGAGAGACGGCGGGATTCAATGGCAGATGAGATACGGGAAGATACAGAAGATACAGAAGATACAGAAAGTAGAGTGGTTTTATCTCAGTTACAGGGCAGAGTCCTGCACTGAGCAAGGGGAAGCAACCGGAAGGGAGGAGATTGTGGGCCTGGGGAGAGGGAGCAGGGGAGCCACCTGAGCTCGTTTGTACTGTGGAAAAAGTTTCCTATACGGAGGGTGTCACAGGGGATCAACTTGGTGTTTTTTGTTTGCACTGTGGAAAAGAGTTTCTTATATAGCCACTGGACGTCGAAAGCACATCAACAGTTATTATCAAGCTTTCTTTTATTTAAACCGACACACCAGAGTTGTGCTCTGTGAGAGAGTGTCAGCAGCAGACATCAGCCTGGCAGGAAGAAGTCAGAGGTTGGGTGGCTCATTCGGTTGCTTGGACGAAGACTTCTGGTGAGCAGGCACTGTTCATGATGGCTGTGGTCCAATTAAAAAATCTTGAGGAGAGGATAATATGAAAAAGACCACTTAATCACACCTTGATTTTTTTTCACTCCCAGCTGCACATGGGTAGCCGGCACCACACTAGGAACGCTAGCTTTGATTGCAAAGCATAAAACTTTTACGGGCTCTTTTTTTCCTAATAAGTTAAAATTTGGGGTCTTTTCTGTGTTGCATTTGGGTAATAATCCAGGAGAAAATATTCGAAAGTGCATAATTGGATCCAGTTAAAATATTTTTTTAAAAAACCATTTTTGGTGGTTCCTACTTACTTAGGTTGTGGAAAAAATGTAGATTAATGAATACTTTAAATGAAATTTACTGTGTAATAGATTGAAAGCTGGGCTAGATAGATCAGTAGTAAGTAGGAGTAATGAAAATAATTCTTGAAATGGTTGTTTCATGGCAGAACTATGACAGTTTTTATTATATTTTTGGAATTATTTTTTTCTAAAATATTTCCTTTATTTTTATGGAACTGGAACATGTCTTTTAAAAGCATGCTGTTTTATAATTATATGGAAATATGCTACACAGGGGAAAAAGGGCTCTTGCTATAAGTAGCTTTTGCTGTAATTATTGAACCATCAAAAATGAGAATAAATGTTGCCAGTCGTGGCTTGTGTTTTCCTGTGCAGAGCGTGATTCACAGACTCTTTTTACCATGTCGAGTATGATTTTACCGAAATTTTTATTTTGCTTCTATATTTAGAATCTCTGATTGCTTGGTGGACTCCAATGTCACTGAAATCCCTTTCCTCATTCTTCCAGGCTCAGCAGTAGTTGTAGTATATCCATTTCCTCCAACTGCCTTAACAAATTACCAAAAACCCACTGGCTTAGACAGATGAAAACATATTCTTTCACAGTTCTAAAGGGCAGAAATATGGAAACCAAGTGTCGGCAGAGCCGCTCTGCCTCCTCATGCTTCAGGGAGAATTCATCCCGGCCTTTGGCAGCTGTTAGTAGCACCTGGGCACCATGGTATTCTCTGGTTTGCAACTGCATCTCTGTGGTCCCGGCTTCTACCTTCATGTGGTCTTCTTCCGTCTCTGTTTCCTCTATGTCTCCATACCCAAATGTCCCTTTCTTTTCTTTTGGAAAGATACTTGGTCCTGAATTCAGTGCTCACCCTAAATCCAGGACAATTTCAACTTGAAAGCCTGAACCGATCACATCTTTAAAGACACTATTTTCAAGTACAGAGACATTCTGAAGTTCTGGGCTGACATAATGGGAGGGGGGCAATATTCAACCCAATACAAGTGGTAATAATGCTTCAGGCCGATATTATTTTACATTTCGAAAACTGTCAGCCAGACCAGCTGTAGAGGGGAAGTTCTGCTGGAGTGAGTGGCCAAAAATGTGGAGACCTCAGGACAGCACAGGAAGTGGTCTGGCAGTTAGAGCTGTCCCTCCGGCTCCTGAGTTCCATGGAGGATTTACTGGATAGACTTTAGCAAGATCCTTGGCCTTGTGCATGTCTCCAAGGCCTCCTGGTTTTTCTATAAATGAGAACATAATAATCTCTCCAGTTAGCTAACCCCAATTCACCACATGCTAGACTGAAGGAAAGAAAGGACAAAATGAATGTGGAGCTTGGAAGCAAAGCAGTTTAGCTTTCCATTCACATGCGGTTACATGGTCGTTAACAAATATTGTGACTAGCACCTTACACTTGCATAGTATGTGTTTTCTCACTGAGCCTCATGCATGCCAGTGAAGTAGGCAGGTGAACTGGGATTCACACACACGTGCAAAAACACGAGAATCATCAGGGAGTTCAGTGTTTTTTGAACATGTGCTTGATTCCAGGTTCTGGTTAGATGGTCCATGAACCAGAAACAAAGCCAAGGCCTTGCTGACCACTGGTCCAGCGGCCATCAATGACATCATCCACCATACTCAGGAGTGATCATGAACAGCTTTCCATTCACCACTCAGAGCCTCAGATAGTTCATATGTAGGTTGGGAATAATAATAGTAACTATTTCAGTGGCTTGTGGGAAAGATGAAATCAGCTTATGTAAGTAAAGCATTTAGAACAGTGCCTGGTATACGGTGAGTGTCCAACAATATTCAATTATTACTACTACACTCAAGGTTCTTCAGTTGAGGAAGAGTATATATAACTCTTAACCTCACAGAGGTGATTATGATTAGTACTAATATATTTGTATAGTGCTTTTCAATCTTCTTTCAGTCCTCTCAGACCCCCTTTAATTTAGGCAAAAGAAAACTACAATTGAAAGATGTTAAAGGACTTGTTCAGGTACACAAAGGGACAGAACTGTGGACTCAACTCTAGTTTTTCTGTCTTATATTCCATGCTTTATGTAGTACAGAGGAGGGAAAAATCTGGAGGATTTGCAATAACTTTATCAAAGGCTTCAGGGATAGGAAAAACTGAAGTATTGTGTGCAAAATGAAAATGCACTGATTTTGAAGCTCAAAATCTTCCATTTTAGCCTCTTCTCTGCCATTTGAGCTGGAAAACATCACTGATGCTTTTGCAGAATCATCTGACTCTTAATGAGATGAATCCTCACTCCTCAAGCCCATGTGTTGTGTTTCTAGTGGTAGAGCTCTGAGTTGTAACATGCAAATTCTTCCTTCACTTGCTGACTTTGTGCTTTCTGGAAACCTGCAGAGTCTGGCTTGTGGAGCAAATGTGTTTGTGTAACATGCTGGTTGCCATGTGTCGGGGAGATGTCCCCATATACTGCTGTTGATGTAGCGGGAGCAGGGCTTTTAAATGCTGATCCCGTGAAAATATAATGTGATTAGACTTGGGCAGGTGCCTGAAATAGAACACCCATTGTATTTATTTTGCTGCCAGACAGGTCAAACAGTTTCACTTGAAGGGTCTGGAACTTGCTTGATAGTGTGTAGTTCACCTTTCATTTTAAATGCATGCTGAATTGTACTGAAATGTCCATCCTGAAGACCACTTTCTTGGTGCATATTTTTCAAAGATCTTTGTTAATTGTACTTTGGGGATTTGTTTTGAATAAAAGATCATACTAAATTGATGATGGAAAAGACAATAGTTTTTAAAGTTTGTATGGGACTTCAATCAATGTTCAAAATTCATCCCCCAGAAGAATGATCAGTTCTATACCCTATCTTGAGTTTGTCTCTGGAATCCACTGATGGAGAGCTACCTTATATCTTTACTCTACTAGATATCCTCCCATATTTCAGGAATCCTTCCTACTCCAAGAAGACCAGGATTATACACCACACAACACAGACTAAAACAGTGATTGATGACTTGGAATATGTGTCCCGTCTTAATGACACAGGCATACCTGGCCCTTACCTCCTCTCCTAACTAATCGTCCCCCTGACTACTAAGATACAAACTTCTGGGAGTGTAGGTCTCATTGAGATCAAGTAGAGGAATAGGAAGCTGGCTCAAAAGGACAACTTTGGTGTTATTCACAGCGTGTCACAGTGAGAGTTAGTGTAGAGCTAGTCAGCTTGCCATACCATAATATATACTAGCGATAACTAATTTAAAAAGAGAAATAGTTTATTTTGGCTGATAAGTTTTGGTGGTTTCTCTTTTTTTATACCAGGAATTAACCCAGGACCTTGTGCTTGCCAGGCAGGCACTTGTGTGACTGAGCTACATCCCCAGTCTGAGGTTTCTGTAAAGAAATGTGAGATGATAACTAAGGAAGGGTTAGCAGAGAACTTATCGAAGCTGGCTGTCTGTCAGGGTAACTATTTTCTGACTTCATCTTTAACAACTGAGCCTTTATTTGCTCTCACTGTGTGGCTACTAAGGTACTTTATTCCTCCCTCTGCATAAGATAGCCTGCCCCTGTACCCACCAGCAGGAAATCCTAGGCACAAGGAGTTGCACTGAACATGTACTTTCTCGTCCTGTGCTGCAAACTTGAGCTCTTCCTGGTGGCCTCATTGTTATAAATACAGAAGTAGAGGAAGCCTTTTAGTTTCTTTTTCCTCTATAGACTCCTGGCTTTTGTACGGAAGACGCAGCCATCCTTACGCCCTGTTGCATTGTGCAGCTCAAATTGCTGCTTGTAGCATGCGGGTGGGAAGAGTGTGCTGGCATCATTCCGACAGGGACCTCGGGCAGGATCTAGTGCAACCTTGAACTGGAAATGGAAATTCCAGTCCCTAAATGACTTGTGCTCCAGCGAGCAGCGGGGTGGCAGCAGGTCTCAGTGTCTCAGGGTGATCAGCCCAGCACTCTTTCTGACAGTGGGCTGCACGCACCCTGTTCGCCATGTGTCCCTCTTAGCAAAGCAAAACTAAACCGAAGGTGTTTTGAGCCTGTCCTCCCAATGTCTTGTGACTTTATGTGTAAGTGTTCTCATATACAACTGCATTCCTGTATTAGCCATATATCATCTATTTTAAAATAAACTTTAAGAGATGAGATTAAAAATAAACAATTTATAGAAGTCCTAGGCATTTCTTCTACTCCTCACTTTGGAATGAGGCCACTCTTAAGTTTTATTTCAATACGGAGGAGTGATTTATGTAAAAAGGGAAAGAAAAAAGCACTTAATGATTTCAGGTGAAGGGTAGCATACTTCTATCCCAAGTGCCTTATTTTCCACAACGCCTTGGTCCAGGAATGTTTATGAAGTGAGGGGCTCAGGACTCGTTTTCTGCACAGTTTTCTTTCATTCTGATTTGCTTCCTAAATTGTATCACCACCGTTTGATAAGAAAAGATCAGAACCTTCATTTATGCAACTTAGAAGGTAGATTTTATGCTCTGGATTGAAAAGTGCATTTTTTTCCCCTCTAAATACCATGCATATCTGTTTCATCTCTCTTTAATTCCTGAGAGAGTTGATGAAAGAGGGCTGTTTTTCTCCGTAGGAATTTCCTTTGGATTATTCTTATTTCAGGATGCTAATCCTCTGTTTTTAAGTTTCTTCTACAGAAATTACATATATCTCAAAGCCAGAGGATTTTTATTTCTCATTTGCAATGGGTAGCACAAGGAAAGGAATGCTTTTAGAGCTCAGATTGTGTTTCCAAAAGAGTCATCAAAAGGGAAGGCTTGGAGTTTGGTGATGGAGGAGGTAGCAGGGATGGGTGGAGGCGAAAGTAGACATCAGTGTGAGAAGATTATGCCTAGCGTTTTACAGAGTGTTAAGGGTCTGCATAAATATGAACCATGTGGAAACTAGGACCTGACAGCTGTTGGAGGCATGCCTTTGAGGAAGAAGCTGAAATAAAAGCTCTGGCTGCTAATTTTTAAAAAACAAAATGTCAGCCATTTCAATGAGAAAAATAAAGCCCCATGGGATGTTATACTGCAGAGAGCAACTAACTAGTTGCATAATGATGGGACCAACATCTTTCACCCAAAACTCAGATGCAGATCTTTGGTGTATGCTTTCCCAAGATGGCAGAGCAAGGAAATGGATGGGTCCCATGTTTTATCAGGGATGCTGGAGTTAGACTAGACAATTAAAGAATAATTAGCTCATGAAGATAGTCACGAAATAATTTTCTACACATTCACTCAGACCCCAGAGAAACCCATGTGACAACTTTTGTCTCTTTCTTTCTATATAAACAAACTGTAGTGTGTAGGTCAAGGAGAGATTACTCAATGACACTGCTGTGTTCTCTTCATGTATACAGAGAGAGCTCAGCCTTTCCTTCAGGCTCTTTTGATGAGCAGGCTCGTGGCAGGTATAGTACTTCTCCCGATGTGCAAAAGCAAACAGCACTGACAGTGCCCTCCAGGCCTGACTCACACAAGTTCTCCACCACCAAAGGCTTATGTCCTCTAAAATAGAAGTGACGCAGAATAGAGGGAACTATCAAAATAATTCCTCCCAGCTGCAAGATTTGGAGCAAGGCACCGTCAAAGGCAAAGTGTGCCTGATCTAGTTAAGAACTCTCTCATTCTTTATGGAATTTGAGTATTAAATGAAGGCCCAAGATTTCTGGGTTCAGGTTCCAGTTGTTTACCAACTAAAATAAAAGAGCCCACAGAAACTGTTCATGAGGCTTTGTGCTTCAAATCATTCTTACCAAACATGTTGATGAGTTAAGTATAAATGAATCAGAAACATACGGTTCAAATTTCTGTGGAAATCCACAGGGTATATTAAGGGAATTAAAGGGAAATGTGTGAGGCCAAACATATTTAAGAATTTTACAAAACCAAAATCCACCAAAATAGTTTAACATTTTCTGGTGAGTCTGTTCCAGTTTATTCTTCTTTAATAGTGTTTTTTCAATTGCCTTGAGCTTACATTTTTATATGATGTGATAGATTCACAAATAGTTATAAAATATAACAATGAAGTTACCAGTCTAGGTTTTAGTTCTAAGTAATCAAATTTGTCACAGCTAAAGATGTTAGAGTTATAATTCAGATATGCTAAAAACCCTAGGGAATTTGTATCACAAAGATGCTGCGTTTGAAGGGATAAAGTTATGTAATATATGGAATTTAAGTTACTTCACGTGCATCCATTTTTAATAATACTTTGAAATACTTATTCTGATGGAGTCCAATCCAATCCCCTTGAAGAGATGCCCATGGTGTTCGTGATGGTTAATCTTGGTTATTTAGTTACTTGGCTTGAGAGGCACCTATGAGAGTAGGTAAAGCACGTCTGGAGAGGGGTGTCAAGGTAGCTCATGGGGATGCCCTTGAGGACTAAGTCTCGTCCTTAGCCCCTTTCTCTCTTGCTCTTTCTTCCCTCTGCTCCTTTGTGCCATGAGGTAACCAGCTTTCCTTCACTGCTGTGATGTCCCTGCCTCACTACAGGCTTGAAAGTAATGGAGCCCAGCTGGCCGTAGACTGAGACCTCTGAAACCAGGAGCCAAAATAAATGTTATCCCCTCTAAGCTGTTCCCCCGGTGTTTGGTCACAGTGGCGGAAAGGTGTTCAGTACATCATGGAAATCTCACTTCTGCTCTTGGAGCTTGAAGAATAGGTCTATGGCAGCTCTGGAGAATGGCAGGGTGGATCCCTAGAGTTGCCAGTCTGACTGAAGAGAGTCAGGATGATCTTTTTCTCATTATTATTGTGTACACAACTATGAAGTGGGTCATTTGGGGATTTTTGGAGGTGATACTGAGAAGTGGTTTGGGAAGTAGGTGCATATCAGCAGCTTGTGGCTCGCTGAAGGGCACAGTACCTCAGCTTCTGGCTAGTCTGCCCTCGGGACCTGAGAGCTCACCAATGAGTGAACAAGTGCAAGTGTTGAACCTTCAAGGAACTCGGACTCTTAATAGGGATGTGGTGTAATGCAGTCGGGTAGGAGTGGGAAGTGGAAAGTACTGGGAATAGTGTCACAAACTAAATCAAGATATCACATACCCAGTCATAGGTTCAAAATTAAGGTCTACTTTCATTATAGGAACATGGCAATGGATTAAATAGGAGGTAGGAAGCAAATATTGGCATAGTAGTGAGAGGTGGGAGGGAAGCATGGTAAATGTCAACATCAGTTTTCTAATTCAGTTAATTTAAGGTACCAATTCTACACATGATTATTGAACAGTAGGTCATCTCAGAAGTTCTGAAGCTTTCAGAAAACTATCTCGTTAAGAAAACATTTCAACATTTAAAATATAAAAATACGATGAAATCTTTAAGTATGAAAGAAACTGATGGAAAGATTTTTAAAATGTCATTGGCCAAATATTTCTTAATGTGGAACCATTTCATTGTATTGTTACTTGTACTTCAAATCCTATTACATAAAATTCTGTCAAATAGGCTATATTGTTGTATTTCTAAACTTTCTAAAATAATTTAAAAACAGGGATTGTAAAACACAGAGATGTTACATCTGTTGTAACATCAGAAAGATTTGTGTTGTAGAGGAAAATATAATACTTCTACTGTTAGATTCCTCAGAAAGGATGTGAAAAAGTGCTTTTCTTGAACTATCTCTGTACAGTTCAGAATGAACAATTGATTGAATCAAATATATTATCTGTTTTGATTTTTTGGTAGAATCACACTTAGAAATTGAAATGATCAGGGTGTTACATTAGCCCTTGGGATGACATTTACCTCCAGTGCACCAATCGTTTGCTTTTTGCCTCATAATGTTAATACAGATGTCTACTGGAGGGGAATACTTTTTAGCTTCAGATTAAGGAAGAGACCTTCAACAAATGAATACACACTTTATCTAGAGTAACGCTGTGGAATAAGTTAATGAGAGCCTGTGACTGTGCATGCTGTGTTTGTGTAGCAAAGACATCTATTTCCCTTTCAAATGCATGCTCTCTCACTCCACTGTAGATTTATCTCTCTGCAAGGATTATCCCCCTCGGGGCTGGGGATTTAGCTCAGTGGCACAGAGCCTGCCTGGCAAGCACAAGGTCGTGAGTTCCATTCCCGGTACTGGAAAGAAACAAAAACAAAAACAAACAAACAAAAAAGAAATATCCCCCTTCAACTTGCTACCTTAGTAAGTCCTTCCCCTATCCTGAAAGTAAGGCTTTTCACTACCAGGAGTAGGATGTCCTCTTTTGCTCTCATATTGTCAATGGAACTTTCACAAGGGGTTTCCCTGATGGCTGTACAACATGGTGGTGAAGAAATCATGGGCATACAAAGCACCTGGATTCAAGTGAGAGCAACCTGCACTGTGATCTGGACAGGGGACTCAAAGCTTGAGGTTGCCACATTGGCACTTATCAAATGGGACTGATTCACCTTGCAGTCTTGTTATAGAGAATGAGTTAATTGTATAAATGATTACATTTGTGAGATTTTTCTCATCATCATTGCTCTATAGAAATTATATATATATATATATAGAATTTGTAGAGTATTTACGTTTATATGTTTATTACATAATTTGTTGGTATAGTATTACTAACATTTTAAATTATGCACCCATATTATGTTGTCTTTATGTAACAAGAAGAAACTTGGCAATACACAATATTATAGGAAGTTAATTCTAATAGTATGTTAAACATATGTATACTCTGAGTCTATGTGCCTTAATCAGATTAAGCAGAAGACTACCAGATCTTAAGTCTATACTGCTTGCCCTCCTCTTTTGATTTTTAAATTCTAAACCATACTTTATAGAGGTAATATTTACTTTTGTTTTGAATTTTTATTAATCAAACCTAGCATAAAAGACCTAAACAAGCTTAAATCTTAACTAATTTTATCTTTATTTCCTCTAAAACATGTGGAATATATTTGCTGTACTGATTTAATGGGTTATTTTATTGATCCTGTTAATACACAAGGTTTTGATACAGAGGAATAGTCTGCTATAAATCCTGCAATAATAATGATATATGATTAAGACCTGGTGCCTATTTCCCCTTATCACTTGCCAGCTGTTTCACTGCTGCTTGCATTTCTGCCGTCCCACTTTCAGACCTTTCCCACTTACTGCAGGAAGTGGGTTTCCAGCACGGCCAACTTTCCTCTCAGTTCACCTTCTCCAGGAAGTAACGATCTTAGGGTCATTATCCATGTTGATTCTTCTCCCCTAATACTTATATAAAATACTACATTTCTAATTAGCATTTTGTCAGCAGAATAGCTTTTACCTTTGCTCCTTTATGCTGGGAATGTTTTTCAAGGGCCCATTATTTCCAGCTGAAATACTTTCCCGTGGCTTGGCATGTAACCCTCTCTCATTGCTGAAGTTAAAACCCTTCCCTTGCTTCTACTTATTTTTACACATGGCACCTCCAAGTCCACTGCATTCAACTTCTTTATATTTTTGAAGGCTTTCTGCATATAAAAATTTTATATCCCATTTCCCACTTTAGTGTAGTGACCTATATAATCCTTTGCCAGGTTGGTTTTAATGTGAAACACTTTCAGTTGCTGGATCATCTGTGTTTTCTTAAATGTATTTCATCGATAGTAGGCTTCCTGCAAGCCTTCAACAAACCAAAATCAGGTGCCTTTGACTTTTTAAAAAGTTAGACCTTCACATATTCCTATCATATTCTCAGTTGGTTGTTGTACCCATATTTACTTAGTTTTGGAATTTTTTAAAAGTTAAAGATAAAATGTTTTTTATGTTTCTGCTTTTTTGTAGTTTCTCAGCCTTACACATTTCTAACATAATGTAAAGTGGAGCTTATGAAACCAAGATGTATTTTCTCAGTCTAGCTCTCACCAGTGTCTTCCTCAAATGTCCTTCCATTATACAAAAAAGATGGGTTTAGCTCTTTCTCCAGAGTTATTTTGAAGTGAAAAAATTGAAATTGCATGCTAAAAGAAAATGCCATCTTCCTCTGAGGGAGCTGGAGGAGTGTGCACAGAACACTTTTGTCTTGGTTTGTGTGGCTCTAAAACTTCCCAGGGTGAGGACCATGAAGGGTGGTGAGAAGGTGAAGAAATAAAGACAAGACACAGAAGAATGGGATCAGGTGGAGCCCTCTCCCCTGTTGGTGAATAGAACTGCTCAACAACTGCAGCACATGTATTTATACCCTTAGCAGGTTGATGTCAGCTAAAACTCCTCTGCCCAACAACTACCTTGCCTCTCATGCTCCATGTTCTTGGGGTTGGAACACCTGTTTGCCTAGGTTACTCAGTGCCCTTAGAGCATTCTTTGGGTGTTTCCTGCTCTCTGCCCTGCATGTGTGAATGATCTCCAGCTCAGCCACTCCCGACATCTCCCCTTCTCTGCTTTGTAGCTGCATCTGATGGGTAGTCAGCTGAAGTTGGAGAAGCTGTATTTCAGGGACTCTGTAGAAGATCTTTCTTGTGGTTAAACTTTTCTGCTGGATGTTCAAAACCAAGTTAAAGTGAGACCTGTATGAATTAAAATTAAATTTTTTGCTATATATCAAAGTCAGTTAGTCTTCTCAGGATTTACCCTGGAATTATATATAGTGCCTCTCATTTCATCTGTCAGTGTCAGACATCTGGATGAGTCATGGTATTGCTTAACCAAGTTGCTTTTTGTGAAAGCTTGGGAGACTTTTCTGTCCTGGTGACTCTCCTTTGCCACACTATATGCCATTGATTTCCTTTCTCTGTGGTCCCACAGTCTCCTTGGTCAGGAGACTGGGTAACTCACCAGAGTAGGAGGCTGTCACTGAAAATGTCCTATCTTATCCTGGGTCTTAACTTACTTTGGAGGGCTGGGGTCAAAATACTAGCTATCATCCTAGCACATCTATTTTTCTAATTTTTAATCTCCAAACCTCAGTTATTGAACATCCAGAAGCAAAGATTAATGACATTGTAATGGGAGCAGTAAGTGTAACATAACAATTTTATATGAATATCAAGCACTTTGAGATATAAAATAGAACCATTGTTTCCACTTAACCATGGGTGTTCTACTAGTTGAATCCCTGTAGAACGTTAACAGATAACAGTTATATAATTTTACACGGAAAATTTGAAATTAAAAGCCGTACATAATGTTGTAGCATGACAATCATGATGAGATTTTGTAAAACACAAATTTCCATTTTGACATAGTATAACCTTTTTCATCAATCATCTTTATCTAATACATAGGAAATTTGTACCTAATTTGTTGTCCTTTAATAGGATGTCATTGAAGTATGTGACATTGTCTGAACTGCTTAATGTCTAGGCATCTCTAAGTACATGGCACAGATATAGCACATATATCACATAAGTTTTTGTTATCATTACTGACTGGTGATCTCATGTTGGCTTGACATGAACCTCCTATCACAAGTAGTTGGAGCACAAAAGAAAGGCAAATGTCTGAATCTGAGAGAAAATGTCTCTCACCCTAAACAAACCTGTTTTACATTTTGGAAGATCTGTACATCTGAAGTCATAAATACATATGAGATTAATAACAATCAATTGTCATGGCCATATGAAAACTTTTCTTAATTTAGTTTTGTACCAGATCATGTCTAAATCTGGAAACCTTATCATCTAGAAAGCTTAATCTTTTGATGATGACCAATGTAAATATATCACAATAATATGTTTTGTGAGCAACATTTTTGGGGTGACTCCCATAAAGCTATGGAGATTACTGGGGCTTCGTATTAATGAGCAGAGGCTGGGATAGCTTCCCAGGCAGCTCCACCTGTATTCACCAAAGGGAGCCTTAACCAATAATTCCTCAAACCCAAAGGGTTCCCATTTAGTTACCTTAACAAATTTCTGATGATCTCTGAGAAAACCAATTTTGATATCATATTGACCAGCTGGCAACCCTGGTGGAAGCAAGATTTTTTAATCTATAAACCAAATTACATTATTACCAAATGATCCAAAATTGAAAATGAAAAAGGAAAAGAGGAAAAAATTGTTTAGCTCAAATTAAAAAAACAGCTGTTTACAGAATGGACAAATAGACAAACTGATACATGGGCAGTCTGACAAATAGACAAACAGATAGGCAGGCAACCCAAAAATTGGAGTGCACTCAAATATATTCTTAGCCAAATTGATTGTAATAACTCCTTTACAATTACAGAAGTTTGTAGTTATAAGTAGACTAGTCAGAATTTTTGTGGGTAACAGCAGAGATCTCTTAAGAAGAATTTGGAAGAAATAAAATCTTTTATCTATTAGGGAAAGATTCTCCTTTTTGTTTTTGTAGTTGAATTTTGAGCATATGGTGAGCAAAGTCAGTCAACAACTCCTTGACCTTGAGGGTTGTCAGGAATTCCCATGGTAAGAGAAATGTGAAAAGTTTTACAAAACATTTGGAAGGCAGCCCTTATATAAGAGGGGCATTGTCAATCTTAAGTGCCCCAAGGAAGCCAAGGGCCACCAGAAGTGTGCACCGTGGGAACCAGTTCCATTGCCACCTGGTAATTTGTGGACTGCAGAATGTCATAGGTGTCATGAGTCATGTAGGGTAGCATGGTGGCAAAGCCAGGTGAGGGCAACACTTTCTCACCATTGCCTGCTGCCTGCCTGGCTGCTCCTTCACCCACTGGCCCAAGAGCCTCCATGTGCTGAGCACGGCACAAATGCTGTGGAGCAGGCAGGCCAGCAGTTTAAAGGCTTGGTAGGTCCCCAGCCGAGCTTGTGCCGCAGCACATGGGAGGCAGGGCCAGCCAGGCTTTTTTCCCTCCACCTGCCCATTGTGGCCAGCAGAGGCTCACAGACTCCACAAGGCTTGGGCCACACTGAGCTGGGCCAGACCAGGTTGGGCCACCTCAGGGAAGCTTTCCATGCTGTAGCTCCTGCATTATTTGGCAGGGCCAAGGTATGCCCCACTGGAAGTTTCCCAGAATAAGTCCACCTTCCACATCAGTTTTGGATTTACACTCATTTGCCTAATGGTACCTTCGTCTACACTTTGTGCAGACACTAGAAGGTTTTGTTGAAGAGACAGATAATGGCTGTGCTGCCCTTACTGGTGCAGCAGAGCAATTTTGGGCAAAATGTTCCCTGCCTCTGCAGCTGAAACAAGTAACCTTGTTTCTTCCTTTTCCTCTAGGCTGTGGATGGAAAACCTGACTGACAGTTGCTGCCAAGGTAGCTCCTTGTACATAGGAGGGGCCAGTGTCTGCACAAATCTAAATTGTCTCAGACAGCATAGCCCATTGTATGCGCAATCCTAAAGTCTCTTTATGACATTTATTTGCATTTGTAAAGGCTGATTGTTGAACAGTGAATTTAAAGGATGACTCAATTTTATGAAGGTTGGAAATCCAACCTGTGATGCAGCAAAATATCCCTGAACTGAAAAGGCTGAAGTTGCTACTTGTGGCTCAATTAAAGTTACTAATTTTACCTTGGGTGGCTGTGAAACTGCAGCTGCTGTGAAACACTCCTCTAGTGGGGAAAGGTCTTTGTTCCCAGCAGCTCCTCCCTTATCTGATTGAGCAAGGATAGAGGGCTTAAGCTCTACTGTGGTGGCTGTTACTCCACCATCATTTTTCTGCTTGGGGCTTAATTTTAAAATAATGCTCTGAGGTAAATCTTCCACAGTTACCTCAACAAGCCTATGACCATTAAGATACCCCATAACCCAAGTCCACAAAAAAAGGTGAATATCACAATCAACAATACAACAAGCATTTCTGAATACATCTATATACATCATTTCTATACATATTCTTTGAGAACTGTTTGCCCCGTTTTTACACCTGATACAGGCTCAGTATTGAGGATATTAACTGGCTCAATATTGAGGATATCAGTATGCCTCTGGGCTCAATCTTGATGATCTCAACACACATGTCTCCCTTTTGTGGTCATGCTAGAGGTGTCCTCACCTGCTAAATGACAAATTTCCTCATAGCCTGGGTCCCTGTTCAGGCACTAAACTGCCTTGGCCATTGCAGCTGTAGAACTTCCTGGGGTGAGGACTGTGAAGGGCAGCAACAAGGTGAAGAAATGAAGACAAGATACAGAAGGCTAGGATCAGATGGAGCCCTCCTGTTGGTGAAAAGAACTGCTGAACAACTGTAGCATATTTATGTATATTCTCAGGAGGTTGATGTCAGGTGAAACCCCTCTACCTAACATCTAGCTTGTCTCTCACACCCTGTGTTTTTGGGGCTGGAGCATGGTATAAAGGTGAGATGTAGGGTAAGACAGCAGAAAGCCAGGTAGGGACCTAAAAAAGAACTTGAAAATACAGGAAAGATCTTTGCACCTCACTAAAAAAGATCTCTAAGGTTAATAAGGAAGGAAAATGACAAGCACAGCAAAACCTCTGTTTCTTCCAGAAAGTCACCATCTTCTTTCTGGGGTGGTCATAGAGGGTACGGTATTATCTGTATTTTCACTGCTGTAAAAACCACAAGGCATGAATTGTTCTACCTTATTCTTTTTTCTTCTGTTGCCTTACTGCCTTTTTATGTCCGTCACAAACCATCATATGCACATTATTTCATTCAATTTTCACATTTCCAAGTTAGATATTATTTATCTCATTTGTCAGATGAGGAAACTGATGCTTCAACGATTAATTTCCCAAAGTGATTCACCTGGAAACTGGTTTTAAACAGAGGCTAAGGCCCAGAGATCACATGTGTTCTCTATCTGCTCCCTGGCCTACAAACAAAAATTTGTAAGTGGAAAATTCTGCATAGAAGTCAGAGAGACAGGGGCTTTAAACTGATAAACCATACAAATACTGGTTGTAGTTCAGTATTAAAAGGCTTTTCATAACATTCAAAGATTTAGGACTCCAAAGAGTTGCTTTTGTAAGCCCACATGAACATAAGTATATGAATTGTCATTAAAAATGATATCAAGCCTTAGGAAAATTACCATGGAATGTACTAGCAAACAAGAGCAATGGCCGCCCAGAGACTGTATTTCAACTACTGTATTCTTTTATCCTGTTTTTGAATGCATTAGCTGATACTACCCAGTAGGTACTGCTGAGTGAGACCTTAGGATTGCCCTGTAGCACCTGAATGTTTTCCTGGCTAAGGAGGCCTGGCTTGGTACACAGATCAGTAGCATCTGACTCAGGCATCCACTCTCACAGCAGGTGGGTAAGTCTTTGCTGGTCTCAGGGTTGAGCTTCAGTGCAGGCAGCCGCTGACTCACCACACAGAACACTGAGCTTCCTCCACAGAGCTGTCTGTGCACCTCACGTCTACTTCTGTCCATGAATGTTGTCTGACCACATTGCAGGTCCTTTAAGCCTGCTCTGATTTCAAGTGCTTCCCAATTCTTGGACCATGAATACATGGGAACTAAGACCTCTAAATTTGTTGTCATTTTATCTTTTCACAGTTTTGGTGCCCAGTGTGGGGCTCTAAAGACACTGCTGGTGACTTCAGGGACCTCTGAGCACAGGTAATGCATCTTTATTCCTGAGGTTCTCTGTCTTCCTCATGCACCTCTGCTCCTAGCCAGTTTCTCTTGGTCAGACTCTATTCTCTTTGTGCAGAGGTTCTGACCTTGTGCTTTTTAATCCAGGCTTAGTTTTATTCATTGTGGGAGGGAACAATCTTTTGGGATTTGGCTGATGAGTCCCTCACAATAATAGACATCAGGATAGAAACAGAAGTACAGGCAGCCTCTGGTGTTGCTTTGGGTCACACAGAACCTGGAAGTCATTGCTGAGTTGATCAAGGGAGTCTCAGAGCCAAACCCACAGCTTAGATGGTGGGCTTGGTTGCTACAGCGACCTGCCACCACAAACTAAGAGGACTGTAAGAAGATAATCCTGACACTGCAGACGTAGTGAGTACCAGCCTCAAGGTGACCTCTGTGCAGTGAGCCCCCTGTCTCAGCCTGGAGAGACTGAGGAGGGAGAGTGGGGAAGGGGAAGGGAAAGTAAGACTTGTTATGTAGATGCACCTCCCCTCATGATAAATGTAATCATTACATATGGCAAACATGCACTAGCAAAACTTTGAAAATTAAGAAAGAACCAATAGAAAGGGACTCCTAAGTTTTAAAAGCACCTAGTAATAGTCTCTCTCCTAAAGATACCCGCCTTTTACATCTATTGGTGGCCCCCAACTCGCCATGCTTTGATTTATGGTTTTTTTCTTTACCATGGCATGAAAGGAATGCATTCAGTAGAAACCATATTTTGAGTTTGAAAGTTTGATCTCCTTCTGGGCTAGCAATTTGCAGACTGGTCCAATACCCTCTGGAGATGCTGGGTAGTGGCAGTGGCAGTACTTGCAGCTCCGACCCAGCCAGGAAGGGGGACAATCCATACTGTATGGTGCACTGTGTTTGTTCTGTGGCATATGAACATAGTTACCTAATAAATTACATGAGGATTCAACACTTTATTACAAAACAAGCTCTGTGTGTTCTGAGTGAGTTTGAATAGGCTTGGCCAAGTTGCAATATTTGTTAAGTTAGGGCTTTTGAATGCATTTTAATCATGATATTTTCATCTTAAAATGGGTTTATTGGGAGGGGACTTTGTGTACAAAGTGGCTAAAGCAATGCCTGGCACTTACTAAGCTCTGATGAGGTAGGTATTATTATTATTACCATAACACAGCCACTCATATAATGAGGAGGGGAAACCAGTGATCTGGGCTGTAACAGCCAGGTGAGATGGGAAAGTGGGAATATGAGCGAGACAGGAGGCACTGTGTGGAGTGTGGTCAGGTGTGCAGAGGTGTCTTTGTCCCTGACACTGTCCTCACTGCATAGCTGCCCTTTGTTAATTGCACAGCAGTGATAGATGGGAGTGTGCCTGGCTTGTAGGGGAAGGCAGGCGAAGGGAGAGTGTCAAGAACAGAGAGAAGGGATCTCACTGGGAATGTGTTCTGGGCTCTGACTTTCTAAGTAGGCCTGATAGAAGAATAGCTGGTACGTTTCCAGATGTGTGTCAGGAAGAGGAGGAAGAAAAGTAATGACCTAGAAACTGACATCAGGATCATGACAGGGACATGAACTCTGATTTTTAGAAAAGCTGAAAGAGTCCACAAAATAATAATAAACAGTCCAGCACCATTTGTCCTTAACCCTGGACCCTGGACCATATTTCTGGTGAAACAAGTTGTTAAGAGAAGATGCTGAGAATTTAAACATGGAAAACCCCATGGCCAATTTAGTCCCGTTAGGAGTTTTAAAAGCTGCCTTTATATATCTGAACTGTATCTACTCAGTGCAAACAAAAGAGAAATTTTGCAAACACTTGGTTGGCTTGATTGATTTAGACAGCCAGACTGGATTGCTCATTTTAGTATGATTACTTGATCCAAAAAAATCCACTTGGAGGCTTGAATTATCTAGTTTAGCTGTCTAAATTGATCATATTAATCAAATTTCAATGAAAGTTTGGATTTAATTTCATGCAGTTCTGATATTTATAGTCATTTTCTCTCTTTCCAGCTGTGAATAACAGTATAATCAAAGAAAGTAAAAAGAATCTGATAATTTTGTGAAAATATTAAGCATTTTATCTTTATTCACCTATTACAAAGAAATTTAACAGTGAGCATACCTGAAATGTACTCAGATCATCTGTCCCTGAGGTCCTCAGAGTGAATCAAATCACTGTAGGTGGAAATCTTTTCACCCTGTTTATCGATGCTCTTGCATGTCCTTGGCTTGGTGCTTGCTGGGTCACTGGTTTTGATACTACTGATATTTGTCATATGCATCTTTATTTCCTTCTCGAATCATTTCCTTTCTGGCTCTCACATCTGTCCATTTTACTCCCAGATTTCTCTTTCTCTCTCCCTCTGCTTATCTCTCACCATCTCACACACTGAGAAGGCCACTGGCCTTCAGAGGCAGGGTATATATGTAGAGTCCTAACAAGTATTGCTCTCACACAGCCTTTAGGAACAATGCAAAGCAGCTAGTTACTTCCTAATTTTATTGTGGCAAAATACACAGAGTATTCACTGCCTTAATCATTTTTGAGTATACAGTTTGACGGTATGAAAGTATCTGTACAGTGTGCAGCCATCACGAGCTTGCAGCATTCATCTTTTAAGACTGGAGCTCTGTACCATGAAAGATACTTTTCCTTTCCCCTTTCCACTTCTTCTGGAGACTACCATTGTATTTTTGGCATCTGTGATTTTTATCTACCCGGAGCAGCCTGATTTTCCTCCAGGTTCATTATGCAGTAGCATATATAATCTTCCTACCTCCTAAGACTCAGTAATGCCCCATCGTATTTATATGCCACATGTTGTTTCTCTATTCATAGGTTGATGCTTGAGTTGCTTTTGTGTTTTAGCTATTGAATACTGCTTTGAATACAGGTGCACAAACAGCTCTTAAAAATTCTGATTTCTATTTGGAGAGGTTGCTGGATCTGATGATAAGGAGTTTAAAAAATGTTTTGAGGATGCGTCATACTGTTTCCTACAGTGTCTGCACCATCTTACATTCTCGCTGACAGTGTGGAGGAGCACTGATTCCTTCACACTCTTGCTGATACTGGTTGCTTTCTGGTTTGCATGGTTTTTGTTTTGATGGGCACCGTCTGTGTTAGTCAGTAGTCCCCAGATAAACCCAAATGATGGGAAATAGACACAGACAGTGGATGGGAATACATGGACTGATAGGTAACAGGACATTGATTATGGGAATTGGCTTTTGTGATCCTGGAAGCTGAGAATTCCCATGGTGTGCCATCTGCAAGCCTGAGAGTCTGAAGGCCAGAGAACCGAAGAGGCCACTTTCCCAGGGCAGTGTTGCCAGATGCAGGACTCTCCGTTATCAGGAGTTTTCTTCCTCTGATATCTGACCTCCAGAGCTTTGGATAACCTTTCTTTGCCTAAAGTTTGATGGTAACGTGTCTCAGCATAAGTCTCTTTGGGTGCATCTTACTTGGAGCTTGTAGATTTCCTAGGATGTTTACATCTTTTATCAGATTTAGGAATGGTTCAGACATTATTTCTTCAGATATTCTCCCCACCCCTTGCCTTCTCTTCTCCTATGAGGGTTGAGAACATGTGTGTTGGTCAGTTGGATGCTGTCCTATGAGCTCTGTTCAGTCTTCCTCAGTCTTTTTCTTTCTGTTCCTGAGACTCAACAATTTCCATTTTTTGGTCTTCATGTTCCCTGAACACTTTTTCTATCTTCTGATAACCACCATAAGATCATTTCAGTTATTACATTTTTTTCAGCTCCAGAACTCCATTTTGGTTTCTTTCAGGTTTACCACTTCTTTACTGATACTTTCATTTTATTCACACTGTTTTTTCTTTGACATTGTCTTGGTTATTTTCTCTCGTTGCTGAGACAAAACACACAACACCCAAGATTAAGGAAGGAAAGGTTTATTTAGCTTACAGTTTGTGGAGGTTTCAGTCTATACTTGGCTGGCTCTGAGGCAGAAGACAGCAAAACAACAAGAGCAAAGGGGGGAATGGCAGTGTATGCAAGCCTCTTTCCCTCCCTTATATTGTAAGCAGGCTACCCCCACCCAGGGGGCGGCACTCACATCGTAAACCTTCCAAACTTCTCACACTGACACAGTGAACAACACCCTAGAGCAGAAGGGCGTGTCCTTTACACCCCAGGATGCAGAACTGCTGAGTCACTTAGCCAAACCTGTAGACTCCCCAAGTTGACACAATGTGTCAGCCATAACAGACATCTTCCTGTGCTTCTTTAAGCAACCATAATGTAGTTGTTTTAAAGTCATTGCCTCATAGATCTGTCATGAAGTCTTTTTCCAGGACAATTTTTCTTGATATATGTATGTGTGTATGTATATATATAT
>NW_004955520.1:4316977-4331035 GCF_000276665.1 Chinchilla lanigera
GATGTTCTTTTAAATAGACAAAGGGGAGAAGACATTAGGAAAGAGATTTATTTACAAAAACAAACAGCATCAAAACCCCAGAGGCATGAAGTAGGATGGCAAATTCTAGGACCTGGAAGTGGTTCAAAGAGCTGAAGCATGAAGAGCAAAGAGGGGCTCGCTGGGAGATGAGGCTGGAGAGGTGAGCAAGCAAGAAAGGAGGTGGGAGTGTGCACTGTAGGGTCCTAACCCCTCCGGTTTGAGTCACGGGTCTGTCTTTGTCTAGCAAAGAAACCTCAGTCAAGTGATGTAGCTTCAGTAGGATTGCTGCAAAGGTTGAGATAAGATAGGCAACACCTGACATAAATTATGCACCCTGCTGTTGCTAGCTATTAATTTATTATTGTTCCTAGACCTATGGCAAAGGGAGTTGCTGGAGGGTCTTCCACAGAGGAGTGAGCTAGTGAGCAGTTTGTTTAGAGAGCAATTACCTCAGCTACATGGGGGTGCTGGTGGAAGGCAGTACGTTTGGAGCATGTAAGGACATTATAACCAGTCAGATTATAGTGGCAGTGGCCTGAGCCATGGTGGCCATTTCCGTGGCCATGGAGAAAAAGACTTGCATGCTTCTTTGACAGAGTTTGCCACAGAACTCAACCATTGTATGTGGGCAAGTAGATGTCTGGATTCTGGCCTGACATCCTTGGTTCTGTCATGCCAGTGATACAGGGATCAACAAAAGAAAGGTAGATATTAACCAGGACTTGGAATCAGGAGTCAGATGAGTGCTCACATGCAGAGAACTTTGTGACTGGTACCAAAAAACAAAATCTCTCTGATTCAGAAGATGCTTTTTGGACAAATTCTGTGTCCTAATATGGCATAAGATCATGAAGGTCTAATTGATCCACACCAAATCCACCCCCTCTGGCTTTTAGTTCAGGATGAATAAACACTGGACTTTGTTCACTTATCATTGCCATGAGGTGGCACATATAATCCCTGCTCATCCGTGGTGCAACCTTTGCCTGACACCGACCAAGCTGTTTGACCTATTCCTTCTTTTTTTTCTCGTGTCCTCACAGAATCCAGCAAGCACTAACTGATGTGCTCACATTAACTTGTTAAGATTAGCAGGAAGTAGAGGACTTGGGTAACCCCTTATTTCGTAATGTAGTGCACTCTTGGGAACCTCATCATCCAGTCCAAGGCAGAAAGTAACCCAGATGTGTGAGGGTATTTGTTTAAAGTTGGTGGGAGTTTTATGCCTCTTTCCATCAAAGGTAGACACTGGAAAGTGCCGATTACATGTGTGTTGCTGGAGTCAGTTGCTTGAACAGCTGTATCATTACTTAAGGCCACAGAGATGAGCTGATATTATAATCAGGCAGGGCCAAATGTGAAATGAGGAAAACGAGGGGCAGCTTCTGCCATGGATCATCTGGCTCAGCTAAAAGAGGACTTTCTATCTGTATCACCTTGTCTAAAGCATTATCTGAACTTCAGTCTGTGCTCGTAGACATTCCTTTGGTATCTGTTAAACTGGGGTGATGACTCTCTCTAAGGCTGGTTGTGGGATTTGAATGACCTGTGTGTGGAAATTGCTTAATACAATGACTGATACCTGATTAAAGCGCATAACAGGGCATACCCGCTGCCTCGGCCAGTCCTGAGGTCTTTCCTTAATTGCAAAAGCCGGAAGAGTAATGATTTCTTAGGTTAAGTAACCTGAATTAATTTGCTTTTATGTGTTCCTCATCTGTGATTGATTTTACCGGGTGGAGACCTGTTTTCCTCCATCCTCAGGGACTGCTTATCAGTGATGGGAGCAAAGGTAACATGATGCTTGCGGAGAGGAAACTAATTTTAGCTACTGTCTGTCAACAAGTCTTTCTCACACACAAGCAAAATCACTACCAAAGAGAAAAATGGAGTCCTTTGAATTCTTTCCCCCATATTTTCTGCTGGTGGAGTTCCTAACAAACATGTTCCCTGCTTATTTGTTGTTTTTCACTGTAGGAAGAGAGACAAGCTCAGAGAGACTGTCATTCTTCCCAGTGACTGTGAGCTAAGTTTTGTCTTCCTCGTAATAAGTTGATGGTTGAAAGAATTACGTTATCCTTCATAGAGTCTTTCTAAATATTCTGCAACTTGACATAGCGTTGAGTGTAGTTCGTGAGTTGAGCTCTGACTATATGCCAGGCATTGAGTTGGGTGGGGCCCTGCAGTCAGAGTGGGCAGAAAGAGGGTCAGAGTGGGTGCCAGCTGCTCCACGTCAGCTGGAGTGCAGTGAGTGGGACCCGCATGCTTAGACTCTGGACCATAGCACCTGATCCCCTCAGTCATTCAGATCATGGGCTGCTCGTGCTTACCCTTAAAGCCCTAGCCCTTGGGAGCCCTTCTATGCTAAGTGTTTGCTGATTAAGGAATCAGGAGGAAAAGGTAGCAAGGAGGCTAGGTGGACTCTTTCCACATTTAAAATCTCCCCCTCCAAAAATTTATGCTTTGTAATTTAGCCAACTTTCACTCTTATCTTTAAGTGTTCATTTATAATACATAATAGTTACAGCCTTTTGGATCTATATCTATATCATCTATATCTGTGTCTATATCTGTCTCTCTCTCTCTCTCTCCATATATATATATATATATATATATATATATATATATATCCCTTTGAGTAAGCCATATTTTCCTATTTCTTTATAAGCTTTAAGATTTTTTAAAAAATTAAAAGCTCTCATAAAAAAATTAAAACTCTCATAAAGCAATAAGGGAATATCACATTTTCTTCCCTCTTTACAATGTGTGACCACTTTGTAACTTTTCCTGTATACACAGTTCTTTTTAAATATTCTAGTGCTTACTTTCTGACTCCCAAAACTGGGAAAAAAGGAAAATGAAAGAACAAAACATATTTTGCAGAGAACATTGAAAGAAACGAACATTAACGTTTGGAGCATACGTTTTCTTCAGTCATGCTTCAGAGTAAGTATCCTTCTATGCTGACAAGTGTGCATCAAATGAAGGAATGAATACTACAAGCTGTGCTTAGGATAGTTAGTCTTGGGAGCTCGAATTCTTACTTTCTGTACTTTAAGGTTAAAACTTACCTATGATTATCTTTTGTTTGTTCATAGTGTTACAGCAAAGCAAAACTTTCAAAACATGAATATGCTGCAATGATCGCAAATTTAAAAAAGCAAAAAAAAAAAAATTAAAATCCACTGTCGCATTTTCCTTTAGCTAAGCAAGGGCAAAGTCAAAATGAAGTTCTCATCTGGCATAGATTCTTGCCTTAAAATTCAAAAGGAAGATCTGAGCATTGTGAAACCTGATTGAAAATAACAATCAGAGGCGGGAACATAAGAGAGAAGCAGCGCGAATCCTCGCTGTTGGTCTTTTTCCTCTGTCACAGAAAGACCCAGGAGCAGCTGTGTGTTGTGGGGTCCGCGTTTCTAGGTACTGTAGAGCCGGGCATGAGGGGTGGCTTCTGGTGCTTCTCAAAGCCCTGCTTCCGCAGAAGGGTCTGGGGGCCCAATTCTCTCCACAAGCTGACCAAATTTATTGCCCACTAATTCCACTCCAAGACTCTGTTCCTGCCTAGTGATGTTGACCCACAGCCACACACCACATTTCCACCTGCTTCTGGGTATTTGCCCGTGTCCCCTCCCTGTCCCTCTGCACAGATAACTATTTTTAGCAGTTTTGAGACATTAAATTCTACCTACTCTGGGTTAACTTTCTTAGAAGAATCAACCCGTATAATATTTTATCATTCCTTTTTAATTCACATAATAAAAAATGTCTTCCCAGGTGCCAGTTCCTGCTAGAGTAATAAGGTGAATAAGAGTTAGGAAAGTCGGGGCTGGGGATTTAGCTCAGTGGCAAAAAGCGCCTGTCTGGCAAGCACAAGGTCGTGAGATCGGCTCCCGGTACCGGAGAAAAACAAGAAGAGTTAAGAAACTCAAAGTTCCTGATGGATTAATGGAGGGTGTTACAATAGCCCAAGAGAAGTCATTGGTCTCCAATGCAGCTCATTATATATTTACCTAGGTTTAACAATTTCAACACTTTGCTTACATTTTTTTTTTTTTTGCTGTCTATTTCTCCCTACTTTTCCTGAGCTGTTTGTGAGTACACTGCATATATCTTCACCCTTTACTCTTCTGTGCTGTGTGCATTTCCTAAAAACCAAGATATTTCTCATATAACTGTACCAAAATCAAATTCAGGAAGCCTACAATTGATATAATCTATACTCTTTTACTCTGCTCTTTTTCAGTGAATATATTCTGGAGCAGCTCCCCGAGTTGACTGAGTTTTTCCTATTCTTTTACAGCCACCGAGCACTGCCCTGCTGTACTGTGTGCCCATAATGTGCTATGTCCAGTCTGCTATGCTTGTACAGTCAGGGAGTTTCCAACACTTTGCAATTATGAGTGAGTCAATAAAAACTTTTGCATACATTTTTATATTGTTCAGAGGTAAATTCTAGGAAGTGAGATTGTTGTGTCAAAGGATAGTTATTGCCAAACCCTCCCTTCCCTATAAAAGTTGAGCCATTTTACCCTCCCATCAGCCATGTATGAAATGGTCTTGCAAAGAGTGTACTGAAGCTTTTCAGTTTTGCCAATGTGATGAATTAGAAAAGCTGTTTTGGTGAGTTTTAATGTGTATCTCCTCTTGTGAGTAAAGGAGTCCATCTTTTTATACACGTGACATTTCTTGGTTAATTACATATTTCTATTTTTGTTCATTTTCCATAGGGTTTAATTTGTCCCTCAATTTTCAAAGTTTTATTTTTGCACATGATGGATATTAGTACTTTTCATAATTCTTGTGCTTTTTTCCTGTTTGTCATTTCTTTGAATTTACTTATTGTAGCTTTTCATTTTTATCCTTTAAAATACTTATTTTTTCCTAATCAAACTTATTAGTCTTTTCTTTTATTACATGGTTGAGTTATAGAACATTTTTTTCTATTCAAGGTCAAGAAGAAGAATTTGTCCACATTTTTGTGTAGTATTTGTGTAATTCTATTAATTACATTTAGATTGCTGACACATTTGAAGCTTATTCTTGAGAGTGGTGTGAATAGTGAATGTACTTTGATCTTTTATTGAGTGACTACCCAACCATTTCACTTATCGTGTATTAAAACTGCTTTGCCCCACTGATACTTTCATATAAAATATTCATATGTATGACACATGGCAGTCAGAGAATTTATTTCTACACATGGTGTTGTGGTTAGGGTGGAGGTTGATTGGCTTCATAGTCTAAGCCTGGGATGGGGGAAGGACACTTCTGGTGAGTCTGAGCGGTCATGGAGGAGTGGCCTTGCGGTCTATGTTTGGTCACTGGCCCTTGCTCTCCAGCACTGTTCCCTGCTCTGCTTCCTGCTCACCATCCTCAGGACCTTTGGTCTACATCACCATTCTGCAGTGACATTTCTGCCATGGAGCCAGTGGACCATGGACAGAGCCCATGAGCAACTGAAACCACTCCTCCTTTAAATTGTGGGTATTATCAACTGAGGAATGGGGGAAAAAGATGTGGTTCTTTTATACAGTGGAGCATAAAATATACTCAGCCATAAAGAAGGATAAACTTACCTTTATAGGTAAATGTATGCAATTTGTGACCATACTAATAAGTAACACAAATCAGACTCACATTGTAAACATTGTAAACATTGCATTGTCTCCCTAGTATAAGAAGCTAAAAGAGTAATGTACAATAGATACTATGGAATAGGAAGAAACTGTTCAAAAGGAAAGAGAAACTAGGATGGAGGAAAGGAGAAAAGAAGGAAGGGAAAAGTGGAAAAATACACACATATATATATAATATAGCTAAGATAGATATACTATGAATTTCTCTTAGTTCCTTCAGGTGTGGAATATGACCCTGGCCATCTTTCCCACACAAACACAAATGAATTTGTTGTCTCAATGATGATAAAGCTGAGTGATACACATAGTATTCTGCTTAATGGTCTGTTTATTCATGCATATTTACTACCCTTATTTAATTGAAAAGAAAGGTTTGTGCTGATACTGTTTGATCAATTTTTCATGCCTGTATCTTGTACTCTGAGCAACTACTTTGAAAATAATAATGTGCATTGTATTAACCATTGTTACTTTCCTATTATCTTGTTTTGAAATTTTGTTTCACTGTTTTTACTGTTTGTTCTCTTTAAAATAAAAATTAAAAAACTTGTAGTTGTTGAATTTACTGTCTCAGTGATGATAAAGCTGAGTGACGCATGGTATTCTGTTTAATGGTCTGTTTATTCATGCATATTTACCACCCTTATTTAATCATAAAGCTGTGTTTATTTAATACAGTCATCATTAACTAATGTGGCTATTTAAAGTTACTGGAACTAAGCAGTGTAAGATAAAAAATCTAGTTCTTTAGTTGCACTAGCTGCATTTTAAGTGTTCATTTCCCTACACATGGTTTGTAGCGATTACACAAGCTTTCTCGTTGCTGGACAAAACACCCAACACAGACAACCTCAAGGAGAGAGGTGGACTTGGGCTTCTGGCTACACAAGTTCCAGGCGATGCTGGGCTGGTTCCCAGGCAGGAGCACCACACAGATGGGCATGGAGGAGCAAGGCTGCTTTGGCCTCATGGGGACCAGAAAGCAGAGCACAGGGCAATTGTGCTGGAGAGGAAGAGACCAGGGACCAGGTGGAGCACCCACGGTCGTACCTCCTCTCCCCATCCAGACATGCCCAGCAGTGTGCTCTTCCAACCTCCTGGGCAGCTCACAAGGCAATCAGTTTTGCAATTCACTTTACTTCACAATTAGAAAGACCAGATATTAAAAATTTCCATTGTCACAAAAATTTCTACTGGACGATGCTATTGAAGAGGATTTGTAGTACATTCTGATATCTGGTATGACTAATTCTCCCTCATATTTCCTCCTTTTTAATATTTTCCTGGCTTGTCCTATGTGTTTATTTGTTGTATGAATTTCAGTATTACTTACTCTATTGGGATCACTTTTCATTTAGAAATTAGCTTTCTGATGACTGATACAACTGATGATGCCTAGTTATGCTATTTATGAAGCAGATTTTTCCATTTGTCTGCCTACTTTTGGTCTTGAAACATGACGTGTAGTATTTTTATGTCCCCTTTGCACAGTTTTGTGAGTTCATTCTTATTTTAATCATTTTGTAATGATGTTGTTTGTGGTGTTTCTTCTCTTACATCATCTACCTGGTTATTTGTGCCTTAATTTTATATTCTGTGTTCTGACTGCATTCTTTCACTGATTTAATTTTATTATCCATTTTGTATGTTTTCTTGCTGTCATCTTATATTATCCATAAAAAGTTTTCCCCAATTTTTATGCCTATAGTCATTGACTTAATTACACTGACCAATCTCTCGAGAACCATTGTTAGTGGTAATGAAGGTAATGAAGCATCCTCCCCTTATTCTTCTGCTTTATAGTAATGTTGCTAGATTTTTTTCTTTTCCTTTTCCTTCTTTAAAACAATATTCTTGGTTTAAAAAAGAGCCATATGTGTTCCTTTACGCTGAAGTAGTTGTGCAAGCCTAATTTACTGAGATTTTATTAGGAATGGACAGTGAATTGCTTCTTAGCCTTTTGGCTAAGATCAAGTGTAGGAATGACCATTGAATGTTAAGGCTTTCTCAGCATCTCAGAGACAATCACAGTGGTACTTCAGTTCACAAACACTTTTTTTTGTGAACAATTTTGTTCTCAAACAGAAGCGTTTGGAAAATTCTGCTTTTGCCTGTGGACTCTGTATCATATTCCAGGTGTGGAATATTCCAGGTGTGGAATATGACCCTGGCCATCCTTCCCACACAAACACAAACATGGCCATCTTTTCCAGAATTGTGGAATGAATTAAGTTTGTGAACTGAGGTACCACCGATATGATTTTTTTTCTCCTTAAATCTATGTCTTAGTCCATGTTGTGCGACTATACAGAAATCTGTTTGACTTGCACTTGCAGAGGCTCAGACATCCAAGATCAAGGGCTTGCATCTCGTGAGACCATCTGGTGGCACAGCATTACAAAAAGCATCTCATGGCATGAACCCTGGAGATTCGACCCTCAGCCCCAACCCTTTTGCAATCAGCATTCGCGCATCCCTGACATGAAGCCTTGCTGTGGGCCCCACTTCCTAACCCGGCAGAATTGAGGATTAAATTTGGGGAGGGGCATGTTGAAACCACAGAAATCTATTAATGTGCTCCATTAGATTATTAGTTTTACTAACAAATAATTCTTACAGTCTTGATGTAAATCCCACTTAGCCATGGGGTGGTAATGGGGTCAGTCTTGGTAAATTCTTTACACATCATTTTGCATTGACACCGGTAAATGTATCTGTCTACAATTTTCATTTTTATGCTTTATTAAGTTAGTTAAAGGTGTTACATTTGCCTCACAAAAAGTTTAAAAGTTTTACCTCACACTAAAGTAGCTCATTTAGAGGGGCTGGGGATTTAGCTCAGCGGCAAAAGCGCCTGCCTGGCAAGCGCAAGGCGGTGAGTTCATTTCCCGGTACCGGAGAAAAACCAAAAAAAAAAAAAAAAAAAAAAAAAAAAAAATAGCTCATTTAGCTTTGGAACTATCCAGTTGTCAACACCAGGGGTCTGAGATTTTCCCTATTCATAAGCTGATAAGTGAGCCTGCTACTATTTCATGGGTGCTGGGAGAAGATAGGAGATTCTTGGATCAGAGACAAGGGACTTCATTGGGAAAACTGTAGCTAGAGTTTATTTTGCCCCTCAGTCTCCTTTATGTTCCCAAAGTCCAGCGGGGTGGGCTTAGGTGGATGCCTACTGTCCTAACAGGCTGTGTTTCAACAGAGGGACACTAACTGTGAGAGATCTGGGGTTCTTATAGGAAGTGGAAATAAACTTGTTCATTGAGAAAGAATTTACTTGAACCTGCCAGGCTCACACACAGCAGCACAGTCCTCAAGTGGCCCAAGGACAGCAAGCTCATGTCTTTGTTTTCCTGGGACACCAAGAAAGAATGTCCAGGGAAAGTCAAGGCCCATGGCAGATAATTGCTCCTAGTCTGGTCTCTGAATATTTGGTAGACTTTTTCCAGGAAGTCATTTGGTCCTTTTATTTTTTTTATTTTTTTATTTTTTTTTGGTTTTTCTCCGGTACCGGGAACTGAACTCACGACCTTGTGCTTGCCAGGCAGGCGCTTTGCCGCTGAGCTAAATCCCCAGCCCCTATTTGGTCCTTTTAAATTTGTGTAGTGTCATTCTTTGATAAGTTCCTTTGTTTTGTTATGCCAACTGAACTTACTAAGTTTTCCTTCTCCTCTGAAAGTAGCTCCATAAACTTTCCTAGGAAATTATCCCATTCATTTGGCTTTCAAACTTACTTGCATAGAGTTGTGGAAAATAGTCTTCCATGAGTCTTTAACTTTCCCATCTATCAGTAATTTTTCCAATGTTACTTCTTACTTTTTATATATAGTTACAACCCAAAGGACAATGTTTCAGTCAATGGTGGATCATACATATATATGTTTATATATATATATAATATGATGGATTATAATGGAGTTGAATAATTCCTGTCACATAGTGATAGCCTAGCTGTCATAATGATGTGGCACAGCACCATACTCACATTTGCTATGATGCTGCTAGAAAGAATACTGAGCTTCCAATCATATAAAAGTGTAGCTTATGCACAGTGCCTACTATTTGGCAATGATGATTAAGGACTATGTTAGGTATTTGCTACAGTACACTTATTATTTTAAGTGTAGTCCTACTTATTAAAAGAGAGAGAGAGAGAGAGAGAGAGAGAGAGAGAGAGAGAGACAGAGAGACAGAGACAGAGAGACTCTTACTACACAACAGAACGCTGTGTTATGCAGGCTGTAGCTCCAGACACCTTGTGTTTCTCTCTCTCGATCTTATCAGTGCTCCACGCTGAGTGACTCACCTATACATCTACGTATGTGTAGGTGACGCACTCTGTGACGTCTGCACCTTGCCTAACAATGTGTTTAGCTGAACATATCCCACTCTGATGTGTGACTTACGTGCTCTTTCCCTTTCCCTTAATTCAAGCTAGCAATTTATGTTTGCTGTTTTCTTTCCCAAAGAATCAGTATTTTGATTTTGCAGTTGAATCTATTTTTCTTTGTCTACTTTGTCATTGTTATTCTCTATCTTCAGGTTTCTTTTTTATATGCAGTGTATGCTTGTGACACATAATACTTACGTCCGTGGGGGTTGTCCGTACACACACAGCATCTGGATCACTTCCCCCCGCCGACCCTGCACTCCCCTCTCTCTACTTCCCAGGTCTCTTTCCATTGTTTTGTCCTCTGGCTGAGCTTATTGTATTTATTTTAATTCGTTCATTTTATAAATGATACACTTATAATTTAAGGTGATACATTTTTAGTCTTGTCACATTTAAACTGTATCCTATAGATTCTAAAAATCACATTTTTATCCCCATTATTTTTCACAAACTTCAATTTCTGTTTCTATTTCTTATTCTACAAAACGTCTTTCTTAGTAGGTTTTGAAATTCCTAGGTAAAGGTTCATTTGGTTTGAAATTTGTTTCTACTTTTTATTACTAAATGTATATTTCTTTGTGATTGCAGTGTTCTTAGTGATATTTTACTTTATGAATGTACAGGCGTTTTCTTTAGGCACAATATTAATGGGAATTTGATTTGCTTCATGGAGACATAGCTCAGGCTTCCTTGTCCAATGTACATTTATCAAGGAAAAATGCAAAGTGGAAAAATGAGGATTTTTGTTGCTGCTGATTTGGGAGATTTTTTTTGGTATTAGGGGTTGAACCCAGTGGTTCACACTGAGCTACATCTGCAGACCATTTTTTATTCTTTATTTTGAGACAAGGTCCCATTAAATCCCTTAGTTGCCCAGGCTGGGCTCAAACTTGTGATCTTCCTGCCAACCTTCCTGAGCACTGGGATTGGATGCAGGCACGGCCATGCCTTGTAAAGGGGAGTATTGATCCTACCATCTCCATGGACACTGCTACCAGGACTTCTAAATTGTTACCTTGTAACAGAGCTTTTTCACACTATTTATTTGGTTATACATATGAGTGGGTTTTAGTGTGTTAGATGTTATCTTTGCTCCATCACCCCTCTTGCTCCACTCTCCCCCAGTTTCCCATTGGAGGTGTGCAATGTGTATATTGTACTGCTATCCATCCTCCTTATTACCTTTCCTTATGCCCTCTCTCCCTCTCTGTTATTCCCTCCCTCTCCTCTAGTAATAGTCTCCCTTCTATTTTCTTGTCATCTTTTTGTAGATCCCATAAATAAGGGAGAACATGTGGAACCTGATTCTTAAAGATAAATATTCACCTTTGCCCTGCCCAGGACCATTCCCAGATTTGGATCCTCTGTGTTGTTTCTGAGCTATCTGTTGCCCCTGTGGGTGCCCCTGGGATACCTAAACTGTTGTCCTAACATTCTACTGCTTTTGTTAGTGTGTGTTTGTGGCACATAGTGATCACATTCAGCTTTAGGGACTGATACATACACATCATATGTCAATTGTTTCCACTCCTGACCCATTTCCACAGGCTCCCTCTACAGAGTCTGCCTCCCTGTCTATTAGCATATCTCTTCTGTTTTGCTCTTTAAATTGCTCGTGGATTGGTAATCTCATATGAGAGAAACCATGTGATATTTAATCTTTTGTGTTTGATTTATTTCACTTAATATGATGGTCTCAGGATGCATCCCTTGTGCTATAGATGACTCAAATTTATCCTCTTTATTGTGGAGTACTACTCCGTTGTGTACAGATAGTGCATTTATTTTTATTCATCCATCTGTTCGCTGGACATATAGACCACTTCTATGATTTAGCTATTGTGAGTTGTGCTGCTACAAACATGAGTATGCATGTATCATGGTAATACGATGACTTCAAGCTCTTTTGAAAGGATATTCAGAAGAGGTAATGCTGTGTCAAATGGAATTTGTACTTTTAGTTTTTTGATGAATCTCCATACTTTTTGCCACAGTGTTTGCACTAATATATATCCCTACCAACAGTGTAGAAGGGTTCCTTTTACTCCACAAACTTACCAGAATTTCTTGTGGGGTTTTCTTTTCTTTTCTTTCTTTTTTTAGTCCTTGATAATAACTGTTCTTACTGGTGTAAGGTGGAATCTCAGTGTTTTATTTTGTATTTTCCTAATGACTAAAATAATGAACATTTTTCATGTGTTTATTGATCATTTGCACCTCTGAGACATGGCTATTTATTTCAATTGCCCATTTGTAATGGATCTTTCATTTAGGACAGTCTTTTGTTTAGTTCATTATATATTCTAGATATTAGCCTTCTAGTGGAGGAGGAGCTGGCAAAAATATTCCCATTCTATAGTTTGTCTCTTCACTTTGTTGTTTTTCTCGGTGCTATGCAGAAGCTTTTTAATTTGATGCAGTACATTTGTTGACTGTATAAATGTTTAGTGCAATTACAACCAAAATACTGTTAACTTTTTTCACAGACTTAGAAAAAAGACTTCTAAAAATTTATATGAATCTAGAAGAGACCTAGAGTAGCCAAAGCAATCTCAAGCAACAAGAGCATAGTATTGCCACAAAAACACACACATTGACTAATGGGATAGATCAGGGGATGCAGGAGCAACCTCAGTATCCTCAGGTATCAGATTTGCTACAGAAAAGATAGCCTGTTTTACAGATGATGCCAGTGGTTATCCACATGCAGAAGAATGAATCTAGATCCACATTTCTTACCTTTACTAAAATTGAATCAAAATGGACCAAAGATTATATATATATATAATACATATATACACCTAGATTTCCAAGATGATTGCAATTATTATGTATCACAAAATACACATATACATATTAAATATATAAACAAATTTTAAAACATGGAGCTATCTTCGATTGGTAGCCAAAGGCTTAGGCTTGACCCTAAGTTGATCTACTCTTTTTTTTTTTTGTACCAGGAATCAAACTCAGGACCTTGTGCTTGCCAGGCAGGTGCTGTGCTGCTGAGCTATATCCCTGGCTTAGTTGATCTCCTCTTGATGCTATAATTTCAACTGAAAACCAGAAAGCAGACACAACAGTGTATGGAAATAATGTACAGTTTTTGTAAGAGTTTAACCATATACACATTTTTCTTTGTATCTTCTTACATTGTTTTCATTTACTTACAGAACTTTGCCCATTCACCTTTAAATATACCATCATTCTCTGCCCATGATTTTTTTCCAATCATGTTCTCATTATGTCCCATCACTTTATGACAATGACATTGCTGCCTAGTGACTTCATTACTGTAAAGAAACAATATGAGCTTACAGCTGAAAAAAGTATAATTAAAAACATAAATTATGGCTGCTGTCAAGACAACAAACATTAACATTGAAACTTAGAACATAATGCAGAATAGGTTAGGTTTATGCTACCTGAAATCACTGTGAACCTTGAATGTTTTCTCTACAAATAATCTGCCCAAAGTTATTCCATCTTTTTAAACAAAGAAAATACAATGAATCACCCTATACTACCTCTTTTCTAGGTCTTTTCTTCCACTGATACATGCCATGCTGACATCAAAGGTGTTAGGAGAATATATTAAAGGCCACTGAGAGATTTTAGTATAAAGTAGATGGGATTTTAAAACCAACAAAGTTATGAATATATGCACTAGCAAAAATCTTGAATCTTGTACAGGGTCCAAGGAAACTTATCCAACCTCTAAAAAATATGATGGTTCAACTGCCATCTGCTAAGTAAATTGCAGCCATATCAATTCTTTAATTGGGTACAATTTTAGTCCTGGAAATATTTTCCAGATATATTTCTACATGGAATGATGGGCCTCATAAACAGAGGACCATGTACAAATAGAAGGTGCCTGGCCATTAAATTGGAGGTGCTGCAGTGGAAATCCATTATTAATTTCATGCAGCTAGAATAGATGAGCTCTACGATTACCTCCCACATAGAGGTTTTCAAATCTACAGAAACACACACACACAAAAAAAAAAA
>NW_004955520.1:4331135-4412604 GCF_000276665.1 Chinchilla lanigera
AGAGAGAGAGAGAGAGAGAGAGAGAGAGAGAGAGAGAGAGAGAGAGAGAGAAAGAGAGAGAGAGAGAAACAGAAATAATGAATCTGCTGGAGGAAAAAATTGGTAAAACTCTTGAAGATATAGGTATATATCAGGACTTCCTGAAGAGAATCCCATTTCCACTGAAATTCCATTTTTGTCCCTCTTTTCTTGTAGGTTCCTCAGAGACCGCCCTGAGATTGCCCACTGGTCAGTGCTAGGGAAGATTTTCTGATCCGAGATTTCTTGTTTCCAGGTCCTCCTCAGCCAACACAGTCATCTCCAGATATCCCTGCTACAGCTTTTGGTACCAGACCTTGCTTCTGGTCTTGACGCCTTCTACCACTGGCCACAGCCTCGCTCAGTCTCTCCGCAGGCTCACCGGCCTTGTTCCACCCCACTCCACCACCCAATGTTCTCCAGGCTTAGTCTGTCTCATCTCCATGTACAAGCTGTCAGTCTTGTGAGCACACATAGTTCATTAGTGATAGAAACTGTTAGCCAATCCCTCACTCAGAACAGACTTGTTGAACATGGACTAAATGCCATCTGCTGTAGGAAACACTCTTGCAACCAGATTCCAAGTCCAATCCCTGCCCAAATGGATTTTAATGCCTGGTGGAGACTTCAGGCCAGATAACATAAGAAATATATTCTATGAGAGGAACCCTTTATGCAGTTATGCCACCTAAATAATTCCAAGAGTAAGTGGCATTTATCAAGAACCTGCAAGGTGAAAGTAACATGATCAACAGAAAAATGCTGCAGTGAAGAGTCGCAGACAGGGATTATTTACAGAAAACCACGCCGTGCTCGCGGAACTTACAGAGGTCACTGTGGAGGGGTAGGTGGAGTGGAGCCAGAGAATCTCCATGACTCTTTCTGTGATGTTAATCTTTGTCACTGAGTCCGTATCTGCTGAGGTCCTCAGTCTCGCACTTCGCTACTCTGCGTTTCTTCTGTGAAACTCTTGCCTTGCTGGAGATGGTGAGTTGAAGAGCAGAGATCTTTCAAACCTAAACCAGTAAACTGTTTCTCATGAAGAGGAAGCCATTGTTCTCTTTCATTAGGAAAAAACTTCAGAAACCTCAAGTATGTTTGTTTATTTTGTCAAGACTCCCTCTCTTGACAAACAGGACCTCAGTTAGAGTCCCCCGAGGCTGGGCTGGGTGTTTCTGGCCAGAGGATGTGAAAGGAAAGATCTCAAGCAGATCAAAAAATGGGATCAAAACCAACAGCCCCGAAAATGTTCTAAGAGGTCAACCTTAGGCAGTGAAGCAGGGAGGCAGCAACCTCCAGTTTACCCTGCACTAGGCACTTGGATATAAGGCAAGGGACCGGGAGACTGGAGCAAGGGGTTTGGACACAAGCGTGGGAGTGCAGTCTGGATTCAGTCCCTGAAATGTTGGAGGAGCCCCAGGGACATTTTTATAGGGCACAGATGGTCTCAGCTGGAGTGAGGAAGGAGTTGTTAAGGGTTAAGCTAGTTCTTGAGCCGGTCTCAGTCTTTTGGGGTAAACATATGTGAGAACAGAAGGACTACAGTACAGTCTGCAAAATTCTCTCCTTAAGCTTATGCCAAGTGGGGTGAAGCTTTAAGGTTTTCCTGAAGATTGCATAGAAGTGGCATTTGAACGATGCACAGGAGTTGGGTGACTGGACAGAGACAGGACAGATCTAAGAAGAGTCAGCAGTGAGGCTTAGGCTGGATGCAGAGAAAGCCTCTAGAGCGTGGAGCTGTACGTTATTTGCAGTGTGCCCAGAGCATGCTGGGACCTGTTAGGCACTAACTGGTAAAAACATGGTAAACCTAGAACAGGGCAGGCCAGCCCTAGGAAGATAAACCACACTCTGATTTCAGAGGGCTCAGCTAGTGCTGTCTGGTTTGGCACTACATGCATAGGGGTCTGAGTTAGACTCCGTGTGGTGATGGTAACCAGGCCTGTTTTAGGTAACTAAGGTGGATCAGCCACAAGCCAGCAGTGAAAGGGCAGGCATATGGCTCTTGTCATAGTCCTATGGGTGGTACAGAGCTAACCACAAAACCTGGCCTTCAGGACCAGGCTGGAGTCCCGAAGAAGCAGAAGACAGGTGAGCGCATTAAAGCCTACTAGGGGTTGATCCAGCATTAGCACCAGTGAAAAGGCTGAGTCTCAGTGGGCTTGTGTATGCGAAGGCTGAGTCCAGGACATAGCAGGTGCCAATCTTAGAGCAGCAAGACTCTTTCCAGACTGATTTTCCAGAGCTCAGTGGACTCAGACAGGATGAACACCGTACCTTGGGAAGGCTGATTTCTGAGAGATAATCTTTACGGTCCATCACTGAATAGGGTTGAGCAGGTTGTAGCCGTGTTAATCAGTTTTCTTTGTTGTGGTAAACAATCTGGGCTTTATCCTTCAGGTGACAGGAATCTTTGGGGAATTTTGAGGCATAGCCAAACACAGTTTTTGTTTCTGGAAGGAGACTGTGCTGGTGACACAGCGCGCCTGGAAGTTCCAAGTCCCGCCGAGAGACTTTGTGCCCTATCACACGGTATTCAGTAACTGTGCAAAGTGAGTCAAAGGCGTGAGGTTTGGGGTGGACACAGAGGAAAACCAACTTATTTATGAAATGTTTGCTTCAGAAGTCAGTTAGAGCGCCTCTCTTCTTTTATAAACGCATCCAATTTGCCCTGTAATGGGAGCGCTGTCTTCTTAGTATGTACGTACTCCTAAACCCAGATTGAAATCCTTTTATTTATTAGGTGACACTCTAGACTATGAGTGTTATGTGTTTTTTAAGTGAAACATTTGGCTCTGTTAGCTGCTGAACAATAATAGAACCTTGAGCTATCATTTTCTTCTGAGTGTGGATGAAATCAGGGAATAAATTTGGAAAGAAAGTGAAGGCAGGTATACAAATGTTCTTGTCTACTAAAGGAGAGCAAATGAGCTAGTTATGCCATGCAGTGGTGAGATGAGGTCACTGAGGATAGGATTTTGACCAGGTGATGCAATGAAGAAAGAGAGCCTTTACTTCACCAACAGTGAAGTTTGAGCAGACTAGGCTGTACGAGACCACTTGGAAAGTTTTCATGAAGTGCACATGCAGAGATTCCAAAAGCAAGGAAGAATGGGCTCTGAAAAGCTCATCAGAGGCATTGTGTGTGTACTAGATAATTCACACCACAGAGAGGCCATGAGCTAAGACCAGGATGGATTTCAAGCCACCTCCCTACTTGTTTAAAGGAAACCCAGGCTGAATTACAAAACTGTCATATTTGGCTCAATTTTGTCTATTTCTGTGTTTGTCAACTACCCAAATATCAGGTGGCTTCATCTAAACTAAACTAAAACTTTCTCTTTCTCTGTCTCTCTGTCTCTCTTTCTCCCTTTCTTTTCTTTCATCTTTCCTTCTTTCTCCCTTTTTCTCACCTTCCCTCTTTTCTTTCTTTCTAATTATGGATCACAGTTGTGTGCTCCTAAGCGCAGGCTAATGTTGGTAAGTAAGAAACATTAGCTCTCTGTTTGCCATCTTTGATGCGGAAACACATTATTAAATTACAGAATAAAGACTTCAGTGGTGATTCTATCTCCAGGCCACTCTGTAGTTAATCTTGTTATTCCTTACTTTCTCCAAAGAATTAAACATTTTAATATATTCTCAATTCCCAAAATGAGAAAAAATTCTATTTACTTCAAACATGAAGTGCTAATCTAGATTGTATCTTTGTGAAGTCTCTGGTTCAGTCATTGGTATAGGTTTTGTTATCCATTCAAAATCAGGATAAACAGATCTTCAGAGGTGAAATCAGCCACAGTACGGATGAAATTTTAAATATGGTGATTGTGGATTTTGACGTAGCTGTGATGCTTACTGGAATACCTCGGTATTCTTTTTTAAAAAAATTATGTGTTTTTACCTTAAAGAGAATAAACAAACAAAACAAAACAACAAAAAACAATAAAAATGATACAGAATTTCAAAACAAGGTGACAGGAAATTAACAATGGTTATTACTCAATAGAAAGTAGGGAGAATTTTAGCATGTTTCAGGTGCAAAATATTGTAATGAATTACTAATGCAGTGGCCATCAGCTACACAGAATCTTTCAAATATCTTTTCTGCATTTGTGTACAGGCCACATTCCAAGGTAGAATCTGTTCCTACTGAGAACACTTAACTTGGTTTGTATAGATCAGCTGAACCTGGAAAGACATTGCTTTGGAACTGAATTATGCAGAGAAAACCAGTGAATGCTCAGTCATCCTTTTTCAGAGTGAGTTGTGGCAGAGCTGTGATCCCCACTCTCTGGACTTTTAGCTTCCTTATCCTAGCACATGGGTGCACTTCCTTGGTAGGCCATTTGGGAGTGCGATTCTGGAAGCATCCTGGAATTCTGCCTAAAGTCTGTTTCCTCAGCCTCATCATGATTCTGTGAGCCCCCCAATCCCCCTAGCAAAGCCCTTTTTTCTTAGAGTAGGTAGACTGGACTCTTTTATTGCTACAAAGAAAGCTGGAGGAGCTGATCATCAGTCATGCAGGGTGGAAGATTCTGGCCACCAGTTTGAGCTGGGAATAGATCAGACTGTATAATAGAGTCTTGATATGAAATGAAGTGGTGTGTGCCTCTGTGTGTGTGTGTCTGTGTGTGTGTGTATGTGTGAGAGAGAGAGATTTTTGACTTATTAATTTAAACTTGTATAGTCAACAAAATTATTGAACATCTGAATAACTATGTCTTTTATTGATTTCATACAAAATAAAGCCCATAATGTAATTTAAAATACTGTTACTGAAAATATTTACTAGAGAAATATTGTAATATTTGTCTAGTATTTTGATGGTAGTGCTTTTTAACAGTAATTTCTGACTTTGTTTTTCTAATATGTTACTTAGAGCCTGGAATAATATAAATTTGTGTAAAGAATAAAACTCTTCAGGTATTAAAAAAAAATCTGTTTACACAAACACCTTCATTCTTCCCCAGACCTCCTGAACCTGAAATTCTGGGACTACTGCCTAGAACCATGCACTGTGAACAAATTCGCTAGGTTGTTTTTAGGTACACCAAAGGACAAGGCTCAGTTTTTTAGAATACTGAGAGAAAGTTGTCTGTTAAGAATTCTAATAAATTTTTTTAAACTTTGTACAATTTGTTTAAAAATTTACCACCTGGTTTTCAGCTCAGTCATCTTAACTTTGAAAGTTAAGGATGGCGTATCTCAAAGAGGTTTCCAACTGTCTTAAAATTCACAACCAATGGTTTAAATACCTGTAAAAAATCAAAAATTCAACTTTTACCCCGTAATCTTTTCCATACCACTTTTTTGGGTTCTTTTCTGATCAGAATAAGAGGGAAAATCACTCAACAGAATCTGGGGCAATTTATAATTCCAGTTAACTTAGTTCAAAATTTATTGAATGCTTATTTTGTAGTAGTTATTGTGCTAGGCTCTAGATGTAAAATGAAATAAAGTATATCAAGGGGGCATGATTCCTGTGTCTGGGAAGTTGGTAATCCAAAACGACAGATGGACACTTGGATAGATGGCTTTTGCATAACCTGCTGAGTACTGGGACGGTGGTCGGCACAGGCTGCTTACCTGCATAGAGGTAACTTTCTCCTCAGTCATTCGCTGGAATCACCTGGGATGCTTTCACAATGTTGATACAGTGCTCTCACTTATGGAATTTCTAATGTCCTGCTCTGAGGTGTGTAGACTTGGCATCAAGATCTCTAAAATCACCCTGTTGATTCTAGTGTGCAGCCTTGTTTAGAATCAAGGTTGATTCCTGCAGGAGATGACACCTAGGGCAAGCCTTGAAGTGACAAAGCAGGAGGTTACATCTGTCCCTCTGTCGTTTTACATCATCATCCAGCAAGCCATTTGTTCAATCCATTGTTTACCAAATTAACAGAGATGACTCAAAGAAAGAAGCTGTAATAGAGCTATCCCCCTAATGTTTTATAGAACATAAGTATTCTGCATTTTTTATCTTGCTTGACTTCCTCAGGAGCACCGTGGGGAGTCCGCGACAACAAGGGAGCTGCTTACCGAAAATGACAGTGAGGTTGCTGTGCACGTGACAGAGCTGCTACCTAAACTCTGCTTTGTGAGATTGGGCTTGTATCCAGCAGCTGTCCTTATTCTTGGGAGAAGTCAAGAAATTCAAGTTAAAATATCTTGGACTTGAACCAAAAAGGGAGGAAAAAAGTAGAGACATCTGGAAAAAGGAATGATGCAAGCCTGTACACTTGGGCGGAGGTCAAAGGAAAGGCAAGGGACTCAGTGGCCAAGAAGCAAGAGAGCGGGGTTGACGGGCCATGCTACCATGACTCCACAACAACAGTGAGCACTTGGGAAAACCAGCAGGTCGTGTTGAAAACAACACATTCTGAGAAATGATGACAGATCCATTTATTTGCAACTTGGATCGAATTCACAAAAATGAACAAAGGAGGCTGCTGAAAGAAAATGATCTGCAGAAAGGGCCTCAGAAAGTGCACACTCAGACCTTACTTATCAAAGAGCTTACTCTTAGCTTAAGAATAAATTTAAAAATCTGAAACCCACTTACTGCTGATACTTTGCACAAGTCATTTAAACTTTCTGTTCATGGGTGAAGAAATACAATTTTTGCTCAGCAAAGTATGAATCAGGTTTGTTTTGTGTAACACATTGGTGTCATAAACTAATCAGGCTCCTTTAAAAAAAAAGTTAGGCTGCAAACTCATGCTAAGTCATGCATTCAAGCAGAGCCCGGATTGCCTAATGAGACACAGGTGGGCCAAGGGTGGCGTTACGAATACACATTGCCCTGCATGGCCTTCCAGATTCATATAGAGATGAATGGGGTATTAAAGCTGGGACAAACCTATATGTCAGGAAAACAAAATAATTTGGGGTAGAAAATATTTTCTGTCATTCAACATCAGGCTTTTATGGAGGGATGACAGTAAAAATTTTTCTCTTCTTATCTCAATAGCTTATTTACAATGAATTGTTCTCTGAAATTGCTTCCTGCATTTAACCTTCTTTCCCCATCCCTGAACTTACAATGCTTGGGTAATTATGATTAATGCTGTTATAATCATTCTTATAACAGCCTTTGCATGGATATATTATTATTTTTTTATTTTAGATAAATATCTGTGAGTAAAATGGCTACAAAACATAAAAGCGTAGATTTTAGACTACTTGAAACACAGCAGAACTGCCATCCAAAATGACTATATCATTTTTTCATGCCTACAAGTTTTCCCATTTCCTCACCAATGCATACCATGGACTGCCTTTCTAACTTGAGCCATTCTAATAAGTGTGCAATGATATTCCATGGAGACTTTAACATTTTCCTAATGTCTACTTCTATGGAGCAGAGTTTTACTTGATAATTGTGTATCTCCTTTAGTGGGATGTTTGTTAAAATAGTTTGCTGAAGCAAAATTTTAAAAATTAAGTTGTCCTATTTAAAATATCTTTGGATATTTTGGATATAAATTCTTTAAAAGACATTTGATTTGCAAATATTTTCTCCTAGTTTTTGGCTTGTCTTTATTTATTTGTTTTTTTGAGACAGTCCACACTGGTCTCACAGTAATCCTCCTGCCTCAGCCTCCAGAGTGCTGGGATTACAGATGTGTACCACCACACCTGGCTTCCATCCTGTCCTTTTATGCACACAACTGTCTTTTGAGAAGCAGAAATTTTAAATTTTGATGAAATCCAAATTATTATGTTTTCCTCTTGTGGATTATGCCTTCAATTTCACATCCAGGAAGCTCCCTATTGATCAAATCTCATCAGAGTAGGGAGATTTAGGGGCAGTTCGTATGGGTTTCAAAAAGGCAATGAAAATTAAGTTGGGCTACAACCCTTAGACATATAAATGTATGAAAAACTCAGTAGTCCTCAATCTAGAGGTTTTCAAAGGAATTGAGATTTCAGTTATGACATTACTTATTACCAATGGATGCCTAGATATACGTTGGGCTTCCTAGCCAAATCCCAATGCCTGGCACCCACCCCCAGATAAATTAAATCATAATCTCTTGGGATGGGACACAGACAGTAATATTGCAAACTTCTCCAGATAATTCATTTAAAATCACTGAGTTGAGACAAACAGATAAAAGGACTGTTCTGGAGTTACATCAGCAAGACGGTGAAGTAGGAAGTTTCAGTCTTTGTGCTGCCATAGAAACACCAATTTAACAATGATATGCTGACCAAAACACGTTTCTTTTTTTTAATTCTTTTTGTTTGTTTGTTTGTTTTCTGGTACTAGAAATCGAATTGATTACCTTGAACTTGCCAGGCACGTGCTGTGCCACTGAGCTAAATCCCAGCCCCCAAAACACGTTTATGAGAGCTTTATAATCCAATTCAGAGATTACTGTACCCAAGAAGAGCACAGAACAGGGAACGGCCGCAATCAGCAGGTAAGACTACAAGTTACACTGCACTCAGTAAGCCCCTCCCAACATTAGCACAGTTCAGATGGAGAGAGATCACCGCAGTCCTGTGAGGGAAACAGGGAGAGTGCATGGAGCCTCCATCATTCCTATGCCTTCAGTGTCCATACAAGGTTCTAGGTCCTGTTTTGCCCCACCTGGACCTCTTACAGATCTATTGTATTTAATATGCTAAAGGAAAGGTAAAAACAAAAAAGGAGGAGCAGGTTACTTGGTATGGCCTGCAGGGCTCTGTTGGAGAAAGAGAAAAAGCACAAATGAAGATTCACCACAAGGGGAAAGTGGAAGAATGGATCCCACATGTCCACAGAAAAAGTCTGTGAGACTGAGAATTTGTAGCAACTGCAGCTGACTGCTGAAGACTTTTCCCTTTCAAACCCATCCATAAAAACTGGCAGGGGTGTCTGGTAATCCCAGTGTGCAAATGTGAAGGCAGGGCTGCAGGGATCACAAATACAACACAATCAAAGGAAAAGATGATTTCTAGTAACTGATCTTAAAGAAGGGGAGATCTATAAGTAGGCTGGCAAAGAATTACACAAATGTCTCTTTTTTGGTTGTGCTATGTAGTTCAGGTGGGCTTTGAACTCACTATGTAGCCCACACTGACTTTGAATTTGTGTCAGTCCTCTTGCCGTAGCCTTTCAATTACAGGGATTATGGGCATGCACCACCATACTTGGTTTAATTATGGAATTCTCTTAAACCAGTTCAAAAAGTTACAAGACAACATAGACAGACAACCAAACAAAATCAGGAAACCTGGACATGTAGAACATAAAAATATTAACAAAGAGATAGAAACCATAAAACAGAACCAAATGGCAATTCAGGATCTGAAGACTACAATAACTGAACTGAACATTTCAACAGAAAGCTCTAAGAACAGATTTGATTAAGCAGAGAACATAGCAGCAAACTCGAAGACAAATAACCTGAAATTATCCAGTCATAAAGAAAATATGAAATGAAAAAAATCAAGAAATCTTGAGATTTATAGAGCATCATAATGCAAACCAATATGCATACAAGAGCTCCAGAAGGAGAATAAAGAAAAAAATGACACAAAGTTTATTTAATTAAATAATGGCTGAAATTCTGGGAAGGGAAATGGACATCCAGATTCATAACTTCTTGAATCTCCCACACCCACTTGCTAAAATTCCAAATAGACTGAACCCAGAGAAATATACATTGAGACATAGTGTAATCAAATTGCCAAAAGTCAAGAGCAACAATAATTTTAAAATGAGCAAGAACAAAGTGACTTGTCCTATAAATGCTGCCGTCCCTTCTGTGAGGATATTCCCAACACTCATCTTGCAGGACAGGAAGGAGGGTGATGATATATACCTGAAAGAAAAAAAATACAAAAAAATAGCCAAGAATACTGTGCTCAAAAAAAATGTCCTCCAAAATGAAGGAAACATAAAGACTTTCCAAGACAAAAGCTGAAAGCATTCATCCCCAGTAGAACTGCCCTATAAGAAATGTAAAGGAGAGTTCCTCAAGTTGAAACACAGGAAATTAAATAGCAGTACAAAACATAAGAAAATATGCAATTCACTGGTAGTGAATATATATAGACATATATAGAAAACTATAATATTGTCATTGTGGTATGTAACTCACTTTTGATTTTACTATTAAAAACAAAAAGAAATGTTAAGAATAACCAGAAATACAAAATTTGTTAATGCATATACATATAAAAAGATACAAATTGTGCCATCAGTATCATAAATTGTGAATATGAGAGGTAGTAAGAATGTAGAGCTTCTGTTTGTGATTGAAGTTAAATCGTTAACCCTTTAAAATGGACTGTTACATGTAAGGGTTTTTATGTAAACCTTATGATAATCAGAAAATGCATAAATGTTGAAAAAAGAGAAAAGTATCACAACATATAATTACAAAAATATCAAGGAAACACAAAGAAAGACAGCAAGAGAAAAAAAGAAATAGAAGACATTTACCAAAAAATGAACAAAATGGTAAGAGTAAATTTCCTACAAATAATTACTGTAAGTATAAAGAGATGAAACTACCAAATCAAAATATATAGATTAACTGAATGAATAAAAGAAGATACAGCTATCTATTGTCTATTAGAATATATATGGTTGTCCCTTATTATCCATAGAGGATGTGTTCTACTATCTTTAGGAGATGCCTAAAACTGTGGCTACATCAGAATTCATATATGTTTTTTCCTTATATATGCTATGTTTTTGCTAAGCATACCCATGGTACACTTTAATTTATAAATAGGCACAGTTTAGCAGCAATTATTAAAAACAGAGTGAAGACATAACAATATAACAACATACTGTAATAAAACGTATGTCAGTGTTCTGTCTCTCAGAATATTGAGCCGTACTCACGCATTTCCTGGGACAATATGGATGGTGGGATGTCTGTGTGCTGAGAGGAGTGAGGTGAACTGGCGCAGACATGTGATGCAGTGCAGGTTTCCAGGTAAGGGTGACTTGAACACGAACACCACCACTCCACAACACTTGACCTGATAACTAAGATGGCTCCTAAGTGACTCACAGGCCAGGAGCACATACAACCTGGATACACTGAATAGAGTCAATGTTGTTTTGGGCAAGAAGGAACATAGCAGCATGAGATCTCATGACACTGTACAGGACAATGTACAAATTAAAAATTTTGAATTGTTTGTTTTTAGAAATTGTTTTTTGTTGTTCTTTAGCATTCCTGACTGTAGTTGACCACAGAAACTGAAAACACGGACAGCAAAACTACAAAGAAAGGGAGACAGACTGCTGTGTACCAGGGCTTAGTACTGTCTACACTTTCAGGCATCCCCTAGGAGTTAGATAAACAGGAGCTACTGTATACCCACTTCTCAAGTGCTCATGGGATGTTCTCCAAGAGAGATTACATTTTTGGTCACAAAACAAATCTTAACAAATTTTAAAAGATCAAAATAATATCAACTAACTATTCCAACCTCAGTGGAATAAAACTAGAAATCAGTAGCAGAAAGAACATTGAAAATTCACAAATGTGAAAAGTAAGAAAAAATAACTCTGGAAAAGATCAGTGAAGCAGAGAAGAAAGAAATTAGAAAATATATTGAATCAAGGGAAAAGAAAAAACACAGAATCTGTGGGAAGTTCATTGAAAAAAAAAACTTTCATTAAAATACAAAGAAGCCGGGCATGGTGGGGTATGCCTGCAATCCCAGCACTCAGGAGGCTGAGACAGGAGGACTGCCATGAGTTTGAGGACAGCCTGGACTCTTTAGTGGGTTCAAGGCCATGCTGGATTGCATAGTGTGACCCTGACTCAAAAAAACAAAAAGTAAAAACTAAAGAGCTCAAATGAATAATCTAATCTTATTTTGAGAAATTAGAAAAACAATATCAAGCTAAATCAAGCTATATCATAAAGAAATAAGGCAGATGACAGTAGAATAAAATGGTGAATAGAAAAACGGAAAAATGTAATAGTTTTCTTGAGAAAAATGAAGTTGCCAAAGATTTAGACTATGAAAATAGAGGACTCAAGATCATAAATGAAAGAAGAAATGTCATAATTTACATAGAAATAGAACTACAAGAGACTATACTCAATTATTATTCCATTGAATGTCTCTTTTTGAGAAATGGCCATTTAGGTCTACTGCCCATTTTTAAATTTAGTTATTTGGTTTTTTGGTGTTGGGGTTTTGGAGTTCCTTATGTATACTTTGATATTATTTCCTTCTTAGAATTATGGTTTGCAATTTTTTCCCATATGTAGGTTGTCACTTCACTGTTGATTGTTTTCTTTACTGAGTTGGGCTTGATATAATCCCTCTGACTTATTTTTTGCTTTTTTCTTGTGCTCCTGAAGAATACTACTATAAACATTTTTTGTAACTTGAGCAGTCGCCTGGTGTCCATGAACAATAGTTTTTCAAGGCTATCTAGCATGGAGTGGGACTTCTGGCTTGTTAGTACACAATGCTCAGTTTTGAAAGAGAATGCTAAACAATTTACCAAAGGACTGATACAAATTTATACCCCCTAAACCAAGGTACATAAAAATTGATTCCAGCATGTGACATGATCAGATTTCTTTTAACAATCTATTGAGTATAAAATAAATTGTTGTGTTTTTCCTGATTGCTAGTAATGTTAAACACTTTTTAAATCTCTGGACATGCCTTTCTGGGAGATATAGATTGATGTCCATTTTTCTATTCATATGATTTTGTTTTCATTATTCAATTTTATTATTCTTTATGGATAATGTCTTCTAGTTCTTTGTTAAGAAATGTATGTACTCAGAATGCCTTCTCTTAGTTTGTGGCTAGTTCTCTCTTTCTTTGTGATGTCTCTCAATGGACAAATGTCTTTCATTTTAATGTAGTTAATTCTTTTTTTTAAGATTGGTGATTTTGTATAAAACACAAAAAAGCTTTCCTTTATAAAATTTCACCAAAATATCCTCTTACATTTTCAATAAAATGCTCTATTTTGCACAGTAAATTTTTGCTACATCAAATTATTACCATTTTTCCACTTCATAGGTGATCGTTATGGTAGCATTTACTGACAGATCCTTCTTTAAATTGATCTAAGGCACTTGTATCTGTCACAGGATCTGTCATATATTAATGTTTCATACATATTAGGTCTGTTTTATCTGTGTGTTTCATTTAATTGATAAATATATCTCCTACTTTAGAATTTGTAACAATTTGTCTAGCTATCCAAAAGAGTAATTTATTTGATTTCTTCTTTGTTTCAGAATATCTTGGCTATTTGCCATCCTTTGAGTTTCCACCTAAAGCTTATGATTAGCTTGTTGAGTTCCATTTGACTCTGCTCTGAATGTTGCTATGATTAGCATTTTTACAGTTTTAACTCTTCCAATCTCAAAGTTGGTTGTTCTATGCAGTTATTCCTTTTAGATTTCTTTAGATTATTTTAAACTATTCTTTAGTTATTTCTTTAGATTTTTTCTGCTTTCCTGTATGCAGGCTTAAATAGTTTTCATTAGAATGATATAATCTAGTTTTTATTGGTATTATGTAAAATGTTACCTTGTACAATTATACTTTCTGTTAATAATGTATAGAAAGACAATTGATTTTTGGCATATTGATCATATAGTTAGTCCTTTTTCCAAAATCCAAAATTTCTAACCATTGGTCTTTAAATCCTTTGAGATTTATTTTTAAGAGAGAATACAATAGCAATGTACCATTGGCTGCATCCTAAGGACACAACAGGCTTATCACCTGCTCGTCTTGGGTTCCTGCCGAGAATCTCATTCTTCACTTTCAGTTGATTTCAACTGATTCTCTAAAGTTACTGATATCTACTCTGTGCATGTGTCTGTGTGTGTTTTCCTGGCAGCTGAACCCAGGACCTTGCCCATGCTAAGTAAGTGCTTTCCCAATGAGTTACACCTTCAGCCTCCTAAAGTGATTGATATCCTGTCGGTTCATTCCTCTTTTGTTTGATTTAACCCAAATCAATTTCTATTGCTTATACTGAGAAATTTAACAAGGGGATTACAGTGTATTGCTTCTTGTTTTGTATCACCTAATCTTACAACTCCCTCCTTAGTGGGGATTGCATAGTATCATTGTTCAGCAGATGAGAAAATTGGGGTTTTAAGCATTTCATTTGCCCAATGCCACACGACTGGTCAATTACGGAGCCAGAATTCGAGGAGGTTCTGCATGCTTCTTGACCTGCTGCTCCTTCACCCTTCCATGCACTCAGGAGGCCATTTTAAAGCTTTCTTCCCAACTCTACTACTCTGTGAGCTGAATTTGTAGATTGCCAAGTATAATTAACGGATAGTCGAGCTACTGGGCAGTCACACTTCAGACACTACCAATGTTCGTACCTTCTTAAGTTTTAACTGGGATAAAGTACTTCTCCCAGTTTTTTAGCTGATGCATATTGTGAGCTGAATTTTTGGAAACTGACGTTCTCCTATTCACCCCCTAACTCTGCTGATTGGCCACACGTGCCTTGGCAGCGTGATCTCCCATCACACAGAGGGACTGTGACTTAATGTACTTCATCATCTGCCCGGTCTAACAGAGAGGTTCTTTTAGGTCATGGGCCGCTTTTCCTCCTGCAGGTTTATTTAAGTTTGTGCGTTCATGCTCATTAAGTCACGTGTAGCAACCTTGGCTAAATAAGCCGTAAGACTGAACTTACAGTCAGCATTGCTTCATAATGCATACATGCAGACCCCGTAATATATGTGACAGTTGACTCACTTAAATCACCCAATTAATTTTTCATAGTCTTGTATAAATATAATAAAGTAGCTATAGAAATGAAAGATGTTTTCAAGTTAAATTTGACTCCACAGAACTCACAGAATCAGAGTTAGCTTATATTTCATTTTAGGTGATTTTACAGAAAGTTGTTTTAAAGGCAAAATGTTCTTAAAAGATTGGATTTGTTCCTGCCTCCATTTTTCTTAATTACTTTCACGAAAAGCCTACTGATTTTAGAATCTATTAACTTGCAGTAGGAAAACTGTACCTTTTGTCGACATAGAAAGTTTATCCTGCCAATAACACATATATATGTTTATAACTCTTAACTTCATTTTAAATACCTTTGGTTTCAAATCACAGGTAACCAACACTTTAAGAAATTTCTACACTTCGCCCACTGGTAGTAGTTGGATGCTGCGAGTGGTACCATCAAACTTAGGGTAATGTAGCCATGAAGACTTGTGATGCTGAGTGACCCAGGTAAGTAGGAACTCTTGGTTTGTTCTCTTTCAGGAAAGAGAAATAACTCAGCTTTCACAACTGCCAGGTGTGCAGATCAAACCAAACTCTTCTTCCTTGTAAAGAGTAGTGATGAGTTTGTAAATAACTGGGTGATATAAATATGCATGATTCTAAAACAATTAAATTTATACTGTTTAATTTGAAGGTGGTTTTAAAAACAAGTTAGAAAAACAGTTAACAAAATTCAGCATCCTTTTTTGATAAAAATATTCAATAAACTGGGAGCAGAAGAGAATTCTTCAACTTCATGAAACCTGTTACATAAAATGTCAAGGCTGAGCATGGTGATGCATGCACTTGGGAGGCTGAGGAAGGAGGATCCCTGCAAGTTTGAGGTCAGCCTAAGCTATATATTTCAAGGCCAGTCTGAATTACACAACAAGGCCCTCTCAAAAACAAAACAAAACAAACAAAATCTCATTCTAACCCCAGGCATATTCAGACATTTGATCATTAACAAAAGGGACAAAAATATATGAGAGAAAAGCCAGGATCTTCAGCAAATGGTGCTAGGGAATCTGGTTATATCAGTACAAAAGATTGAGGCTAGACCTGTATCTCTTACCATGGACTAAAGTACAATCAAAATGGATCAAAGACCTAGACATTAAGACAGAAACACTTAATCTACTAGAAGGTTAAATAGGTAAAACTTTTGAAGACATAAGCATAGGCAAAGACTTTCTGAACTGAATTCTAATTGCATAAAAAGTAACAAAAAGAATCAACAAAAATGGGATCATATCATATTAAAAAACTTCTGTACGGCAAAGAAAATAATGAATAGAATAAAGATGCAACCTATAAAATGGGGGAATATTGCCAGCTACTGCTTGGGTAGAGGACTACTATCTAGAATATATAAAGAACTCAAACTTAGACCTCCTCTCAAAAAAAAGGCCACTCAAAAAAATGGGCAATAAAAATTAATAGGTACTTTCTAGAAGAAGACCTACAGATGGCCAATAAATATCTCAAAAATTCTTTTTTTTTTCCCCCGGGACTGGGAATCAAACTCCCAACCTTGTGCTTGTTAGGCAGGCGCTGTGCCACTGAGCTAAATCCCTAGCCCCTGAAAAATTCTTTAAATCAAACTAAAACAATGCTGAGATTCCATCTTACTCCAGAAAGAATGGCCATCATCAAAACATCAAAAAACAAACAAAATCTGGAAAGATTGCAGGTGAAAAACCCTTTAACATTTTCGGTGCAAGTGTAAACTAATAGAAACACTATGGAAAATAGCTAAGTCTTGGAAGTGGTCAAAGTATCCATCAACAGAAGAATAGATAAAGAAAATATGACATTTATACACAATGAAGTACTATTCTGTCATAAAGAAAGCTAAATTTGAATCACTTGGGAAAATTGATGCAACTCGAGGCCATACTGTTAAGTACAGTAAATCAGAGCTGAAGTATGAGCATCACAGTTTCTTTTCTAGGAGGAACTCAATATAGTAAGTCTTTGACTTATGAACAAGTGAGTTGCAAGCTTTCACAGATATGAACAGACCTCACATTACGAACATTCTTAAAGGCAGACAACTCTTGGAAGTAGCTCCAGTGTCTGCCCAGTATTGTCACCTTCATGCTGCTGTGTGCTTACTGTGCCGAGCGCGAGTGCACACAGTACAGAGCTCAGTCAGAGCCTAGGATGTCCAGAAATAAGAGGAAAAACAGTGGTGATGAGGAGAAACTGCTAGGAATGCACAGCAATAGCCATGGAAACAAGAGTAAAAGTAATTGAGAGATTGGTCCAAGGCAAAAAGATGAGAGATGTCACTTGTTGTTATAACACAAATCATTTCTTTGTTGGCACAATTCTAAAGAACAGAAACAAGATCATGGGATATGTGAAGATTTTTTTATGCTTTACATTGTCTATTTGTGTCAAAAGTGTGTAAGACTCACTTTGTCCTTTGTCTGATTTACCAAAAAATCCAAATTACAAAAGTTCTCCTGAAGAGAGATCACTTGTAAATCAGGGACTTACTGTAGATAAATAAAGTTCAAAATAAAAGCCAGAAAATGGGAAAGAGAGAGATAGAGAAAAAAGTTATTGCAATCCAGCATGGACAATGTACCAAAGAGTACACCTTGTTTTAGTATCATCATTTTATGTGTTCTATACGTTTCTTGGCCTGTAGTCTGTTAACCTATATTTATAATAATTAACCTGATAAACACTTATAAAATAAATAAATCAATCTGATTCCTGCCAAAATTGTTTTAAAAAGGGTGGAGGAGAAGGGGAAAAAGAATTAAGCTCTTATGTACATGTACCAATTTCCCAGAATGAATGCAATCATTATGTACTGCAAACATGTACTAATAAAAATTTTAAAAAAATGAAAAAGGACTCTTGCATCCTAGTTTTGTGATCCTATGAAAGATAAACTTGATACACACGAAAGTCTTTCTGAGCTGTCATGTCCTGTGTTGCTACAGTTACCTGGAGCTTTGTCGACCTGACTGACTTGCTTTTACCTATGTATCATGCAGTGACCCTGCAGTTCAGTTTACCAGTTCCCAAAACCAAAAGGATATGGAAGTCTCAGGACAGAAAATTAAGCAGCTTATTTTGAATTCCTTGATCACAGCTTCATGCCATGATTTCCAAAATAATTGGAGGGAAATTGCCAGAAACAGACCCATAAATGCCCCAGGAGACTTACTATAAACACGAGAGGACCCCGTGCTAGGTCACAACAGATGACTGAAATCTTGGAGGAGCCAAGTGTGGAAAACCCTGCAACTCCAGATGGACTCCACCTAAGGAGGGTTACGTAAGACTGCTAAGTGACTTGGGAACCGTGAGGCCATGCGTGTGTCATCTCTGAAAACTGAGGATGCACAGGTGGCTGCATCCGACCTGAGCCCACAGCTGCCTTTGTAATAACCTTGCCGGGCTGCACCGCCTTTCAGCAGGGCTTCCTGGCTGGCTGCCATGCACCGCTGTGGTTTCCAGAAGGACCCTAAGCCCTTTGGAAAGGGAAATCTTAGACTCTTGTGATAAAGTAAATGTTGGAGGATGGCAGACTGGGCTAGAATGGAACAAAGAAATCCTCTTGGCCCCTTTCAAGTGAATATGTCATATTATTTGTTTTTATTACAGCCAATCTGTGGTTTAAATTTGGCACAGAAATTACACATTTTCAAAACACCTACTATGTGAGAGACAATTCTGCATATAAGAGGCATAAGAAGTATACAAAAATGAGTGCAGTCTCTGCATATCAGGAATGTGCAGTTAAGGGAGAGAGAGAGGCATTCATACATATATGTAAGGGTTAAAAATTGTACCATAAAATTGACATATACAAATGTTATATAAGCACAGGAGAAAAATGGTTTTGGTGGAGTAATTCTTCCCAGCTTCCTGAGGAAATGGCAGTAGACTAGGTACATGGATTTTTATAGAAGTGTACGAAAGAGCAGCTGAGACAGAAGGAGGAGTTTAGGTAAAGGTACATGCATGAGAAAGTTTATGGCAATTTATAAATTCTCCAATAGTGTGGGATTAGCAAGTAGTCAGGATTGGCTAGGTTATAGAGCACATGGGTAAGTCTATACAAAAAGCAGAAGAAAAGAGCAACTGTGGGAAGAAAATAAAGTCAGCAGGGTGGGCTGGGGTCATCGTGCGAAGAGTTGGACCTTTCTTTCCAGAAATCGGTGCATAAGTTGCGTCCGGGAGAGCAAGGTGAGCATGATTCTTCTGGAGGACATGAGGGTTGTAAATTAAGGAGGAGGGAAGACAATGTAGTTGATTGCTAAAATACATGTGCTGAATGAAGAAGTTTGAAAGAAGGTGGAGTGAATGCTTTTCAGATACAGAATGCATTTGATCTCTGATTAGATCATTAATGCTGGGGAGAGAGAGGTTGAGGAGGACGCCCAGACCTTTCTCTGGTAAGTGAGTGGGTATCAGTGCTGTTCACTGAGGGAAGAGCAAGAGTGAGAGGATGTTAACTTAGTGATTGAGATTTTAAGTTGTGTGTGCAAATGAGATGCCTTAAAAGAGAAAGTGGGGATGGGGCTGGAAGTTAGTCTGACTCGAGACACCAAAGACCCAGGTCTTTCCCTAAAACTCATAGATGCTAAGATAAGAATACACATGGAGGACCACATGCCCTGTGTTAAACATTTAACATGCATACGCCAAGCCACAGACTGTCAGGTACAATATGGTCTTGCCTCTTACCATAGCAACCTTAAAGAACAGGTGTGAGTGAGAATCCTATGCTAAGTCTTGGGGGCCATGACTGAGGACCTGCCCCATCTGTGTGCTGCTCAGGTCCTCGCAGTGCTCATGGGAAACCTTGGCCTGCAGCCTCAAGCCGTACCCCCAGGATCCCTCCTGCCTCTACTGCCCTCTCACACACAGCCATTCCTGGGGTTCCTCTAGACCTTGGGGTACACTGCCAACATTACGAGTGTAGTCTCAAGTTCAAGAAGCCACTCAGGCCATAGTGACAGACTCACCAAGAGCTGAATCAGGAATCCTAAGGCCATGAGTACCCAGACCATGACCTAGAAGGGACCGTGGACATACTAGGTGGCCGTGTCCTTAATGGTGCCCTCTCCAGGGAGGGAAGAGCAAGGCTGGGGTTTAAAATGTGCAGTCCAGAAGAGTGCTCCTGTCACCCTGGTCTAAACGCATTACTGAGAAGCCCCTCCCAGAATAGAAGATTTGAGAGCCAAGCCCATTCATGAAGGTGGATGCAATACAGAGAACACAGGGAGAAAACACCCACTGGAGTAGCAGGCCTTAGAGAATCTGAGCATGGGCCCCAAAGGCGGAAACACAGGCAGTCAGCCCAGTGTACCACTGCCCCCAAAATTGGCCAGTCCAAACACAGATGGAGGGGAGCTGATGGAAGATCAAGAGTTGAAGAGTTGTTTCTTTTTTAAAAAATAAGACTGGAGGGTCAGTTTTTCTTGCTAACGTGTCCCGTTGCAATTGTGAAAGTGCCTCACATGTGGAATACGAGGGTGAAAAACAGAATGTCATGTAGAACAAAGAGTTTAACTAACCGATGAAGCCTAAATTTGTAAACATGGTGAGTGTAAAACTACAAATGAGGCCAGAAAGATTAATTGTTTTCTGTGAAAATATGGCTATACTGACTACCATATGTGTCAAATTTACTAAAGAATTTCTACAAAGGATGCGATGCACAGTATTTCAGTACACATCTAGAGTGGATTTTCTAAGTGCTATTTTCTGTCCTTTCCTCTACGAATCAGAAAGGCCTGCTCTACAGGGCTTAGAGAAACAGAACAGTGTGACGCGTGCCTTGGCCTGGAGCAGCTGTAGACACACTCATTCTAGAAGACCCAGAGGCACAAGCACAGAACCTTCGAACCACCCATAGGAAATGGTGTGTATTTCAGGCGTAAGCAAGATAGAGAGGTCAGTGGAGCTGGCTGGGAGTCCGGAGAGCCTAGGCGGTTAGTCTAACTCCGCGCCTAGGTTGTTTGTGGAGCAGCTAAGTTATTCAACTTCGGGAGCCTTGAATTCTTCATTTATCATATTTGGCTCTGGGTTTCCACTCCCCACAGCACTGGAATCCGTTGTTTAAGCAGTGGGTCTGTGGGAAAGGTGAATAATTCAGCCCAGGAAGCAGTGCTGGACTGAAGAAGGTGAGAGCCCCAGGATGCTGCCGTGCGTTTCTCCTTCCTTCCGCATTTCCAGACCTCTTTCACAAGGCTCCTAAGTGTCTCTGTGCTGTGCGGTTGGAAAACGTTTGCACTAGATAATCTCTAAGATCCATTCCAAGTCTAGAATCCTGGGACTCTGCAAGGGCAGGTACACGTCTGCGGGCGGAGTGGCGCTTGAGTGGGCCTTTGAAAGGCGGCCGTGTATTTGGATTAGTGGGTAGGAAGAAGGAAGATATTTAAAACAGGAAGAGGAACGTAATAAAAGGGATGGGAGTAGCACTGGTTTCCTTGGCAGAGGATGTGTGGAATAATAAGGACACTTTTCTAACTAAACTGTGGGGAATGTAAGGTAGAGCTGTGGGAAATAAAATTTAAGTACAGGGCACTTGCATTTCACATGAGACAAGTGTTATTCCTGGAGACGTTGCATAACTTAAAACTCAAATAATTCAAAACGAATTTTCCCGAAGGGGGAATGCACTTTTGGAACTTTCAAATTTCCAATTATTTTTACCATATATTTGCTTTGAAGTTGCTTTATGCCTTTTCTTTATTATTTTGCTGAGGGCTCTTTCCGACACGAGTATTAGTGGTTGGTCTCTTTCACAGCGCATTGCCGCCTCTTTTGTCTACCCCAAAGCTAGCTAGTTTGGGGTTTGTTTCTTAGCACCAGTTTTAGCAGTTCCATTTAATAAATTTGCTTTGCATTGTAGAAGAGTATGAAAAATAAGATTTGAAATGATAATAGCGGTTCCTGCTTAAGTTATAAAACTAAAAGCCACTTTCAGAAATGCCATGCAAAAAGTCATCAAGAGGGGTTTTTATGATAGCCACAAAGGGGGCTTGTGTTTCACTTTGCTGGTGTCCTAGGTGATGATGCCAATAGCATAAACACACTTTGCAATGCATTCAGTTTTCAAATTGTGCTCCTCTGCAAGAATTAAATTGGATTTCTCATCCATTCCAATTAGGCACAAACGTGTCTTTAATCCCGCAGTTTCAAGTTGTTCATGTAAGAATCCTACTTCTATGTACCATGAGACTGAGGAGGGCAGGGAGCGAATCTTATTTACCTTTGTAACCCCCGAGGCGTCCTTGCTCTGTGTGGCTCAGTAAATACAGCATTTCTAAATGGAATCGAATTGTTCCTTGGATGGTTCATGCGAGGAGGAGGTAAGATGAGAGTGTGGAATTTCATAATTTAGGAGCTTGGGAGCCGGTTGCACGCTAAACATAAAGCAAGCATTCAGTAAATGCGTACTGACTTCGGGACTGGGGCCGGGTTCTGCTAACCACACCAGCCTCACTCATGGCTGTATCCTATAAAGCTCTAAAGGCTTAAACACACAGTGACTTGTGCCTGAACAGGATTCCTGTCTGACATGCAGGAGCAGAGTGAAGCTAGGTCTCAGCGTGGCCAGCATGCAATGCAGGAAAAGACGTACGGAGTCTGGATTCAACAGAGCCAAGAAGAACGGTGAAGCAGGGTGCAGTATAGAGTGCAGGGCTTGACACTGCAGCTCAAAGGCCAAAACCAGAGCCCAGGTGAAGTATGGAAAGTTCAGCTAATCATCGAGATGATTCAGAGCATCCAGAAGTGCACTACTCTCCCTGCTGTGGGGGCAGATATCAGTCTTCCCTCAGTCCCCCAAATATTATTCACTAGACATTATGGTGAAATAGAGGTTTAAATCAAAAGATGTCATAGAAGAGCTTTGCACATTCAACCTGAGGAGCCAGTGTACAGGTGGGGAGAACTTTTTCCTCTTTACCTGCATGGTCCAGAGAGTAGCATCAAGGCTTTGAATTTGTTAGCTTCTAGTGAGAGAATCAGATATGGTCTATTAGAAATGGTTAAATACTTTCTGAGTTTTTTTTTTTTTTTTTTGAGACAGGGTCTCGCTATGTAGTGCAGGCTACCCTTGAACTCACTATGCAGCCCAGGCTAACCTCTCTCAATGGTCCTCCTGCCTCAACCTCTTGAGTGTTGGGATTAAAGGTGTGCATCACCTAAATTTCAATTAATTATTTTACCCTTGTTGTCATAACAACCAGGAAATGAGTTCTATCTAATATGTAATGGCAGCAGAAATACACAAAGGCAACTGTAAACAAATTGAATAATCTGGAATAATTCAACACAAGCCTATAAAATGTGTTATTAAAAATAAGCCTTAAAATCAAACTTGAGTGTACCATAGGAATGGGCCACAGAGTCATGTTTTAGTGAGGATCTATTGGACTAGTTTATCTGAAGGCCACAGGCTGTGACTTACATATGCCTTCTACGTACAATAGGCTGTTTTGTTTGGCCGTAGCATGCATTTTTGAGGAGCAGTAGTAGAAAGGGGAATGACCTATGGCCTTTGGTTTGGCCACTATAACGCAAGTAATTGGAGTTTATTTCCCGGTCAGAACTTATACTCCCAAGCCAAACTATCCAGCAAACAGTTAATTGGGAGTTGGCGTTAGGTTTCTAAGCTGGACTTGCAGGGATCTTTGAGTGAAGCAGAGGCAGAAGGCAGAAGATGAGGGAGGAATACTCACACATAGAGCTCAGAGGGCCAGGGACGCAGCAGAGCTCAAAGGCCACAGGAGGCGGGCAGGTCACCTTCAGGAAGTGGAGACACAGGCAGCATGTGATGCTCTTGACTTCAGTGATTGGATAATCTGCTATTTTATTTTTCTTCACTTCCCACTGAAGAAAAAACTGCTCTACTTGCTCTTACTCCACAAACGTCTTCAGTGTCACCTTTCATGGGGGCACTGCTGAGGTGGGGGCAGCAGTGATCCACCTTGGCCTCCAGCTGGTGTTCGAGCGGAGGATGCGGTGTACAATTGGACATGGAACGCTCACAGGATGTGTCTTTTTCTTACAAATCCTCTGAAGAGAAGTGAAGGGACTCAGTGGATGCCAAGTGCTGGGGCATGTTCCCAGAAAAGTGCTCATGTGATCGAAAAAGCTGCACGTTGATGCCAACCCCTCAGAGCATTTTTTTGGAAACCTGTAGCCAGCCCCATTTCCCAAGTACATGAGGCATCTCTAGGCACAGGCAGGAGGGAAGAATACCCTTGACAACAGGTACTGTACTCAGACACAGACGGTCTAGTGTTCTACAGGGGGAGCTGTTGCTCAAGTAACCTCTTACTCTATATATTTCATGAGCACCTGGAAGAAAGAAGTTCAAAGTCTCCACCTAAACTAACGATAAGGAAATAGAAACTTGAATTATTATGACTTGATCAGTAGATATTGTATGCTTGTATTGAACTGTCCTATTGTACACCTTCAATATATGTGATTGTTGTGTTACTCAAAGAATTTTGAAAGGATGTTTAAGGAGAAAGAAATGTTAACTATGTTGCCTTTGATCATAAAACACTCTTTGCATGAATTATTATGTAGGCAGCCTCCACATTTTTACAATTAGCATAATAGTCTAAAAGGCATTTATGAACTGCAAAGTACTAAATATAATCAATTTTGAAAAACTAAAAACAATAGAATACTGTCTTACATTGAATTGAAGCTGGAAGAAAGGAAATTACCAACTTTTGTATAGACAGAATGAGATACACAAGTGGCTAATAGTATTTTTACTATACTTGTTTAAAAATCGAGATATAATTTACATACCATAAAACTGACCCTTTTCACATATACATTTCACTGGCTTTTCACATAGCTACAGGGTTGTGTAACTATCAACACTATCTCAGTCCAGAACATCCTCTTTCTCCCAGAATGAGACCTTGGACTATTAGTAATCAGACCTCATTATGCGTCTCTCGGTTCCCTCAAAGGTGCTTATCTATTTTCTGCCTGTGTAGATTTTCCTCTTCTGGATATTTCACACCAATTCAATAATACATCATTTGGTCTTCTGAGCTTTCACTTAGCATAATGTCTCCAGAGTTTACCATGCACTGATGTGTCATGTCTTGTGATGGATTTTATTCCATTGTGTAGATGTACCACATTCTGTTTATCAGTTTATCAGTGTTGGACCATTGCATTGTCTTCACTTTTTGGCTACTATGAGGAATGCTAGTAGGAGAATTTTGTATGCAAGTGGTTTTTCTGGACATATGTTTTCATTCTTATGGGTGTGTACCTAGGAGTAGGATTGTTGGGTCATATGGAAACTTTATGTTTAACATTTTATGGAACTGCTGAACTGTCTTGCAAAGATACTTCTACATTATGTTCCCACCAGCAATGGATGGAAGCTGTATTTTCTCCACATCCTCCTCAGTGTTTTCTGTGGCTTTTGTTTTTTATTACAATCTTCCTAGCAGGCATAAAGTTACATCTTTTTGTGAGTTTTCATTTGAATTTTCTTAATGATGGTGAAAAATTTCATATGTGCTTTTGGTCATTTGTATATCTTCCTTGGAGAAGTGTCCATTCAAATCCTGGGGCCAGTGTTGAAGGGGGCTCTTTGTATTTTTACTGATGCTTTATAAACTGTCTTCATAGTACTTTGATAGTAAATTTATCTAGATGACCTGAAATGTGCTCGAGCATTCCACAGACACAGCTAGGGAGTTTGGGTGGGTGTTCAAGTTGGGAGCGCCTCAAGGCCTGTCAGAGCAGGACATTAGCAGTCCTTCCTCACCGCTTCACTTAGCCCAACACAGAGCTACATCCCGTTTCTCCTGTTATTATTGGCCTTGTCTTTGTCACAAGTATGAGGAACACTTGGAACCCACCTAACTGAAATATAGATGATGGCGTTCATTAATCCCTAGGGTTCTTGAAAAGCTAAGATAGAAACATGGGAATGAAAAAGAGTAAAAATGGGAGAAGGATCAAGAAGGGAGAAAAGGAGTAACAACAAAGACAAACCACATTTCCCTCAGGACTTGGCTTTAACTTTTCTTTAGCCATGGACAGTATGCACTGTTCACTATTTCATTCACAAGGTGCCTTCCACAGCACACTTACAATGCACAGCATAATGAGTAGACTAGATGAGTCATTTTTCATACAGAGAAATGAAAAATGTAATCACTTATGTTACAGAGAAAAGTCTTGCAGAGGCTGCAGCGAAGTCACCTTCCATCCTATTTTCTCATTTCGGATTAATAAACAGACGATGGATGGTCAAAGAAAGACAGCGATTATACCCATGATCAGACCTCCTAAGCAGAGGCACTGAATTCTCAGAGACAGTTTTGTTTAAAGTATAGTTGGTGACAAAGCACAGAAAATGGAGGAAATGACACTTGTTGATTAATTGCTTGTGTGCCTAAATTGCCTGTCCTACAAAAGTATCTCTGTATATTCTGGCATAAACTGCACCCCTACCTTTTCAAATCAAATCACCTCCATCCACTAAATAAGACAGGCAAGCTGGTGCTAACTTCATGCAGATAATACAACTTTTGCTGGACTCAACCCTGTAATTTTTAGACCAAAAATGTTATAAGGAGATAAACTATCCATAATAGATACTCACAAATGATGCAGAGTACTGTTAAAATACTACTTTGGATAAGTGATGATATTTAGAAAATTCTAGAAAATACTGTGTCCATCCAGAGCTTTGTTTTGGTTTGGTTTCATTTTGTCTTTTTGAGATAAGGTCTCGCTGTGTAATCCAGGCTGGTCTTGAAGTCACTATGTAGCTGAGGCTGGTCTCAAACTCATGATGCTCCTCCTGCCTCAGCCTCTCCAGCACTGGGATTACAAGTGTGTACTACTAAGATCTTTTGTGCTTAGAGATAATGATCAGACTACACATGTTTCACAGTGAAAAATGAAAGTGTTATAGTATTGCCTTGGGATCAAGATAGTCCCCTGGAAGTCCTTCTGATAATGTGTAACAACCAAATACGTTTGTCCAATATGAACAAATTAGTGGCTAGATTTCTTTTTAATGAGCTTTGGCACCCGACAGACTTCACAGGGAAGACACAGGGCTTGTGGCCCAGCTCAGAATTAGAAAATGTCTTTGGGTTGTTGACTACCTATCTTGAAGGTCCCTGGAGGGAAGCTGTGTCTTCTCCATACTGTGCTAGGCCCTGCTTATACAGTGCAGAGACATTTGTCATCTTCTGGATTATCATATATCATCACCGTCATGTCCTACCAACAGACCACCCTGACCTTGGGGGGTGCGGGGAAGACCCCTTTGTGCTAGTCTAAATGGTCACAGACTGGACATGGGGGTTGGAGACAGTCTTTTTCCACCTCCAAAAAGGGGACCCAGAGATGAGAGTTTTACAATTGCTCATTGAACTTAAACTTTCCACTATATGCTAGATATAATAATGCTTTCTCTTGGTTAGATTTTTTTTTTCTTAGCATTACAGTACTTCATTATTGCCACAGGGGGAACTGTTGGCTTAATTTTGCTTTGGAGACGCTGCTGCTGAAATTATTAAGCTAATGATTTATGCTCTGTGTGATACAGCAATCTCTTGTGCTTAGAATGGTTACTATGTTTTGTTTACTGTTTATAACTACCAGCGGTTGTGCCACGAAAAATTCCTGCCAGCTTGCAGGGTTTATTTATCCCTGTGGATAGGCAGAAACCACTGATTAATATAGAAAAAAATTTGAATGGTTTATATTTTCTAAAAATCCCATAAACTGTGAATTAAGGCACTGTGCGCTGGCGGGGAGAGCCGTGCCCCGTCTGTTCGGTGGAAAGGACACTGGCTGTCAAATCTGCAGACGCTCGCGTTCGTTCCTGGTTTTATCAGAACGGAAAGTCTGACTCCTCTTAACAGCACAGTGCTGTGACTCTGTGGCTTCTGGGCCGAGAGATCACCAGCGTTTCCCCTGGTGCCACCCATCTTGCCATATTAAGGGACCGATTTGCTGACAGCCATGTTGCTCGTATTTAAAGGCTGTTAATTTTGATGGCTCGTAGAAGTCTCCTGCGTGGCCCCGAGGCTGGGCCTGGTGAAGAAGGCTATGACAGCCTTGTAGTGTTTGTTTCCGTGTGCTCCTTGTACCCCAAATCCTGCACTAGGCAGATGAACCTGGCGGGTGGGGGGACAAACCGAGTGTTCCTGTGTCTTAAATAGCAGGATGGTTCTCACACAGCAAGTGAGGCTGGGCACCATTTCCTCCCCAAGAGAAGAGAAGAGAACACCACTGCTGTTTCACACGCTTCCCCTGGACCCAGGCCTTCAGTCTTAGGCATTACCTGACTGTGTGCCAGTCACACCTTCCTGCTGGCTCCGGAGCCCTGTGGTCCATGTGGCTTTGTTTAGACCCCAGAATAGTTCTCTGCAGCTGTATGTTTGTGCTTCTCCTTGTTCAGCTGATCATGATGGCTGCCGCAGCAGAGTGTAGCATTGGTGTTCTGCCCTGAGTGGACCCTGCGCTTCCCTACTCCCAGCCAGACCCAAGCCCCAAGCACAAGACTGGGCTGAGGGTTCTGCAACAGGGCCAGGTGCAGGGCCAAGCATGTCTCAGTCAGGGGTCTATAAATGCAGTACTTCAGCCTGAACAGGGGGTGTGACAAGTCACTTTCTCAGCAGGAAAGCCAGGGCCAGGCCCCAAAGATGGGAACAAAACTGTTTCCATGTTTTCACATTATAATTTGAACATCTGTGTTCAGCTCTGGCCTTGTATTCCCTCGATACCAGGCCTTCTATACCAAAACGCAGTCGGACGTTTAAAAGGAAGATACAGAGCTCTAAAACACCAAACCCAGGAGTAATAACATCTGTTTTATTCCTCATTGTAACCCAAGGTTTTTCTTCCCACAGATGCAAACTTGGGTATAAAAATTATTTACAATCTTTTAATGTGTGGGAATATTGAAATCATATTATTCTAGTAGTAATTTCGATTGGAAATATTGCCTAATATCATAGATATTTTCATTTGGGTGCATTTTCATTTACAGCCTTAGAATTACTTTCCTTTTCATATTAGAAAGAGAAAATCTTAAGAAATTCTGAAGCAATATACCCTGAATTTTTAATAAATTCCATGTTGAAATTTTATCATAATGTTTAAGAAACTAAATCCTATAGAGCTTATCTTAAATCCCTTTCTTGTGTTTTTTCAAAACTCATAGTGTAATTTAATTAGGAATCATTTTAAAATCACAGAAATTTGAAACCAGTATGGTCTGCGATTGGAAATTTTACACAAAGCACAAAACAGATGAAAATATCATGCTTAATACACATGACCAGCAAAATATCTGTGAAGTATAAAATTTTCTAACATGAGAAACTTTGGACTTTTGAAGGTAGGTAGAGAGAGTTCATCAACTGAACAACTTTCAGATTCTCCCCAGTGAAAAAGAGTGAAAATCATTTGAAAATCAAAAGGGATTTCAGGGAAACCAGTGACTGACAATTATGTCAACAGAAAATAATTGACACTATATCTTTAACCATTACCTATTATAATGATATATTTTCTTTCTATGGAACTGTATCAGGCTGTACTAACACTCTATGAATGTTCAAGAATAAGTTTTTTGTGGATGCTTATTTTCATTTAAGTAATACCTAAGAGTATTGGAATATATCTTTACAGAATTATTAGAATTATTGGAATATATCTTTCTCAGGTGTAGTTGCATTGTTTTCTGGAATGCATGTACTACTTCATATTTTAAGGGACGATATATTCAACTTTCAGTTGCTTCATTGCCTCTACCTCTTAGAAGTATCAGTGAATTAAAATTTTAGGTAAGATTCCAATATTATTCTTTGCATGTAGGCATTCAGTTTCCTAAAACCATATGTTGAAAAATCTTTCATTTCTTCATTTGTTGTCTTGATATTCTTATCAAAGATTATTTGAATCTATGTATGAGTTTATTTCTGAGTTTTCCATTCTGTTTCACTGACCCATGGTTCTGTCTCTGAATTTGTTCATCAGTTCTCACAGGACTCGTTTTTGTTAGGATTTCCATGTATCTGATCATGTCATGCATTCATAAAGAACAATTTCACTCCTTCCTTTGCAGTTTGGATGCCTTTGCTATTTCCGGCCTGATTGCTCAGACTTCCCTTACTGTGTTGAACAGCAGTAGCATGGGTGGATGTCCTTGTCTTGTTCTTGACCTTTGGAGAAGCTTCCACTAACTTAGATACATACCATTGTGTATGAGGTTAGCTTTAAGCTTTTCATATATTCTCTTTCTGCGTGAATTTCCTTGCATTACAGTTTAAGTGTTTAAAAGTATTTTAGATTTTAATGCATTTATTGAGATGATCATCTCATTTTTAGCGTTTGTTCAGTTTGGTGGTATTTCACAATGGTTTTCATGTGTTAAACAATCCTCGCATTACAGGGAGGATCCTATTTGTGATAGTATGTGATCCTTTTAATACTATGTTGAATTTTGTTTGCTAGTATAGTGTTGCATATTTTTGCATCTTTATTCATCAGGGAGCTTGGCCTACAGTATTCTTTTGTAGTATTTTTCTGGCTTGGTATCAAAATCATGCTGACATCAATAAAATGTACCAATAAAGTAATATTGGAAGTAGTACTGTCTCTTCAGTTTGTTGGAAGAGTTGATGCTAATTCTTCTTTAAAAAGTTGGTAGAATTCTTTAGTGATTCATTTATCAGCATTTTGTAAGTCTTCATCCTTTTTTTGTTTCGCCAACTGGACAATTTCAAACAAGCCTGTTGTGTTTTCTTTTTATTCGGCATGACCAAGACTTTTAAATCCCTCTAGTGAATTTTTCCATTCATTTATCATATCGCATTATTTAATTATAAAATTTATTTATCTTATTGCTAATATTCTAATTTCCCCCATTCATCATTTTTCTGCAGCCACTGAATGTATTTGACTTATTTTGAATGTTTTTTTTTTTTTTTTTTTTTTTTTTTTTGTACTGGTCTCTCTGTGCAGTTCAGGCTGGCCTTGAGCTCACTTTTTGGGTTTTTCTCCAGTACTGGGCACCGAACTCACGACCTTGCGCTTGCCAGGCAGGCGCTTTGCCACTGAGCTAAATCCCCAGCCCCATTATTTTGAATGTTTGTTATGTAATTCGTACTTCTATTTCTTAGAATCCTTGCCATATATAAGTTGAATCAATTTAGAGAATTAATTCCATAGATTTCAAAAACAATTCAGGAAAGTTGTCCTTGAAATTCTATTCCTTTAGAAGAAATTTTGGTACCAAAGTTGGTATTAGTTAGGGTTTTCCAGAGAAATAGAATCAGTAAAAGATACATGTACATATGGAACTGGGTCATGAAATTACTGAGAAGTCTTACAATCTGCTGTCTGCCGTCTGGAGAAAGGAGGCTGGTGGTATAATTCAATCCAAGTCTGAAGGTCTGAGATCTATGGTGGTGATGGAGGAGAGGGTGGATTTTCTGGGGCACCAGTGTCAGAAGATGAATGTCTCATCAAATAGAGGCAGAAATTTCCCTTGCTCTGCCTTTTTATTCAGTTGGAGCCTCTTCTCAGTTGGATAATGGCTAATCAAACAAGGTATTTACCAAACCTTCATTTGCCTGTAAGTAATAAAAATAGGGTAAGGTGACATTCTCTAAACAAAGAATTATTACTAAAATTTAGCTTGCTTTTGCTAGATCTCTTCAAAGTTAAGTCATTCCGCTTGCAAGCAAAATCAGAATTTAGTTGCTCCCCCCAACACCCAAAATCAAGAAACAGTTGCTTAGGTAAAACTTTCATGGAACATTTGGGGTGCTTATCCCTGTGACTTCTGGCTCATTTGGATAGAATCACTCACTGTGCCCTGAAGGCGTTTGGGAAAGTAAGATCCTAATATTTGCCCATAATCTGTGTCCCAGCCCCCAACTTTGGAGCTCCTCTTTCTCCCAATTTTCTGTCTTCTTTCTCTCCCTCTAATCTTATTCTTTTCTCACAGTTCTGAATAGCTAATTTCTTATTTTTTAAAGAAACAGAAATTCACACTGTAAAAACACATCAGTCATTCTTACTTGTGAGTCTAAGTAAAACATGTGCTCTGGAAGGTGTAGATGACTAGAGAGGAGTAGTGGCTAGAGAATATCCTGGTGTTTGGATGAGAAGAAACCAAACCTGTGTTTGCCTGACACCATGTCTGCCAACCCAAGGTCAAAACTAGTATATTGTATTATTCATCACAGTAGTTGACACACAACCGACATTTAATAAAGTCTATTGAAAAAATGAATACATCTTTGAACTCCATGATTTGTCTTCCATTTATAGCTTGTGTAATCACCCCATACATTCCGTCTTATGTCCTAAAGACCTTTATTGGAGGCTGGGGATTTAGCTCAGCGGCAAAAGCGCCTGCCTGGCAAGCACAAGGTCGTGAGTTCGGTTCCCGGTACCGGAGAAAAACCAAAAAAAAAAAAAAAAAAAAAAAAAAAAAAAGACCTTTATTGGTTTGTGTCCCATCTTTGAAGTATTTTGTGGGTTGGCATACTGAAACTGCTCAAGATAACATGGGTCTATCATCAGTCTGTGATTCTCTAAGTATTTTTGTAATGTTTCTTCAAATAAAAGAGCAGAGATTAGCCTTCTAAGTTGTCTCTTATCTCTTTTTTTTTTTGGTTTTTTTCTGGTACCGGGAACCGAACTCACGACCTTGCACTTGCCAGGCAGGTGCTTTGCCGCTGAGCTAAATCCCCAGCCCCTCTCTTATCTCTTTCTTAAAAATATAACTGCATAAAAGAAAGAGTGTGTGATGTTAAGATATCCATGTGTTGGTTCCCTTTTTGGTCTCAATTTCACTTCTTTAGGAGCCTCTATCCTGTAAGGAATTGCTCTTACGTTATTGTGGATGAGGCTCATTTCCCAAACAGTTAAACAGCTTTAGATTTAACTTCTAGGAGTCTCTCCTCTGATGGTTCATCAGAAATTTAGAATGGAAACTTATTTCTCTACCATTTTCACCAGAGTTTGGGAAAGAAGAAAAAATAAGGAATTGTTCATCATGATTCCAAGAGAATATAATCTCAGGCACTTTGTGAGATGACCCCATGACAGTGTTAAAAAATGTTTAATTTGTTTGACTTATAAAAGTAAGGGTGCCCTGTGGAAGCTGCTGGGGATATGGCGTACTAATCAGAGTCGTGTTGACGAGTTCCCATTACAGGACAGATGGAGTAATGTCTTTGTATGTTTGTGCCTAGTGCCTGTGTTAGTCAGAACTCTCCAAAGAAGCAGAACCAATAGGATGTATGTTTAGTCATGCATCCTACAGTGTATTTTGTTCAACAGTGGACCACATATTCCACAGTGGCCCTATAAAATTATAACAGAGCTAGAAACATCATATCTACTAATGAATGCATAACTGAAGAGGCAAGAGAAAGGGAAACTATAGGATAAGAAAATGAAGAACATCAGAAAAATTCAGAGTGGAGGTATAGCAGCACTTTACAGGCCTCAAGTTCCATAGATAGTTTGAAAACATGGACCCCATCCCTGAAAAGTTCTCACTAACAGAGAGGGATGCTCATGCTGCTTTCTCTATTCACAAGCTGATCCATGCTGCAAAGAGTGAAGCAAACCACCATGGACATGTTTCTCAAAGTAGGGGCCTCCTTAGGAAGAGCCTTGGCCGATCATGAGGAGTCCAGAAGGGGGCCTTGTTACCACAGATGTGGCGGCTCCAAGGAGGTCGTTGCCCTGGAGCCCGTCCTGTGGGACAGAACAAGGCAGTAGATAGTGGCACTGCTGATCCTGATCTTGCGCAGGCCTCGGCTCGTGTGTGTGCTTACGTCTTAGTTTGTACTAAAAGCATTTAAAATATATAAAAATAAATTAATTAAATTTTAACTGAAAAAAGAAAATAGTTTTTGTACAGCTGTGTATGTATTTGCATTTTAAGCCATGTTTTATTACAAGACAGTCAAAAGCTTTAAAAATTTAAAAGTTTAGAAACTGAAAACGATAGTAAACTAAGCTTAACTTATTATTGAGGAAATGCATTTTTTAAATTTCAGTGCAGCCTCCGTGCACAGTGTGTGTGAAGTCTACGGTGCTGGGCAACCACGACCTGGGCCTTCACACTCCTGCTGCTCACTGCCGCATCAGAGAAATCTCCAGACCGCAGGCTCTGTGCCTGGCAAGCGCTGCAACAGGAACATCTTTCTATCTTTTATTCTACGTTCTAGGGTACTTTTCACTTGGATACATTTCAGTACACAAATACTATTGCGTTACAGTTGTCTAGTGTATTTATTTAGAGTTGGCTTATTATGGAAGGCAACAAGAACAAGTTGCAGGGTAAACCAACAGTCCCGCGACCCAGGACAGCCAGTGCTATGGGGAATCTGAGATGATCTGCTGAAGAATTGTTCCTTGCTTAGGAAAGACTGGTCTTTTTGTTCTGTGGAGGCCTTTCACGGGAAGCCCATCCCCAGTGTGGTGGCGATCTGCTGTACTCAAAATGTACTGGTTTAGGTGTGAATCTTATCCACACATGCTCACAGAAAATCCGGAATAATGTGCAGCCAAATTTCCGGCCACCTTGGGTCCAGCTAGTTGACACATAAAGTTAATCAGGACCATGCCTGAGCAAGTCTCCTGATAATCTTGCTCACCAGATTCACACAGACAAGCAAATGTGAAATGGGTTACTGATTTTTGTAAAGGATGCTCTAGGATAGATTCTTAAGGGGCTGATAAAAGATCATCAAATCTTAAACAGAGGAGTTTAGGAGTGAAGTGGTCCTCTGCACTAAGTCACAGTGATGAGACAATCCCCAAAGAGCTAGAATTTCCTGTTCCTTGTTCGCTCTGAGCTAAAATGAAAAGAGGCTATGTCAGCAGGCCAGTGAGATAATTTATACCAGCAGCAACAACAGCAAAAACTTTTAACCTAAATTTTCTGGTAGCTCACTCTAAAGATCTTTTCAGTCTAGGTTACAGCTAAATTTAGCTCTGCAGTTCATTTTGCAAAAATACATTTAAAAGGATTTAGACTGAATTATTTTAATAGTGTAGGTAAAAACAGTTACTATAATAGACAAACATATCTACACAAGCATTCAATTGCTCCATGTTATTCACTAAGATATTTCTCATTGATAATTCACCAAAGCAAATTTATCTTTGTACAAACAAGCAATCCTTTTTAATCACATTTTTCAGTAAGCTATTGTTATCCAAGTAGAAAAAGACCATAAAAAATTCCCTAGTGGCATGATTTCCTATTTGTATGAAGCAATATAAATAGAGACTAGGAGAGAACAGTATTTTTATCATTTGAAATGTGTTACACCATTAAAGTATGTTTTGTATTTCTGCTATAAAATCCATGATTTTACATGAATAATGGTGACTTTACCTTGCTCTCTTAACAAAATATCAGGACCAGGCCTTAAACTAAATGGAATCCTATCATACTATGCAAATGACTTTGTAAATACCACTTTAAAGGTTTTAATTGATAGTGTTATGCAAACAGACCTGAGGTCAAATACTGATTTTCAAGAAATATGATCATGAACTCTACAGAGACCTTATCAGTATAATTCCTTTGTGTATTTCTCCATGCCCTAAAGGAGTTCCTATGGTTTAAATTATAAGCCCATTACTGCCCAAGGAAAATTTCTAATCTAACAGTATCTGCTCTTAGAAACCAGGATGTACAAATCAACTGGTAAGTTGTACTAATTACTTTGGTTCTTGGCCTCTCATTTTCTAATTCACTTGTTTTGTTTTACTTTAAAATGTTAGCTCGGGGTTGGGGTAGGGAAAGGAGTATTTTTGGCCTTTTTGATAATTTTTTATTTGGATCTATCACTACCTTTAAAACTCTGAATACAAAACATCCTCAGAAAAATTTTTAAATGAATTTAACAAGTTCGCTTTATCATAGTGCTGCCATCTTTTCACTCAATATTTTTCCACCAGTGCCTCCAATATATGAAACACTGGGTTAATATCTTGCCTGGTGATTGTGAAAGGAAGAAATACTGAGCTAAATTTCACAGGTGACGCAACCTTGGGTTTGGAGGACCTTCAATCATGAATGGTCCATGCTGCGGCACTGACATTCCCTGCTGAACCATGGCCAGCAGCTCAAATGCTCTACATTCTCCAACAAAAGCAATCTGCAGAAATTCATGGATCATATTCATATTTAAATGTTTATCTCCAAAGAAGAGACCAGTGTAATCTCTAGTAAATTTGCCCCTCAGATTGAAATATAAAATGCCAGCCACGTTTGACAAGTTGATCCTGTGGATCAGGATCAGGCTCTGTCCCAGGCTGGGAAATGGAGAAGAACAGAGGCATAGAATCTTTCCTCACCAAGACAGTAGACTTCACTGCCCATTACTAAGGGACTGGAATAATATTATTTTGATTAATCCCTTTGTGAATGAGATATGAATCATTTTGAACATGTAGTAAGGAGGACCATTCCAGATGTTAAAGTAGCGAATTACAAACTCTCAGTGGCTTAACACAGAGATTTATTTATCGCTCACAAAGAGTCTGAAGCAGGTTGGGCAGTGCTCCAGCGTCTACTAAGGTCATCACCCAGATGAAGCGCGTGGCCTCCATGGCTACTGTGACTGAGAACCCAGTCGCTGCAGCTTTCCTAGGGATCTGAAATGTCGTCTGCCGATTTCTTGCATTCACTGTCCAGACCAGAAGAGCTACATGGTCCTAGGTTAGCTGTAAGGGAGCCTGGGAAATCTAAGGAGTACCTTTGGTCTATTGTACTGGCAATTTGGTGAGGACTAAATGTCTCCGTTGCATTCCTCGACTGGAATTAGAGAGCAGGGCCATGCAGTGCTTTATGAATAGGGTATGGGGAGTTGGATTCAGAGTTGACTTACATTTGTTCTCCAGTCATCTCCACGGCCTAAGGTAATCGGAGTAACAGCTATGACTTCCTGCACAGGTGGGAAAGTGTGCCAAGAGATGCCAAATGACTTTCCCCAGGTCACATGGTACCAAAGGGGGAGAGAGTCAGTTTGCACTCAGAAAGTATGACTTCAGAGCAGGAGCGCTGCTGCTGCTACGTGGGGTGTGTGTGTGTGTGTGTGTGTGTGTGTGTGTGTGTGTGCTGCAGTACTGAGGATTGAAACCAGGGCTTTCATATTGAACTACATCTCCAGACCTCTAGAACTATTTTAAAATTTTGAGACACTGTCAAAGTCACTCAGATGGCCAGGCTCGATTTCAATGTGAGAGCCTCCTGATTTACCCTCCCAGAACGCTGGGATTTTAAGCACGTACCACCACCCCTGCCCTGCTTTTTGTGTTTTAAAGTGAAGTGCAACAGAGGACTACCAGAAAACAAATAAGCCAAGGTCAGTTGTTTGTTCTCACTGACATCTCGCAGTTCTGCAGTTTATGCCATCACGTGGAAACAGCAGTGGGTCAGTGGACAGATTTGTCTTGGGCGGTAAATAGGGAGGGCATGGAGCACACAGCAGATATTCCTACCATCAGCTGTGGACTCCAAGAACATAGATGCAGTCAGGAACTCAGACATGCTTTTGTCTGACTCTTGACCTATATGTTTTGCATCTTCCATTCCTAGCAATGTCATCAGAAAATAAACCTTCAGCATTAGAATTTGCATCCTGATACTCTCATGGTTATTACTGAATAGAAAAAGTTAAACTAAAAATTTAAGAATCTCTCTCCTTTCCTTTTGCATTTCACCCAGATTAACTTATTAATGTCCTTTCTTTTTTTGGTTTGAGTTCATTTCTAACAATGTTTCCTAAGCTCTGCAAAATTCTAGTCTATAGAGGTCCCATTAAATCCAGCTATTCTCTTTCTGGATATTTTCCCAGAAGAACTAAAAACATAGTATCACAGCAATATATGTGCACCCATGTTTATAGCATCACAATTTGTAATAGCTAAATCATGGAAGCAACTCAAATGCCAATACATGGAGGAATGGATAAAAAAAGTTGTGATATTTTTACATAATGGAATATTACTCAGCTATAAAGAAAAATAATCTCCAGACTTTTATAAGAAAATGGACACAACTAGAAACCACACTCATAAGTGAAATAAATCAGACCCACATGTGTAAACACCATGTTGTCTCACTAGTGCAAGAACCTGAAAGAGTGAATAAAATCTAGGAGGTACAATATACATTGTGAAAGGGAAGAAAACTGCTCAAAAGGAAAGAACAACTGGAATGAGGGAAAAGAGAAGAGAAAGAAGGGGAAAAATATGTACATATGTACACACAGGATAGCTAACTTAGTTGTACTACTGCCTTTTATTGCTCCACTGAAAGGAACAGTTAATATTCAAGCGTATGATCAATCTTGCATGTCTATATTTGTTTATCTGAGTATCCAAACTGAAGATATCAATATGTAATACTACAACCATTGTTAATTTCCTATCACCTTCTCTGAGGTTCTGTGCTGCTTGCATTGTTTTTGTGTTATTTTCTAAATGTATGTGTGTTTGTTCAGAAAAAGACAACAAAACAAAGCAAAATTCTACCGTATAGCTTGGTGTCAGTTGCACATAGTTTCTGACCTTTAAAACCTAATCTTTACTGCTTTTTTTAAACCAATCCACTTCAGGTAGTGCCCATTCTTATGCTTCTTTTCACATAGGAAGAAAAGTGTAATCAGGGTTACTTGTTTCTACAGATTAAAACTTTCTTTACAAAGCAGTGGGGATCCATCAGTGTGCTATTTTGACTTAAACACTTGCAACACACCCTAAGGTTAAGTAGGAAAATAGCAAATATAATATTTTCTGTGAAAATGAAACTTTCTGCGTCTCCTCTGGCTGATCTAAATCTATTCTGCAACTTCAGCCATATTTCACAGGCATTGCTTTGTCCAGTCCATAATGTTTACAGCTCTCCTTCAGCATCTCACGACATCACGCTTAAATGTAAACAACTGAGACGTGTTTCCCTCTGCTGGAATTTCTAAATAACAGTTCTGCATATTATTACTTTAAAGATGTGTCGTGGCAGCTGCAAATAACTTTCTAAAAGAAACTTTGTGCAGCAAACTATCACATTTCATCTGCCCTCTGGCAAATGGTTCTGGCTTCTTGGCCCCAGCTCAGCCTTCGTTTTGCAAACCAACTTCCTGCGGCATGAGAATATACATTTTCCTAGGCCAAATATTGCAAAGTGGACACCAGTTTGGGACTCCTAGTGTTTTGCAGCTCTCCAGCTTTTGGACATATGAGCATTAAAAATGCCAGATTTCTGTGTTTCATGCCAAGCATTTATGCTTTGGAGGCTGAAAAGCCGAGCATCTCAATTTTAGCGTATACTGCCAGAAGTTAGCTGTCCTTATGAAATGGCAAACAACACCAAGTGTTGAGCCAATCCCTATACGTCTGTTCAAACCCCCAGAATGGTCAGTTACTGCTGTAAGGGCTTTAGGAAAACAGGAAGGGGCTGTGGGGAGACTAAGGGGCATTGGCAGGGCAGAAATCCGATAAAAAGGGAAGCTCAGCTTTTTGTTTTTTCACTTGGTTTATTTTACAGCTAGTTTATAACTTCCCTTCTGTGTATCTCCGCCTTTGCAGAACTGGGATGCAGTCTGTGCCATTTTCCCCTCCTCCTCGGTCTCGTCTAGCGCTTCATCTTCCTGCTCTCCTCTCCGTGACCCAACAACTGACCTTCCCCCCAGGCTGCAGCCCTTCCAGCTGGGGATGCTTGGGTGCAGGTTTTCAGCACCTAAAAGTGCAGGTCTTCAGTACCTAAAGAAAGGTACTGGCTGATGCAGCCTGGCTGCAGATGTCTCTCCTTTCCAGTTCGCCGTCTGCCAGCTGTGTGGCTCTCAGTTCCAAAAGGGCACAGGAAGGTGTTTTGCTATAATCTACCCTCATTACCAGCAAAAGAAAGACAAGGCTCTGTCCTTTTGATACCGTGACCTCTGGAGATAGCCCAGGAAAAGCTGCACGTGAGCTGTGCTTCAGTGATGGTGATGGACACTGAGAAGAATGTGCATTCAGAACGTGCCATGGAGAGAGAGGGCTTTCTCTGGCACGACATATAGGAAGCAAGGGAGGGACAGTGGTCAGGGATAATTCCTACAGTTTCCACCTGCGGACTTCGGTACACAGAAGCACCACTCTCTGGAGTGTAGTAAATGAGGAAAAGAGTGAGTCGTGTGGTGGGTCTTATAATTTGGATCTTAAGTGTCCTCCAAAGACCCACAATAGCACTGATGAAAGGTGGTGGGACCTTTGACAGGTAGGGCTTAGTTGGAGAAAACACCCTAACATGCCATTGTGGGACCCCATTTCCTCTTCCTCCCCTTTTGTTCCCCCACCATGGGGTGAGTGGTTTTGCTCTGTCATATGTTCCTATCATGATGTTCCAACTAGCTCAGACCCAGAGCAACAGGGCCAGCTGACCATGGACTGGAGACTCTAAAACTGTGAGTCAAAAGAAACCTTTTCTCTCTATAAGTTGTTTACTTAAGTAATTTGTTATAGTAACAGGAAACTGACCAGCACAGAGGGGCACGGAGAATGCAAACTTATACAGGATACACTGACTTTGAGATGCTCAGTAGATAGCAGATAGGAGCTGGCGTTTAGGAGAGCATTTATGGGAAGATGCACAAGTTTGGGAATTTGTAACCTTGACTTCTTCCGTTTTCAACACATAATCAGAAAAATGACTTGTAAAAATTTTCATGACCACCACAGACCATCAATAAATTCCTAAATAATGTTTAAAGGGGAAATGTAAATTGTGTTTTCTCAGGACTCTCTTAATCTTTCAGCAATTCTCTTCTTCTCTGTAAAATTTTTGGTAGTTACACCAAGATATTGAGGTAGAAATGATTTCTTTTTGCTTAAAGCTGAGACGTATTGCTGTGGTCTTCAGGTTCACCCGTAGAAAGATTTGGTAGATTTTCTTAATGAACACAGATGTTTAATCATTCAAAGCCACTTATTTTCAATTTTTGGATTTTATGGTTTTGTCATATGTTAGTTCTCTAACCTTATTGTGATTTTGTAGCATAGAACATTCTTGAACATTTCCAAAATAGATAAACTATAATTATAACAAATATATTACAGCTAAAAAATAACTGTAGAAGTTTTTACTTCTTACAAGTGAGGCTACATTGAAGTTCATGAAATATGTCCCTTGGTGCAGAGGTGAATGTTGGCGGAATTTATCATTGTCTCTGGACTGGGATATCCAGTCTTGTCTGCTACCAAGAAAACCCATTTTTCCTTGGGTTTTCTTTTCTCAACAGATGCTCCTCTGTTGTCCTCTGCTGAAAATTAGCAGAAGTGTCTGCAGGTAGAATCCAGTCCAACCTGTTCACTTGGAAAAGAAGATTTATGGGGTAGGGGAGCAAGTGGTTTGTCTACAATCACAAGCCTAGTGAGAGTTCCTTTCTGTCTTGTCCTTGAAATTATCTTTTGTATTTGATATTTTTTTAGGGAAATTTTTGCTCTTTATGTAAATGTCAAAATGGAGTTTTTTTTAAAATGTCACAACCCAAGAATTTCTTTCCTCCATTGCTCTAGATTACATATATGTCTAGAGTTTTGAAGGATAACTGAGAGCAGAGAGCCCAGGGATGGGACAGTGAGCATAAGAGATGCTAGCTGGGAGCCATTGCTGTGATCTTAATGAGTTTCTTAGGTTGTAGCAGTGAAAATGTAGACAAATATAGAGCAAAATGCACTCAGCAGGCCATTAGGGCTATGGGCCAAGCTTCCAACCACAGTGTGCTGCTCTGAGGCTGGCACAAAGTAGTTTTTCAACATTTAATAATAAGTAGAGAAGCAAATTCAATGTGGAGAGAAAGGAAAGGGAGACTTTTAGGACTGCTGGGTTTGTGACTTGGGTTGTTAAGGGGTGTTTGTGTCCTATCCACAATGAGAGGCGCAGAAAGAAATGCATGTTTGAAAGGAAGAAACAGGTTTGGGATTGTACTGAGTTTGAGATGATGGTAAAATATTCAGGTAAGATAGGTCAGGGAGGAAGTTAGAGATATGGCTCTCCAAGGGGCTATTGGGAGTGATAAGAGTGTTTGTTGATGACTCATAGGGATGAACCATCTCTAGAGGGAGAAGAAATGTAGATCAACAGGTGGATCTGGCATAAATCAGTCTCCAAACTTTTCCAGAGCTTCTCTCCTCCCTCTGCTTTGATTTTCCCCACAGTACTAAGAGGCATCTAATACATATTTTCGTTTCTTGCTTTGTGTACCTGCTTATGCCCTATGGAAACTATATTCCATGAGTGCAGGATTTTGTGTTTTCCTGCTTTTTCATTGCCTTAGAATCAGGGCATGGAACGGTGTCAGGCACCTAAGAGCTCAGTGCACACTTGTGTGAATGGAAGGCCTGGGAAATGCAAACAGTACATGGTCATGCAGGGTAAGCAAAGGTCAAAGCAGAAATTGAGAAAGTGTCACCAGAAAGGAAGCAGGAGATTTTAACATCACAGTGACCTATAAGCTGAGCCCACAGCTGCCTGGTGTGTAGCTAAATGCGAGCGGAAGCTGGGCTTGCCTCGAAACTTCGGGTCACATCCCTACTCACCCTTGCTTGGGGCATGCGGAGCACCGAACGAGGGTCTGCAATGCAAGGTCTATTTGTTCATTTCAGGGCCGAGGATACCAGGAAAAGAGTAACTTTCAGGGATGTCTGATAGCCGTCTTTTACAATGTCCAGTTCCACATCCCCCAGAGGAGCACCTTGAGGCCCCCTGTCCTTGTCCTAAACCTAAAGTCATCTTAGATTCCAGGAAAAGCAAAGCCTCACAGACCACTCCATGATGAGGTCACCTCCCCAAGTGGGAGCAGTTACTCCGTGGTGGAAACTGAGGCCGCCTCCCTCCCAAACGCAAACATGGGACTCTACTTGCCTGTCAGGCCTTAAGGATTCCTCTGGAATTATGACATCAGAACTGAAATAAGGATCAATTAAACTTTAATCCATGCCACCAAATCCAGCCCATTCTGCTGTGAGCAGGCCTGTCTGATCCTCTTCATCAAATGTGTGTCTGCTTCCATTTCTCACACTGGAATCCTTTCTCTGCTCTCCTTTACTTTCACATTTTGCCTAATAAATCTGCCTATGCCTCATATAAACACTCTGAAATGCTTTTCTGTGAGAAGAACTGGTATGTCTGCTCCACAGGGTGGGCTGAAGTCCCCATGTCTCTTTGGGGGACCTCCTTGGACCCTTCCAGTGATATGGACACCATGGATAGAGGGGAGAGAGCTTCAGGATGAAAGCAGTGGTCAAAACTATGACATCGTGCTGACACTGTTCTGTCTTTAAATAAGAAGATGAGCTCTATTGGATAAGAACTGCAACGCCCACTGAATAAAAACAATGTCAAATTTTAATTTAAATGGGGGAAAAGCCTGCAGTCATCGTATGTACTCAGACTTCTTATGTGTGAGGGTTTGTGTGGAAACCTTGTTCTTACAATGGAAGCAGGAAGCAAGGAAAAGCTACAAGAGCATCTGTTCTTGAGAGATTTTTGGACTCCAATCACACACCAGAGGAAGTTTGGATAGTTCGGATAAAGTTCAGATACTTATCTGAACGTCAGGGTGATTACTTAAATAAAACCAAGTACAATATACTATATTCATCACCTAAAGACAAAAACATTATTTTAAAATACCATAATGACACACCCAATATTTAGTTACTAACCTTGAGAGTCTTTCAAATGGAGAAGCTATATAGAGTTCTTGCTAGTCTTGTATTTGTTAGCAGTAAAATTAAATAAGTAACATGAATCTGTGTTTGTCATTTATTAAGTCAAAATGTCTGTGTACTTTTAAAGGTATTATTCCATTAACCATAGTACCTGTGAAATTTGGAAGTAAGGCTAAAGACTTTAAGGCAGAAGACTTTAAGACAGAAGACAGAACTAAATCTGTCTCAGGTGAACATCAGTTTTGTTTTAATCATAATATAAAATAATATCATATAACTGATTTTTATGTACTTAACAGGCATTTGGTTTTGACCTACCCCAAAACAGGCCCAATAGCGTAGAATAGACATTTTCTATTGGGTTGCATTACAGTACAACGCAGGAGAACAAAATGATTCCTCTGTTTATTTAACATTTGCTGAACTTGGTCTGCATTTTAAAGCAATCAGCAGATAATACACACTCTGGGAAGCAACCCAGCGAGAAGGGCTTAAATGCATGGTACGAATCAGAATTGGGTGAGTTTAACTGCATTTATGGTTTGGCTTACACCTTAAACCCGTTTTCATATATTTAGATTCAGCAAAATTTGAAATGTGTATTGTGCAGCCCAACTGCTTTCTGCCTTTTCAAGTAGTGAGCATTTAATAGGAAATAGAATCTGTAAATCTTTATGCCTTTTGTAGCTAACTCATCATCACGCCTCACGAAATGTCTGTGTGCTCCAGAAAGGCAGCAGGACCAGTTTTCTTTAAAAAAGTAGCTTTCATGGCAGATACCTAAAGCTGTCACCTTGTCTTAGTCTGAATTTATGAAATGCTCAAATCCACAATGATTACCAGGGCACTGAGGTCTGAGCAATAGTCTCTTCTATCTTGATCTGAAATGCATTATGTCAGGAGGATTCTCTGGCAGACACAGAAATCTAAAAGAGATTGCCTGTAAAACAGGGCCACACTTTTATTTCCACAACAATCTAGGAACATTTTTCTCCCCTTGTGAGTGTTTCTGTTCTTTCTGCTTGTCAAATAAGCATGTGTTTTTTTATTTGTACATTAAAGTTATTTTAACTGTTAGATAGAAACCGAAAATGTATCCTGGTACCAAAAAAAAAAAAAAAAAAAGAAAAAAAAAAACCCTAAAATGTATACATGTATTTGGGTTCCATGCAGTATTTTGATGCTTAAATACACTGTACCATATTTAAAGCAGGTTAAAGATACCTATTTCCTGAAACATGTCTTTCTCTGTGGTGAAAACATTCAAAAGTTTTTCTTCTAGCTGCTTCAAATGTGCCATGCCTTGTCTCTGTCTTTGGTCCCTCTGTTGTGCTGTATGCATCAGAACTTCTTAAGCCTGTCACCTAGGACCCATTGACTATTGCACCCTGCCCCCTTTTTCTAGGGAACTTTTTATCTTGATTCTCAAAAGCTTGACAACAACAAAAATTTTGTGACCACAAATTAAGCAACGTAAAATTCCAGTCGGCGTCATTTTGATCTAGGGAAGAGAAGAGCCAGGAGTGTGTTTAGTTTGTCCATGAGAGGCCGGGGCAGGGCCAGCGCCCTCCATCCTCGCTGCCCCAGTGACTTTACATTTCCAACGATCTTAGAGAACAGGATCATAACAGGAGAGGTCAAGAGAAGTCACGGAGAACAAGAAGATTACAAAAAAGCAGCTTTGGAAATCCGCTAAGGAAAACAAAACAAGAGATTGCAGATTTATCTATTGAATGACATTTTTCTAGGATTCTATTTAAAAATGTTTGTTAGAAAGTGAGGGTTTAAGAAGTGTGAGAGCTCTAGGGATTCAATAAAGGGATGTAGGCCATTACAAATGATTAGTTTGTAAGCTTCTGTGTTGAGGTTATAGGACGTCTTTGAGTGATGCTAAGAGGTTTCTGTTAAGCCGCTTGCACTTGCGGTGATGACACAGCTGTATTGAATCATGGCGTGGTTCTTTGATTTTGCTAAGGATCCATCTTTGAGACTTAAAAATCAGGAGAATGTCACTAATCTAAGTGGGCAACAGAACCTAAGGGTTAGCCAAAGGCCTGAGCTTCACATTTTTCCTGCATTACTGAAAACACTATGATAACTTTGTTCCTAAACTACAGAGCACTTTAACAATACTGACCATATGTATGATAAATATCTAACTGTAATGATCAGACCCTCTCAACTCTTCTATTAAATAACTCTGATCTGCTTGACTGTCCTTTCTATAAGCTGGTGTATTACATACAGATAGAAAATGTTAAAGAAAAAGGAGAAAAAAATTGCATGGTCCATAAAATTAAGAGAGACTAATAGAGATCACCAGAAGGGATAGATAGTAACTTAGAAAATAAAATATTTGAAATAGCTGGGGTTGGTACAAACAGCTTGGTACCAAAAAAAAAAAAAAAAAAAAAAAGAAAAAGAAAAAAGGTACAAAGGCTCCAAAGAGCCTTCCTGCTCTTTGGACTAACAACATTCTGAAAAATTCTCAGGCAGCATCTTGTTCTATCTTTTGGCTGTATCTACTACTATTATGTGTGCATTGTCTATCTTACTGTTTAATTTTCTTAAGGTTATATTTTGGTGTCAATTACATATTCTCAATACCATGTGAAATAGTTTCACTAGCTTTTTTTAGTATTTACTAATATTTTACTAGTAAAGGGCCAATTTTATTATTATTTTAAAAGTTATTTCCCCAAATTCACCTTTATTGTCTCATTTTTCACTTTCCAGAAATAAACTTTAACATCTTTCAGATATTACTTTTGCCATTTGGTCCAGTATACATACTCTTGACTTTTTAAAATTAATCACCTGCTGTATTTCATGATGAAAAAATTTAAAAGTCAGGGGGCTGAATGTGGATGGCGATATATATTTTTTCAGTTTGCTGTAATAATGCTGTATAACAAAGAACCTCAAAATATTGGTCATTATTAAAAATAACCAATGCTTCTTTCTTAATTACATGTCCACAGTTTGGCTTGCACTGACAGCTGGCTTCAGGATGTGAGGTTACTATTAGTCCAGTTTCCTGGGCCCCTGTGAGGCCCGTGCTACCCAGAGAGTGCCCTTTTTTAAATAAGGAAATAGGTGTGAGGCACCAACGTGAACAACAATGCTTGTGCAGTGTGAGTGGCGTAGCTTCTGCTCACTTTTTTTGCACATGGGGCAAAAGCCAGAGCTCATCAGGTGCTCAAGTCCCCCCTGCAGGGGCCAGGCCAAGGAGAGTGCTTGCTGAGCACTAAGACAACCCCCTAACAAGTCCTCCCCTTGGCAAAACACACATACACTGACCTTAGCACTCTTCCAGCCCCTCCCACTACAATGACATGAGTGGCATAAGTTTGGTGAGACCAATGTTATTTCCATTGTGCTGACTATTTCAGTGTGTCACGGCTGTGCCATCCAATCAACTCTGAGCACACTTGACACAGGAAATTAAAAGCTACTTTCATTAAAAGCACTGGCTCTTCCCTTGGGCTTGAGGGAACCAATTAGTAACTAAAAGCAAAGTTAAAGTGAGGCAGGAGGATTGGCGTGAGTTCAAGGGCACCCTGGGCTACATAGTGAGTTCAAGGCCGGGGTGGACTGCACAGTGACACCCTGTCTCAAAACACAAAACACAAAAGAAGCAAATGAAAAAGCCTGGGTCTGACTTCATTTTGTGCCTGTCCTTTTTATTTCCTTAAACTTTGAATTCAGTTCCTGGTCATCTCTGTGCACGAGCATGCTAATCACTTAAGGAAGGTCTGTCTAAGAACCGCTTTATTAGCCCTAAATTTACTTTCCTTCTCATCTTAACCCTTTCAAGATTTAGGAAACCAAGATAAAAGGAACTAAGGTATTCTCAAGATTCCCAGGGACACTCAAACCCTGGCTTTTATGCTGTCCTGTTCCTGACCCTCTGAGTGGTGCCTAGAAGTCTCTAGTTACTGCCATAAGCCTGCAGGTACTTTGGGTTCCAGTAGGAGCTCAGCAAACATCCCCCCATGGTGGGGTTACCCCCAGACAGACAGAAGGGATCGTCTCAAAGGATCGTCTGAGCTTGCTACCTCCTAGGATGAGGACTTCTCCAGAGCCACCTGCAGAGCCAGAACTACCAAGCTCTCCCTCATGCCAGTGGCCCATAGATGCCTGTCCATTTCCTTCTTACCTGGTGTCCCCCCACCTTGTCTCTCCTCAAGCTGAGGTCCCTTCCCCATTTTCTCTTCTCTTCAAGGGCTCTAGCTCTGCCCTACTCCCTCAGGAGCTGAGAACGTGAAGTACGTTTTCACCGGTAACCGAGCTGTAGAAGAGAGGAATGAGACTTTAGGTAAAACCTCACAAACCTTGGTGTCTCACTGAGGCTTGGCCCTGTTTCTACTTTTTTTAAAATGAGATTTTACTGGTATATTTTAGATACACATATTAATCACAGCCATCATAATAGCTTTTGATTCTTAAATGAACTCTCTTCAGGATGTTACCAGCCTTTGGTCAGTTTTCAGAATTCTGAAAAAGTTGATTCCAGTGATTTCCTGTAGTATTATTTTACTGCTCTTATGGAGGGGTAGACTTTTGGAAGCTCTTACTCCATCATGTGCACTAATGCATTATTTTGGAATCTTTTTATTCCTTCATGTTCTTTTCCTCTAAGCTATTATTTTCCCCAAATTTCTATGTTTTTAGTTGGTACATTTTATCTTGTAATTTCCACCTCTTTGTGATTTTTCGATATCTGCTTATGTTTAAGAATTATATACTACATGTGTTATTTACACTTTCAGGTTCTTACACTAGGAAGACAATACATAAATAAAACCCAAAATGTATAATAGATGTTATGGAAAGAAAAGAAATTGCTGAAAGGAAGAAACAACAGGAATGAGGGAAAGGAGAAAAAGATAGAAAGGAAGAGGAAAAATAGATAGATGATAGATAGAAAGATGGATAGATACATAGATGGAATAAATGTACTGCTGAAGTCTAATGGTTTATTGAAAGGAACAGTTAATGCCTAATTTTTATTCTTTTTGACAATTTTGCATGCTTATATCTGGTAATCTGAACAACTAATTTGAAGACAACAATATGCAATATAACAACCATTGGTGAATTCCTATCAGCTTGTGTAATGAAGCTCTGTATCATTTCTAATATTTTTGGTTTTTGTTTTTTAGTCTCTTTAATGGCTTGATTAATCTTGCATTCTTACATCTAGTAATCTGAGCAACTTAGTTGAAAATAACAATATGCAATATAACAGCCACTATTAATTCCTATCATTTTGTTCTGAAACTCTGTATCATTATTATTGTTTTTTCTTTGTTTTGGTTTTGTCTATGTTGTTGGTATTTTGCTATTGTTCTTTTTTATTATTCTCTTTAAAATAAAAAAATATTCTATACTACATGTAGATTTGAGAATCTGAGTCCATAGAATGGGTTTTGTACTGTCTCCTTAAATACTGCCTTTCCCTTTCTTCTATTTTCTTTCTCTGTAGTTCCCATTCTAGGAATTTTAGAATATTACAGTGCACTGATGCACGTCTCTTAAAGATACATATATGTATTCAGGTATTTTCTTTTTTTAATGTTTGTTTCTTAATGAATTTATCACTTCCAACTTACTGATCTTGACTTCAGTTGTGCCCTGCCCATATTCCGTATATTGCATTTTCTCTTGTCCATTTCAGTTTTAGCCTTCAATACAATTTTAGAGCAGTTTTTGATGTACAGGAAAACTGAGAAGAAAGTAAGGAGGGTGCCTACGGAATCCTTGTACTCACACATGACAACCCCCTATTCCACATTAGAGCTCTGCCTACATGTGCGGTGACCGGTCAGTTTGCCCGGGCACCTCCTGTCCTCATGCTGCACTCAGGTCCAGGCTCGTGCTTGCTGTTGTACATTCTGTAAATCTGAGCAAACGTATAACAACATGTATCCACCACGTAATAATAATTCCTTCCTTAAAGATTCTCAGTGATTCACCTATTTATTTCACTCTTCCCCTTTACATCTGGAAACCACTAGTCTTTTTACTGCCTCCACGATTTCACATTTTATAGAATGTCATATTGTTGGAATCATACATTATGTGTCCTTTTCAGATCGACATTTTCTTACGTAGTAATCTGTGTTGTGTACTCCTCCATGTTTTTCTACCACTTGATACCTCAGTTGACTGTTATTTAACCACTAATTTACTGAAGGATATCTTAATTGCTTCCAAATCTTAATATTTATGAATTAAACTGATATACACATCTGTGTACAGAGTTTTGTGTGGGTGTATTTTCAGCTTCCTTGGGTAGATACCAGAGTATGGTTACTGGATTGGATGGATGGCGTATGTTTTATAAGAAACTTGCTAACTGCTTCCCATGTGGCTGTATCATTTTGCATTTCTACCAGTGGTGAATGAGACTCCTTCAGTTCCACGCCGTCTCTTGCTATCGTTGTGGCTTTCAGCTGCTGTCACAGGCCTGGAGGGGTGCTCATGGTTGCCTTAGTTTGCTTTTCTCTCAGGGCCTAGATTGTGCAGCATTTTTTCCACTTGCTTATTTCTCATCTATCTCTTTCAGGGAGTGACTGTTGAGCTCTTTGCTTCATTTTAATAAGGCTTTTTATGTGTTGAGTTTGAGGATTCTTTGAACATTTTGGATAGCTGTGCTTGATGTATACTTCTTCTCCCAATATGTGGCTTGTCTATTTGCTCTTTGATGTTGCCTTTCAAAGAGCAGAAGTGTGAAGTTTTAATGAGGTCAGTTATTATTGATTTGTTGTCTGGACTGTAATTTTGAGGTTGTATTTAATCCCCTAGCTTCTCTTTTATAATACCTTATGAAGAGTTTTATTATTTTACACTTTATATTTATTCTATAATGAACTTTGAGTTAACTTTTGTGAAGGCTGTAAGGTCCATGCCTTGATTAGTCCTTTTTGTTTTGGCTATATCAGTGTCTGATTGTTCCAATATTGTTTGTGGAAAATTCCCTGTTTCACTATATTTCTTTAGCAAATTTTATCAAAAATCGGTTGACTACATTTGTATTAGCCCATTTCGGGCCTATGTATTCTCCTCCACTGCTCCGACTGTCAAATCCTTCAATAGGACACTGTTTTAATTACTGAATCATCATAGGCAGTTCTGAAATTGGGTAGTGTCAGTTCTTCAACTTTGTTCTTCTTCAACCTTGTATTACTATTCTGAATTTTTTGACTAGCCAGACAAATTCAAGAGTAAGAAAAATAACCAGCTATCATTTTGATTGGAATTTCATTGAGTTTATTCATTAAATTTGGAAGAACTAACATTGGAAAATATTGAGTAATCCTATCTATGAACAAGGAAAATGTGTCTTTCTTAGTTCCTTGATTTCACTTATCAGAATTTTGTAGTTTTTCTCATGTTGGTTTAGCACATAGTTTTTTACATTTACACCTAAATATTTCAATTTTTTGTAGTGCGAATATAAGCAGTATTATACTTCCAATTTCAAATTCCAGTATTGCATTGTGGATATACAGGAAAACTAATGACTTTTGTATATCAATTTTATATCTTGCAATATTGTTATAATTAATACTTCTTGAAGGTGTTTTTGTTGTTAGTGATTTAAGTTTTTCTATACAATCAGATCATCTGCGAACAAAGACCTATTTCTATCTAATCTAATCTAATCTAATCTAATTAATCTAATCTAACCTAATGTTTCCTCCCTTTTGTTGTATTATAGTTAGTATCTCAGTTCATTGTCCTGGGAAGGAGGTGGGAGGGAGCACCTTTCTGATCTTAGCAGGAAAGTTTCAAGTTTCTCACCATTAATTTCAAGGGAGAATGTTTCAAGTTTCTCACTGTAGATTTTTTCTGTAGGTATCTTTGTCAAATTGAGGAAGTTCCTCCATGTTCTCAATTTGCTCAGAGGTTTTACCAGGAATGGCTCTTGGACTTCATCAAATGCGTTTTCTGTAGCTTTTGATGTGACCACGTGGTGTAAAGTTGTTGATGTGATGGATTACATTCATTATTTTTATAATGTTGAACTCACATTACATGTCTGGGACATGTCACTCTTTGTCATGGTGTATAATTATTTTTATACATTGCTGGATTGAATGTGCTAAAATTCTGTTGAGTATATTTTCATCTATATAGGAGGTTGTAGATGGTTATTTTCATGAGCAATATAAAATGAATAGTTTTTTTCTTGTAATGTCTGGTTTTGTTCCTGTGAGCTTGATAAGAGTGCGTATTATGCTGCTGCTAAATAAAGTAGGCTGTGGATGTCTAATAATATCCAGCTGATTGATGATGTTGTTGAGTTCAAATATTTCTCTACTGACTCTTTGCGTGCTGTAACTGTCATTTCTGCCAGGAGGGTACTGATCGCCCTGTGGATGAGGGTGTTTTCATTTATTTCTCTAGTGTTTCCATCAGCGTTTGCCACATGGAGTTTGATGATGCTCTGTTAGACCTACTAATATTAAAAATTGTTACGTGTTCTTGGAGAATTAGCCCTTTATATCATTATGAAATACCTCCTTTTGTTCTTTATAATTTTCCTAGCCTTGCTGTCCAGTCTGTATGAAAATTAGTAGCTTTACTCATACTTTCTTTTGACTAGAGTTAGTATGATGTGCTCCTCTACCTATTCACTGATTTTTAATCTGTATATGCCCTTATTTAAAATGAGTTTCTTACAGTCAATGTCTAGTTGGTTTGCGTTTTGATCCCCTCTGATCATTTTGCCATTTAATTGATATTTTTTAGTTATTGATGTTTACCTTGGTTACTGTTATATTTGCATGCTTATCTAGTATGCTTGGTATTGTTTTCTGCTTGGCACCTTTATTTTCTAAGTCTAGTTTTGTATCTTTTATGCCTTTAGTTGAACATTTTATGTTTTCATTTGCTCTCCTTTCTTGGCATACCTGTTATAGTTGCTTTACTGGTTGTCCTAGATTTTCTATGCCTGACAACTAATCCAAATACACCTTTAAATAACATTATGTCATTCACTAGAATGAATATCTTATAATAGCAAATAAACCTAGTTCTTCCCTCTTGTCTGTTATATCATTACTTTTATGTATTTCACTTATATATAAACACACAGAACCATGTATACATGTCTACGGTATACACATAAGCATATATAAACAAATGCACCACACTTATTACTTTAAACAAAATATTACCTGCTCAATAAATTTTAAACAGAAAAATAGCTTTTTATTTGAATTTTGTATCTTCAATGCTCTTCTTTTCTTAGGTAGCCTATTTCAGATCTACATCACCTTCTTTTTCTCTGCACTGGATTTTTAACCAAAGGGTAAGGAAGGGATTTCATTTTCCTTCTATCTGAAAAACTTAATTCAACATTTCTTGTAAGGCAGGTATGCTTCTAATATGTTAACTCAATTTTTGCTTGTCTGAGAGAGTGTTTATCTCTCTGTGACTTTTGACAGATGCTACTGCAAACTATGGAATTCTAGACTTGTGAATTTGCTCTTCAATGTTCTTGAATGTTTCATTTCTATTTCTCTCACTTGCATAGGTCTTCCTTTGTAGTGTGAAATCTATTAAAAACTCAGTTACCAAGCCAGTGGGGCACTGTTGAGTTCCTAAGCAGGACTCATTATGTGTCTTCTGGAACCCTAGGTATATAGCTGTTATAATAACTCTTCCTACTAGTGGTAGGCTGCGTCACTCCTGACTTCCATACTGGAGTCCATCGTAAGTGTAGCTTCATCCCACTTTACTTCATTTCATTTCATTTTTGGGCAGTTGTATGATCAAACCCAGAGCCTTGTACATACTAAACATGTGCTCTACCACTGAGCTACATACAACCTCAAGCCTAAAGACATGTATTTATGAGAGTCACTTTCTCTGTTTTTCTCTTATCATTTTTAATTCTTTAACTATTGCTTTGCATTTAGGATGGAAAACAAAAATATGTATTTAAGAGACCATCTTTATATCTTTTGACTAATTATTTTTTAAAAATGTACCTTTTAATCTCCAGCTCATATTACTCCTTCATATTTTTTCTTATTTCCTTGAATATGTCCAGCAGCTCTGTATACCTCAAAGTCTGAGTATATAGTTTCTTCTTACTTAAAAACTATATAAAACATACTTTTATTCAATCAATTTTCACAGATAGCATTATACCTTCTAGTCCCTAGCTTACATCTCCTCACCAAGAAAGGCAATTTCTGATCAGTGAACAGAAGTAGGTCTTCCTTCTCTTGCCTATTGTTTTTGATATTTGAGAGTTTTGATAGTTTCCGCCAGAGCATATCTTAAAATGTGTAATTAATTTATTTGCTGGTTGATTGTCTGGCTATGTGACCCTATTAAAATGTAAGTTTCTCAGAGAACATTTCCGATCAAGTTCTGTCAAGTATTTGTAGAATGAATGTGCCATATTTGTTTTTTCTTTAATGAATGAAGTATATCATTGCTAAACAGGAATCTACTGATGCAAAATTCGTAAGACACCAAGCAGGCATAATGTTGTATTTTCCTTTTTAGACTTCCTTTGTGGTATGAACATACTAAACTCTAAATCAACAAAGTGTAGAAGTGGCATCTAGTAAAATGACACACATTTACAGATTAAAAATCAAGCACAATTACTGAATATTTATGTAGAATTATCATAAGAGACAAGTCTTTTCATCCAGATTTATTCCTTGAGTTATTTATGCTGTAGTTCTATGTTTTACTTTAGGTTCTCAGAAACACCTTGTTTTTCTCAACTTAAAGTTTATAAAATTTGGGAGTTTATGATAGAAAATTATTTTAAGATTTACTGTAAGCTTAAAAGCAAAATTTTACATTGGTCATTCTTTTAATTGATTAAAAGCCTTCACATGAATTTTATAATCTATTTTTTTATTTTGGAAATGTCTTGGAACCTCTTACAGGTGTAGATGGATACAAAAAAAAATGAAAAATTGATTAAAACTTCAGCTTCTAAGGAATACCTCAGAATAAATTAGATTTTCAAATTCAAATATGTGAATACTTAAATGTTATTCAATTCTACCTTTTCCTATTGACAAAAATAGTTGATTGAAAATATTCTTGCAGCTCAATCGTCTATTTTCTTACTAAAATATGTGAATTATAACTGGAATTCTATGGTTTGGAACAAAGATGAATTTGAATTAGGAAATTTAATTAAATGTACAGCAGTTGGGAAATTGTGTCTGGGATGATGAGGGAACCAAAGCACTTTCACTCTTGTCATATGTACAGTGTTTACTAAAATCTGCCAAATTTGGAATACCTGTATATCTTAGTGTGATGAAGCAATGTGGAATCTCAGCTTCTACTTTAGTCTTCTGTTCATGGACACAATATTAGCTAGAGAAGTTAAAGAAATATTTTAGTAACACCGCAAGAATTGCAGCCAACAATCATTTCCGGGTTACGTGCAAAATAAACAGTGACTAGAAGGAAAACTTATTCAGCCAGAGAACTTTTAAAGTTTATAACTATAGCTTTTGGTATAAGGGGAGGAAATAAAATTAAGTTACTGGGCTCTTGATGAATTCTGATTTTGTTTAGGTACTGTATTCTTTCACCAAGGGGATGTAGTACATATTCTTTAGAATGATACGTTCCAGAAAAATAAAGGTTATTCTAATTTGGGCACCAGTGTCAGAAGTATTTGTGGACTGGCAAAGGAAGTATTTGCAAGCAGGAGAGGCATTCCTTTGGAGCAAGCTGATGTCAACTCCTTCCTACTATGAAGATGGGCCAGTAGGTAGATTCTAGATCCAGAGGGTTTGCAAGAGGGAAACTGGGCTTTTTAATATTCCATACTGTTTTGTTCATATCTTTCCAAAATATTTTATGTCATCATGCTCTTTTAGTTTATCTGTGTCCCTGTGGTTTGCACATAGCGATAGAAGCCTCATTTATTTTCCTTAGTAAAGCACTTAATGGTGTTGTCATATAAATAACATACTTTTTAATTTGTGAAATTAAAAATAGAAGAGGATGATTTATATATTGTATAGTTTTATTAATTCTTTAAAACGTTGTTTGTATTTCTTCAGGCTGATCTCATATATTCAAATGGGAGAAGATTTGGGATAGAGAGAAACATCACTTTTATAAATTGCTTTCTCATTCCACAGGTACATTTTAAGAGTTTTTAATGTGCTTTCTCTAAGAGGATGAAGTATAGATTCAAATTATACACATCCAGAGATCAATGTACATGTAGGTATATATGTGTAATTTCTCATGTATTTTGATATGGAAAGTTCTAGTTTTTATGTATTTATTTATTTTTTATTTTTTGGTCTTTTTGAGGCAGGGTCTCAATATGCAGTTTAGGCTGGCCTTGAGCTCACTTTGTAGCCCAGGCTGGTCTCAAACTTGCAGCAATCCTCCTGCCTCAGCCTCCCGAGTGCTGGGGTTACAGGTGTGTGCGACCACGCCTGGCGAAAAGTTCTAGTTTTTAGATGAGACCCCTTGAGAATAGCGACCAGTTTGATTTGACAGCCATACTTGATCAATCCTGAACATTTTAATCATCTGGACTTTGTAATTCTGTTGTGTTTTGGAAGAAAGGCAGTTGGGTTGTGTGAGAGGTGAAATTCTGCAGTTCTCTCATGTTTTCCCTTCCAAGCCCATCTTAGAATTTTTCCATCTGGATGAGTAATGCAGAGGGATTTTCTCTTCTATCCCTGTCATCCCTTATGTGAATTGTTAATATATGTTTTTATTTATAATCCATTACCTTTAAAAGGGAGTCATGGATGAGCAAGATCCAGCTGCACTTGAGCTCATCAAATACCTCTAAGTATTTTTTAAGGTTTTAGTATATTCCCAAACATGTTTCCATGAACATTTTTCTCTATATTTACAATCCCTTGTGTATTTAAGGGAAATGTAAACCTTATGTTTCTTTTTCATTTATACTTAACTCATCAAAATGTTTTGTAAAACAATTTAAATGTCCAAGGAGATTTTTATTACTGATTTTCTAAGAAAGAGAAAGTCTTATTTTGCCAATCTGAGAGGGAGAAAAACACATAAAATCAACAACTAAAGTTTGCTTCATACCAGCAAGGGTTCAGTAGGTTCTAAACTTGGCAAATCGTTCCCTAAAGGAAGGAAATCTTTTGCTAACTACACATAATCGGTTTCATGAGTGAGCTGGTAATTGTAAGCCTTGATTCCCTCGTATGTAGCTGTTTGATAAACTTTCCTTATCTGGAAAATATGAAATATAGACGCAAACTGGGTAAATGTGTCACAGAACTCATGTAGTCCTCGAATGATTAAATCCTGGGTTTGTACCAATTCTAACTTGTGGTAGAGCATTAAAAAGCTGAATTATTTTGTTTCATTTATTTTTGAAGCTAATTCATTAAATAACTAGACAGGTGAATTAGAGATGGTTCACTTGTTTAGAAGCTCAAAATGCTTCTAAAATTTTTACAACTTTTATATAGGTAGTCAATACAACATTTAAACTAATCTCATCTAGTCTTTGCAGCAAGCTAATTCTTCAATTTGTCAATAGTATAAACAGATCACATGAGTATATTGGGGAGTGAAATGGAGACACACCCTCAGCTTGTAAAAAAGTGTTGATAAATTTTAGTGAAATACTATTAATTTGTCTGTTAGTTTAGCCCAACAGAGCCTGGCCCTTTCTGACTTTTTTTTATCTAAACACGTGACTGCAACTGTTGTTTAAATCAGTGTGGTCTGGAATCTTGCACCTCGTTTTGGCATCCAGTCTACAAACCAGCAGTCCCTTCACCAGGCACTGAACTCAACTGAGGAGCTACATTTGCCAGTTTCACAAAGGCTATACCCCAAGGAAGGGAATTTTGTTTGAATAAGATGGGGAAATAATTCAGAATGAGGCTCTGTGGTGAGCACTCTTCCCTAAAAGGCATGGAATACTACAGTCCTGGTAGGAGGAAAATGTAGCTCCCGAGAAAGTTTATTTTAGGCTTGGATTTTAAAAAATGAATACAGTATAATACAAAACAAAAGCAACTTTTCCTTAGAGAGCCATAGGAATAAAATGAATACCAAGAAGAACCAGTTAAGAGTGATCCTCTGGGCCACGAAAGGGAGTCCCTTATGTCACACCCTTCGAACAGCCCTCAGGAGTCAGCAAGGCGCCTTGGTGCTCACCACCGAGCTCTCCGGCCCTGTTGTTGTTACAGCGTCCTGTTCTGTGCAGTTCCTATCAATCTTCGGGCACACTTTTGTTTCCGGCGCAGGCCACTCTCCCATTCACGGTCTACTCGGTCACATGAGGATGAATTCTTTCCTAGCATTAGGAGAGAGCAAAGGTGGGGCACCAGCTTTCTGTATTACACAGTTCACAGAGGAGACATTCTCCCAGAACAATTCATCCTTGATAACTGACCTCCTTCACTCTAACTGGCTGCATGACTATTACAGATAATAAAAGTGCTAACAAGATCAGAGAAATCCTGGATCAATCTTGACAAGTGTCCGTTTACTAAAAAAGTCTACTTTTTATTTACACTGAAAAGAGAATTTCTTTGTTTTAGACTTGTTGCATGAGATACAAATCAACATGGCACTGATTGTGTTGTTTCTGAGAGGCACTTAAAAAGGTTTGATGAAAACCATCTAAGCATGGAAAATATGGAGAAACCACAGAGGACAAGAAGAAAGAAGAGTTTTAATTACTTGAAAGTCTAAAATGCAGACTAAAATAAAAAGACCAAAATCAAAGTTTAAGAAGAAAATGCTCTGAAACACATTTACAATATTTAATTCAAGAATAGAAATATGATCTCTAAATAAATGCTGCTAATCAACAAAATAAAAGAACACCACAATAGAAAAATGACATCCTGTATGATGAGATAATTCACAAAAGAAGTGATGGGAATGGACTTTTCAAAGTGTTTAAAATCCAGCATCTGTACTGGCAAGATAATTACCAATTGAGTGAATAGCGTGACACAGGTTTTTACATATCCAGTGAATTAAAAAAAAATCAAAGTATGATAGTCCCCGGAGTTAGTGAGAACGTGGCCAAAAAGAGGCCACTGCACACTAGTGAAGGAGTGAACATTTACACTTTTGGAAGCCTCTTGGGTGATACGTGTCAGGAACATTAAAAATTTAATCTTTTTGACTCAATATTTCAAAATCTATGTATGTCTTCTTAGAAATAATCAGAGATAAAATCAGTGGAGGTTTACCACTGGACTGTTTATAGGGCTCAAACATTGCAAACTCTAAAATGTTCAATAATGAGAGAACTTTTCCACATTTTAAAACCACGAACTAGAATATCATAGAGATGTTTAAAGTGCTTTTAATATTGTTTGATTGCAAAGAGAATGATAATGATATAAGTACAATCAGAAAACCTAGGTTAAAACTTTACTATGCCTGATTATTACTGAATAACTTTCACGTGACACCTACTTATGTCATATTTCCTTTCAGAATAACCTTGTGTTTCTTTATTCTGAATTCCTAACATTTGTTTATTTAAATAATTAAAAAGCAATAAGAACGGTATAAAATTTCAAAACAAGATTGTAGGAGAGTAACAATGGTTAGTAGGTTGCATATTGTTATCTTCAAGGTAGGTGCTCATATTACAAGATATGCAGATGAGGATCTGAGGCTCAGGAAGGTTAAGTCACTTGCCCAAAGATGCGTACTTATCTGTGTAGTTTGGTGTTAAGTTTCCCCCAAAAGCTCACATGTGGAAAGCTTGGCTCCCAGCTGGCTGTGGTATTGGGAGATGGTAGAAATGTTAGGGTCTAATAGGAGGAAGCAGGTCAACAGGGGTGTGCCCTTGAAGAGTACAGGTTGTCCCTGGCTCTCTTCTCACTCATGACAGCCAGAAAGGGGATCTCTGTCTCTTTCTCTGTCTCTCTCTGTCTTGCTCCCTCTCCTTCTCGCCTTCCTCAGTGCCATGAGGTGAGCACCTTTCCTACCTCATGGCCTTCCATGCTGATTATTTTTGCCTTGCCACAGGCCTAGAAGCAGAAGTCAAGCAAATATGGACTGAACCCTCTGAAGCTGTGGACCACATTAAGCCTTCTTCCTTTGTTTTCCTCAGGTACTGTCACAGCGATGAGAAGCTAACTCGCACTCTTGCTGCAAAGCCTGCAGACTTCTCAACCCAAAAGTCTCTCCTCGATTTCTTAACCATAAGCAAAACTGCATGTGACTCTTAAATACATATAAATGTGTGTAAATATGGGAAAAAGACTGAAACACCTCAGACTGTTGTAGTGGATATCTCTGTGTAGTAAACTTTCTTCTTCTACATCTAAGTCTACTAAGTCTACTATAAATATGTGCTTATTTTATACTAAATATAAAGAGAAAAGTGTAATTCCAGGCTGGGTATTTGTGAGATTCTAAATGCTATGTGCTCATTCTTATGCTTCAGTCTTTGAGAGAAGCTTTTCATCTCCCGGAGCAGAGTTGAGGGGAGTTGTCAATAGGCAGCAGAGGTAGGAGGATGGCGGCTCCTGAATCACTGCTGTTTGTCATTATGTCTTGTTTTTCTTTCCCCCTAAGACCTCAGTGTCTTTTAATTACAGGTCAACTGATTCTGTAACTGAAAAGTTGAATAGCAGATTAAATGCGGCCTGCTGTTACAGTAATGAGGAATGATTAGGATCTAAAACAGTTTTCTCTCTTGCATGGAAAACACCAATTAGTACTAATGAATCACCGCTTGTGTGAGACGGCCAGGTCTCTCCTTTACCCCAAATATGAGAATGACTTAATTTTGCCGAAGATATTTTAGTTTCTTCTTTTTCTTATTTTATTTACCTCATTTTTAATAAAATCTTTGTGTATATCCAAAGATTTTAGGGATGCTCCTCAGAAATGATGATTAAGAGTAGAAATAAGTTTTTTATTTTAAAAGCAAATGTTCTGAGGCTGAAAACTAAGAGCTTAGTTTTGGTTACTTATATGAATCGACCCTGTGGACTTTTTGGTCAGCTTGGTCAAGTGCTGACTTTATGTCTTCACTGAGGGTCAGTGGAGGATATTCTGTCAGGGACTGTTGAAATAGTCATGCTTCTGTCCTTGTGGTGTGTGATATGAATTCCGCAAACCTTTTGGAAGGTAATTTGACATTTTTTTCAAAAAGCCTTAAAATGTTTACACTGTTTGATAAAATAAAAGCATTGCTAGGAATATATCCTCAGAAAATAATTGCAGACAGGCAAAAGATTTTTTTTCAGGCAAATATTTGTAACTACTACACAAGAAGTTTAAACAGCTTTTACAAGTACAGTCAGAGATTTCTGATACAAATGTAGGGATATTTGTTGTTGTTGATTCACATCACTATCCTAAGTGCCAGGAACAGAGCCTATTACATAATAGGTACCTAGTAAGTGTTTGTTACATGAATTACTAAATAATATATAATCGAGAAAAATCATTTCCTTTGAAACTATTCAAGAGAAATTTAAAAATTAAGTGAAAATGGCTGGATAAACTTGTATATGTCTCACCTAAAGCTTATTTGAAAGTGAATACTGTTTGTGTACAACTGGCCAGAGTCTACCGGTGAATACTGGGAAGGGTATAGTCCGCAAACAATGTTTGCTTTGGGGAAACAGGATTGAGGATTGGGTAAAAGGAGATAGACTTGCTGTCAGCCTATAATTTTGTGATTTTAGTGTTTGATCCATACGTATTCTTTTTAATTTTAAAAAGCTAACTAAATGTATATGCATATTTTCATTGATGTCTAATATTTGAAGATTAAAAGCCAACTTTAAAGCCGCACACTGAAATAAAAATGTTAATTTTTCTGTTTTGTAAAATAACTGAAATTGTTTCATTATCTTTTGTATTTTTTCTAGTTTTCTCATGAAGCGTGTATTGCATTACTGTAAGAATTAGGAAACAGGTAAAATGCACGTTGAGGCGAACGACCTTCCTGTGGAACAGTTTGAGTGTGGATGGTAGCTCCCAGAAAGCACAGGGACAGTGGCCTGAAAGGCATTTTCATGCTTGAGATTCAAATATGTGGACAACAAGAAGTCAGGCTTAGTAAAGAGAGTTTCTCAAAGTAAGCTGTGAGAAAAGCCGAGAGAGCACTGACGTGGGCCGGAGAGTATAGAAGACAAAGGTTCTGTAGCTTGACTCAGCGTGGTACATGGACAGCTCTCAAGGAAGCTCAGCTTCTTTCATGAGAGCTGCAGTCATGGACTGAAGCATAGAAATCTGGAGACCGAAAGGGGGCTATAGAACCATCTGTAGGCCATGGCCCCAGAAGAACTGTGACCTGCTATAGTACTAGTCTACTCTTACATGAGTCTCATTTTGCAAGAGTTTCTCTTGGTGTTTTCCAAAGCTTGAGGCACTTCCCAGTGACCCACACCACTTGACTGGAGTGATAGCTCTGTTCATCCCTCTGTTCGTCTGACTCAACTCAGGAGGTAAATGGGGAATTGGTGGCTGCATTCCCTCATGGGCAGCAAATGAGCCCTTGGGCCAACACTGCTGATAAAAATGCTGTTTGGAGATGTGGTCCGGGACATCCGAAAGTGCGTGGAGGGCACCGGTAAGCAAGTGTGCCAAGGCCTGATTTGCTCCTGGTTTAGGCCAGCATCACTCAGCTGTGTCTGATTTCACCTGGTCTCCTTCCTCTGTCATTACCAAGGTGAGAAAGTTGCATTCTACTATATTATTCTGTGCAACTTGGCACCACGGGCTGCTTTCTCTTTCATGAAATTCTCTTTTTCATGTGCTCCCAAGTCCAGCAAGAGTTCTGTCCCTACACTGATGCTTATTTTGGGAAATCCCTGACTCCCAGGTACCCACTCCGATCTCTGTCCCTGCCCTCACATCCCTTTCTTCACAGCTTGTGTTCCAAGTACATTCTGACATTGTGACCCATGGCTCACAGACCTTCCAACCTCATCTTTCCAAATGAAGCTGGTTGTCTTCCAGCAAAATATTCTTCTCCTGCTTTTTCTTAATTAATATAAGAACCAGCTCACTAGTCTTCGTGCCAGAATGCTAGAGGCTCCATTCCTTCCTCTGCTCTTTTCCTCCCTGTCTCCTGCACCACAGGAACACCATCTAGATCTCCTCATCTGGCTAAGCACACTCCAGCTCCCTCTCCCTCCTCCTCTGCTGGAAGGGATACTGCAAACTCACTCAGCTCTTCTGGACCCTGCAAGGGCACTCTCTCCAATGACATACGAGGCCTTCAGTGTGTTCTTCCTTCTACCATTCAAGGGAGGAAAATGAATTTATCCTTCCAGGTCTGTGTCCCATGGACTCTCTTTTTGAAGTCCTGCTGACCTATACATCAGGCAGCGCTGAGTACTCCCTCCATTCAACTCCAAAAAGTATCACACAGAATTCTGTTGTATTTCACTGCTCCCTGCATGACTTTATTTTCCACAGTTCCACGAACACAGAGATGAACTCAATCTCAAAGCTTTCCAAAAATATAAAGAAAAAGAAAAAAATAGAAAGGATGGTGATGAATGAGAATCTGAAAGACACGGAGGACAGGAGGTAGACATTTCACATGTATGAGGATCCTGGATCTTCCTGGATAAGAAATCAAAGTAACTGGAACAGAAAAAAAAATATAATTTTTAAATGTTTATGGAGCTAAAAATGTTTGCTTATGAAATTGGAAAGCCTCAGTGCCTTCTTGGCAGAATTAATACAAAAGAATGTGCATGTTATTTGGGTGAAAATATAAGACGGCACGGAGGTTACAAGTAATTGATCTGGCTTCTAACTTTTCTGTTGTAGTTTTTGAAGGGGACATTTTGTGATATGAACACTTTATGCAGAGTCAGTTAGTGTTTCATACATGAAAGCAACAGAAAAATATCAGATAAACAAGAGCTCAGAGAATGTATTACTCACAAACATTTTGAAAGCATCAGCAGCAGAATTACAACAATTGTACTTCAGCATCCCTAATGACTAAACTGATCTGAAAACAAATCCATAAGAGAATATACAACATGGCAACCCCTCTCACCGTTGTATCTGAATAAAGATTGAAGCAAAGCAATTTAATTGTATTTTCTTTAGCTTGTTGTGGAAATTAATTATCGGCTTTGTGTTACTGTTTCTGGTGTGACAAGACTCTCCGACTCTCTTTGCATTCATAGTTCCTATCAATATTAAGTCATATTACAACTATCTGTTTTCTTCAGCTGCAGCAGAGACAGCATGACTTGCCAACTCCACGGTATCCTCATCTTAGCTACACAGCTGAACTGTAGTTTCCAGGGCCCCTTGCAAGAACACACAACCGGGAGCCAGCAATGGAGTCCGAGCGGAGGTGCAGGCAGCAGTCCCAGGTCGGGCCCTGTGAAGCACGGCATGTGTGCCTTCTTTGCTCCCCTCCTCACTGAACCCAGAAGAATCCAAGCGTACAGAGAACAGAGCTTCAGGATGGCAAGCAACTCTGTCCCTGAATGACTGCAGAGTAGTCGGTCTGTCACTAGACTGAACTACTGCAGTGAGCTACTGAAACTATGGGACCATTTATTAAAACTATTATCCTGACAAATACAAACACCTACAAAAACAAATAGAAGATACCAGACTGCCATTAAAGTTGTGTTTATTTTTAAGCAGTTTTCTTCTGTTTAATTGTTTGCGGTAGTCCCCAGCATAATTTAAACAGAGAAGTCTCTGTCTCGCACATGGTAATAAGCTGTGTTGATCTCATTTCATCTCAGTTGCTCCATCTTGAGCTTTGTGTCATGTTTTCTCCATTCTTCAGAGCTGTTATCGCAGTAATAAGCATGGCTTGGGCCTTTAGTAATTGAAGTTAATTTATCTTATAAGTGTGCATGTGGAAAATTTATATTTTCTGGATCCCTGCATCAGGACAAGAGATCCTAATCTCCCAGAAGATGCCAAAGCCATACGTACTTCAGAGATGATAATGATTCATCTAACAAATGTGGAGGGTTTGCTTTAGGAAAACACAGCTGTGGTCGTGGAGATGTGAGCTGGAAGGAAATAAAGTTCCTCCTGTCAGGAAATTCAGTGGGGAGACAGATGCAGAGCAGAGGAGTGCGCAGAGAATTTCAGGGTGCTCTGGCTCCTCCGGGAGAAAGTGAGCAGAGATAGGTGGTGAAAGGGATCTAGGGAAGAGAAGGGCACTACTTTCTGCTGAAGTGATGTTTGAGCAGAGAGAGAGAAAAATTCATCTCCCATCAGTTCCCTAAAAGGAATCCCAAGCCAGGAGCTCATAGACTACCCAGAGACTCATAGAGTGAGTTCAAGCATAAGCTATAAAAAGGGTGAAAAAGGTGGTGTGGAGAGGAATGAATTGCTCACCACACCAGAGGATTTGGACTGCACGCTGTATGAGACTTTCCTTCATCCAAAACCTTATTGAACTGTCACACACACACAAAAGTTAAGTATTTTGGTACTATGTGTAGTTTCAAAGAAAAAGAATGAGAGTAGGGAAATTTAAGTAACTTACTCCAAAGTGCAGAAAGTAAGAGTCAGAACTCAGATTGTACCCTAAATCTGACTGTCTTGAAAGACTTCCAGGGGACCACTGGGTAGTTCTGCTCTCCAAGTTTTATCAAGCCCGTTACTGCTTGATAACAGAAATGGATGCTACTGTACTTTGCCTGTTCTGGATGGAAAGTGACCCTGTCTTCCTGAACACTGTCCCAGCACTTTTCTTCTATGGGGGAAAGCAAACATTTCTCCTCCATCCAAGAAGGTCGAAGAAATCTGCCACGAGTCAATGAACCTGATTTCTTTGCTTTCATCCGCTACAGCACATGGTGTTTTTGCTGTTTTTGTTCAGTTACTGCTCTTAAAAATACTAATCATGTCCTAGTGCTGTGATCTCTCTAGAATCGAGCACTGCCTGGCGAGTTCAGTGCTGCATCCACATTTATTTAGGTTGGTGTTGGCACCCAAGATGAGGTGTGCCACCTCCTGCGGTGTCTCAAATGATGACTGCTAGCAAACAAAGCGTCAGCGACATCATTGGCCTGCAGGATAGATATATTTCAATTCCCAGACTAGAAGGTGTGTGGGAGCAGAAGCGGCCCAGGGTAGCCACGGTCTTGGAGGCTGTCTTCCCGTCGGCCAGATAGAGCAAGCAAAGTCTCCTCCCTCACCCCACAAACAGCAGTCGAGTTTCTACAAAGCACTTAGCATAGGAAAGGACTATTTACTTGAACTGAATTGGTCCTCAAGTTTTACCTTTTCCTAAATTTGATTGTATAACTGTAGAGAGCTATAGCGTTAGAAATTTATACCTCATTATATTGGCATGTATTAAGAAAGTGTTTGATAAAAAGAATTTACATTGAAGTTGAGGTCTGCAGAAATGTTTCCTTTAAAGGACATTCATACACTTCTCCAACAAGAAATACTTACTTAAATGTACATCACATATACAGGACAGAAATCTTAATATACTTCACTCACTTTATATTAGCATCAAGACTATAGCTCCAATATGTATGAGTACCTCAATCTAGATGACTTATTCTAGTTTACCTTCAAGGATGTCCACTGTAGTACTCTTTATAACTAGGAATAATTTAAACTTTTGCTATTAGAGGATTAATTTAAGATAATAAACATTGTATGATTGAATAATTTGTACTTTAAAATGATAATATAGACATACATCATTACTATTACATGAAAAGACTAAATAAAAAATATATATATATATATATATATATATATATATATATATATATATAAAATCTTATTTCTGTAAAAATACGAGTTTGCCTGTCTCCGGTGTATATGTGAAGAGTTTATGCACGGGACACAAAAGCCTGCTAAAGCAAATACCACGGGACCTAGAGTGAGGCTGCAGGGGTTACCAGATTATGAGACCTAGGTTTTCTTCTTCGATCTTTTGTGTTTTCTAAATTTTCCACAAGGATCAGCAATGGATGTTTCAGTGTTAAAATATTTGATTTAAAAAACATAGCTTAAATGTTCTTAAAGAACTAGTCGGAATAACCGTATCATTTTGGAAGGAGGCACTGAGGAGAACACTCAACAGATTACACGCGAAAGATTAAAGAGGGGGCGAGGCACAAGATGGTTCACAGATTTTGATAATCCTCTGAGAAAAATGAAGCAACACCAGAAGTATTCATTGGAAATAACAGGATGGGGCATTGCAAAAGGCACACCTGGGAATAACTTACTTAAACACTAAAATATGGATAGTTTCCTACACCGCTGGGATGTGATTCTACTCTTTTATCTTTCCCAAATAAAAATAACAGGAACCACTAGAGTCAGATTGTAATTTTCTGCTGAGAAAGTAAAAGTATTTGGGGCAGGGAGGGAGTACTACTTTAATTATTTCCTCATAACTTATGGTCATGAAGAGAGAAACCCTAATCATTTATGTAGTTCATAATTAAGTAATACTTGAAATGATTTCCCCAAGTGTTCCCATAAAAAATTTAGAAAGCATAGAAAATTTCAAAATCTAAGTCAAAGCATTCATAGTTCCACTAGCAAGGAAAGTGACAATTAATATTTTAATGGATATAATTTTGGACTCTTTCATTGCTGTATACATATTATGCTGTCTGGAAATAATGAGTGTACTGTATTATAAACTAATTTTCATTGAAAATGTGCTCATCCCATTCTTCTGTTTCTGAAAAGTCAAAAACAAAAGAGTAATGAATACCTAGTAATCTTTTATTAAGTTTTACATTGTCGTTTATTGTCTTAGTTTTTACTTTGCGTAGTGTTATAAATAACACTGCAAGAATCATAAAATATTGAGCTGCCCTTAATTATTTTTATTAGGGTAATTTCCAGAGCTAGAGTTCCTGGATCAAGATAGATAGCTTAAAAATATTTACATGTATTATCACATTTTTTGTGCCCTTGGAAGACCAAAGATTCAGTGAAAGGTCTTGTTGAGCACCCCAAATCTTTCCCAGGCTCCAGGGAGGAAATCCCCGGGCTCCTTTAGTTCCTACACAGCTCTAAACTTTACTCAGACCTGAAGGGGAAATGGAAAAGGCAGAGTAACTGTAAGTTTCCTTACTGCTCAGAAGAATGATCTACAGACCCCAAAGGAAAATCTTCCTACCTCACTTTGTAAGATGGCAGAAATCAAGTTTGACAGTCACCAGAGGTAGCAACCCCTTCAAAATGCGATTCCCTCAGAACACAGAACACCAGGTAGGAACCTCTGTCGCTGTGCCTTCTACAGAGTCATTTCCTGGAGCATAGCAAATACTCAAGTTATGCTATGGAGCTGAGCTAGAAACGAAGATCACGTTCTGGAAACTGATTGCTACCCAAGCATTTCTGAAACTGCCTGAAGACCCTCACAGTTAGAAACACCCCTCACCCACAAGATAAAGGGCTTGCTGCTAACAGCGGGAGGGGCAAGCCATTTGCAAGAGGAATCGGTCTGAGATCCCGGAACTAAACTACTCAATGTGTCAAGTCATACTTTATATTAAACTATAAATATTTAGAGTTTCCTTCTCTTATGAGAAGTGCAAAGAATTTTATACTTGTTCCTTTTAAAATTTATTTTTAATGTTAAAAAGAAACAAATGTTTCTTTGGTCCCTGACCCTGGCTTTGAAACCCTCATGATCTGTGAGAATGTTTGAAAAAGGAGCCCTACTATGCACATGTGCCAAGTATGACATGGGTACCTCTAGGTCGGGTGCTCATCTTGCTAGCTCGTGCCATGCCTCAGGATTAGAGAGAGGAGGGAGGGGATACTGTATGTGTGCCACGCCCTGCAGCTACAGTCAAAACCACCCTGTTTTATATGCCACGGGGCTGGCTGTCTTTCACACTCTGTCTTCTATCTGCTACACAGAAGTCCATGCTGCTGAACCAGCTCTGCTTCCCATAGCCGGACCACTGCAAAGAATTCGCTCACTTTGGTGCCTGACCTTTGCCAATTTGATAGCCATACGTGGAACTCATTGTGGGATGCTTGGGAGGTTAAACGCAAGCTCTTATGTTTATTTTTCATTTGATTTTGCCTCGGTGGCCTTCACTTATTTTTCAATTCAAGCAGTCCTTCCTCTTTTTCCTTTTGATATAAAAGGACTATTTTATATATCAAAGATAGTAGCCCTTTGTCTGTCCCCATGTTGCAAGTATTGCATGCTTCGTGTATTATTTACAGTATTGTTAGTATGGAGAAGAATGTTAACAGTTTTATTCAAATGTATGAATGTTTTCACTTACAGTTTTTGCTTTATATTTAGAAACCCAGTTCATTTGTATGTGTGTGGCTTCATTTTAAAAAGTTAATCCAAGACACTATGTTCAACAAAGCATAGTTCAATAACTTTAACTTTTTGTCTCAAGTAGTTTAATTTGAGCAGTCAAATTTCATTCTTCCTGGGTTGCTACATCATGATGGTGAACAGTCAGTCTTGAAATATCTCCTTATTGATCCCAGACTCTACAGAGGAGCAATTCTACTGATTATTGCTGGGACACCAATCCCTGATTCCTTCCATCACTTCAAAGAAACCTCGAACTTGGTTGACTGCTTTCCCTATAGTCTAGCATGTCATAGACAGGGTTTTGCTTGGAATTATATGGCAGACACTTCCCAACCTTTGCTCAAAATTGTGTAAGTGCAGCTGAAGACCTACCAGTCATTCTTACTCAGAGTCCCTGCTGTGTGCCCTGCCCAGCTCCTGGGAGTCTGAGTGTGGAGAACAGTTTCCACTTTGCCTCACTGGCTGTCTGACATCTCTCTGCTATCCGAAACTCCTCATAACAAAAGGCAAAAATGATGTCCCAGCCACCTGGAAGCCTTCTCTGTGGAGCAGCTGGGAGGAGGGGCTCTGCAGATATTGATCCCGGCAGATGCATTTTTCAGAGCTAACCACAAAGTTAAAGCCACTATTCTTACATAGCAGGTGATAGTAATTTAATGCCGTCCACGGTGAAAAAACACTCAGAAGCTCTTCGCATCAAGTCCTTCGGTAAAGTCTTTTTAACTCTGATTCTCTTACAGTATTGCTTATCATCCTTTTCCCAAAGGAAAATTTTGGCAATAAATTGCCCTGCTTTTTAAGTCTCCCTGATTTCATTGCATTCAAAAGTGAATTTAGTGATGGCCAGACCTGGCAGCTTGCAGCTAGCTTCAGCAGCACCTGCGTGTTAATGAAAAAAACAAAAAACCAAAAAAACCAAACCTTTCTTGCAGCTGGATTCCAGGCATCCTTTTGCGCATAGGCCAGTTTCAGCCTCCAGGTGGTCCTCAGCCTGGCCGCACCGTGTGAGGCACAAGCTGCACAACCGCCGTGAGCACCGGGTTCTTAATGCCTCTTGCGCATGCGCTGAACACAGAGCTGAGAAGTGGAAAGTGGCCGCCATATTCCTCCAGGAAGTCTCCACTCAGGGTCTCTGGCAGGGTGAACCACAGCTCTGCTGAGTGTTCTCAGGTGCCCTTTCATAGGAGGCTAGTACTGTGAAGGAACTAAAGCATCATTAACATTAGAACCATGCCTATTAAGTCTTCTTTTCCTCAACACGTAATTTTCCACAAAAACAGAAGTTTGTGGTTACTGTAGTACAACTGTTGTTTTGCTTGTGTCAAAACCCTTTAGATATGCTTTCCTATTGAGAGATTGAAAAAGCTGATTTTTATTTCTGAGTCTTCTATGAATTGGAGCTGAATGCATATGTAAGAGTTCAAATTAAAGTCAAGTAAAAATGTTCATATTCTTGGTCTCTATTGGAGAGCCCCGCATGTAACTAACACATGAATCTGCAGAGAGCTGGCACTCTCAATAGGCAGAAGGCATCCAGAGCCAGAGTCTGGCTGCAGAGTCCTTGGTTTAGGATGGATTTCCTTGTTGCCTGCTCCGTAGCATATCCCTTTTACTTGAGATTCGGATGCACTTTGTTTTTAGGAGCACATACCCCAAGACACTTGGAAAGTTTTCATGAGAACAGATATTCTGAATAGCCTTATCTCCCCGTTGTCAGTATCGCTGGATGGACTGATGGTGTGAGGAGAACTTAGAGTCAGGTGGGATGGAAATAGAGAACTCTGGGCACCAGCTGTGGGAGACCAGTGGGAAGAGCTGGCAACAGGTCATGGTAGACACAACTGATGAGCTTGATCCCATGGAACAAGTGAAGGAGGCCTTTCCTGCTTGATTCATCAGAACTCGTGTGTGTGTGTGTGTGTGTGTGTGTGTGTGTGTGTGCGTGCACGCACTAGCATACAAGCCACATTTGGACCTCTGACCCAGTAGTGTTTTCTTAGGCCTCCCTTTTGATCTTACCCTTCCTCTCCTCAGTGATGTCACTGTGGCTGTGTTTGGGTCCTTTCAGGCGACTCACAGTTCTGTAAACACCCGCTGCTGGCTGTGGTGGAACTTGTGGTGGTTCCTGGTTAGCTGCATTCTGTGCTCATCAGGAAAGATAAAGTGATCTCCATTCAAGATGGAAGTGACCGGCTAAAACTTTTAGGGTCCTGCATTGTATTTTCTGAAAAAAATGTTAAGTGCTGGAGGTATTTGTTAATATAATCCTTGAGGTTGCCTGCATTCCCAGGCTGGGCACCTCTTTGAGAGCATTTTTATCGAATTATCAGTGGACAGATGTTGTGTCTGAATTTATCTTTTAGTTTAGCAATCACATAAAAACGCTGAGGTTATAGTTTAGATTTAGAATGTCCCCCAGATCACATATGTTCAGAGATCGGGCTTCAGAAGGTGACTCGACCCTGGGGCTGCTGTGCTTCTCAGAGCATTGATCCGTTGATGAGTTTACAGCTAAGTGAACTGTTAGGAGGCAGACTGGAAGAGGTGAGTGACCGAGGACTGGCACTGGAAGGAAGTCTCTCTTCTCAGCTCCTACTCTGTGTTTAAGGTTCTCTCTGTTTCCTGGCTAGCATGAGGCAAGCAGCTTTCCTCTCCCATGCCCTTCTGCCATACTGTTTCTGCCTTCGAGCCAGCCAACCATGGACCGAACTCCCCAAACTGTGAAAAAATTAAACCTCTACTTTAAGCTGTGGATGTCAGATACTTTTCCCAGAAGTGGAAAAGCTGACTAATACAGCTGCTCAGATCATAATTCATCAGAACCTTGAGCTAGCTGTGAGAGGTCCATAGTTCTGTTCCTGCTTGAGTCTCTACCAAATCTTGAGAAAGTTGATTTCTTTGTTTCAGTTGCTTCCCATGGAAAAGGAAGAAGAGAATCCTTGCTTGACCAATTCAGGGGTTTTTCCTGAGAATCTTAAATACAGAAGTTCTTGTGCAAACTACAGAGCCTTCTGCAGCTGCATGGTTTTCTTATTAGGAGGCCCTACTCTCTCCTACCTGAAGGAGGCTCTCAAGGAACTCCCTGCCTCCAGCCTGCACTTGCACCCCTGCTGCTCTGGTTGGAGAGGCACAGATGCAGACCTGGATCATAGGGTCACTGCTGTGTTTCCATTGCAAATGTGCAGGCCTCAGTCTCTGGCCTCCCTGCATCGAGTCCCACGTGTTGAGAGCCTTCTGGAAGAGACCCAGTGAATACAGAGGAGCGTACCACACAGGCTTGACCTGGTCACAGTGTCAGCCTGGGGATTGTGATGGGGCCCCATTCTGCAGTCTTTCAACCAGGGAAACTGTCATAAGCATGGAAGGTTTAGAAATTCTTCTGGATGGGGAGGTACAGCCTCTGGGATTGAATGTCAGGGAGGACCCTTTCATCTGAGGGTATTTAAATCTTTCACCAGCCTGCTAATTTTCTCTATCTATGTGGCTTTTACTTTAAATGAATAAGCAAAGATATCATTGTAGTGAATTCCATTTTCCTGGGACTGATTTCTCTTTTGCCCCCTGAGGTTGAGAGTAGATCACAGTCATGGAAATGAATCAAAGTGGATTTTGCAGAGATAGTAAAAAAATCCGTGCCAGCTTGACCTCCTTTGTGCAGTAACTACAGTGTGAGTAGCTGCCAGAGAGCGAAGAATGGACCCCAAGTCAGTTATTGATTTCTGGAGCTCTCTTTAAAGTCAGCGAGCCACAGCTGCACTATGTGCTTTGGCACCCAGAATGTGACCGTGGAGAATTTGGGGCACATGCACACAGTATTCTGCCAAAGCAGGGATGTTAACCATGGTGTAGAATTAAGAGGAAAGCCAGAGCTTTAATCAACAGGTCAAGTCCAAGTTTCCATGTGCTATAGTTTGGATCTTAAATGTCCCCCAAAGGCCCGTGCTTGGTCCCGAGCCCATGGTGCTGGTGGGAGGTGCTGCAGCCTAGCAGGACGTTTGAGGGTCACTGGGGCTGTGCTCTCCAAGTGCACTGTGTGGGGCCAGTCTCTTCCTCTTTCTCTCTTTTGCTTCCTGGCCATGAGGTGAGCTGCTGTGCTCTACTATGCTCTGCCTACCACGGTGCAAAGACACTGCCCTGGAACCTCTGCAACTGTGAGCCCAAACAGTCCTTCTCTCTTTAGAAGTTGATCATCTCTGATTTTATTACAGTAACAGCAGCTGTCTCCCAACCCAGGAACCTGTCTCGTAGGTCACCTTTGAACCAGTGTCGTGATGGCATGACAACATCCATGTTTCTGAGGCAGAACCACAGACCACATGAGAATCAACTCCATGGCATGCATTCTGCATGCTGTGGGGTACAGTGCTGCCATGGCACTGAAACTCAACACAGAGGGACCGACACCAGCATCCCTGCTCCCTCGCTCCATGGTGCACCCTGTGCTGGTCTGTTCAGGGTGCCGCTGTGGCCGGCAAAGTATCTCTGCACATCATAAGCATTTGTTGCATCCTTTTTCCTTTTTTGTCATTCTGTTTTTATGAGTGCGTGTCTGCACGACATAACACTTGCACTCTTTGTGTGGAGTTGGTGTGCGTGCTCAACACATCTTAATACCTTTTTCCTCTCTTCTCACTCCCATCCTTTCCCTTCCCACCATGTCTTGCACGCCTTCCCATTTGAGAAAGACCTGTCACCCTACATCCTACCATCTTTTAGTTTTGCTTTTTCTTTATGATTAGGGTTTCTCATGTAAGAGAAACCATGCAGTATTTGTGCATCTCTCTTCCTGAAAAGCAAATTGATAAGCCAATAATTTCCATGGGGAAAGGAAGCAATTGCACTGGAACATAATCCCCAAAGAAGTATGCAACACCTGCATGAGGAGTCATCAGGAAGTGCTGCTAAGGCAGGAGTCGGTAGGTGACTCTGTTCTAAGGCCAGAGGTTGCCAAGTTTTTCTATAAAGAGGCAGGGCCAGATAGCAACTATTTTTGGCTTTGTGAACCTTCAAAGTCCTTTGTTGAGAATATTTAACTCTCCACTGTAGCATAAAACAGCATAAATAATACTTGAATAAATAAGTGTGTCTCTGTTCTAACACACCTCTGATTAGAACAAAGCAAGGGCCCTATTTGGTCTTTAGTTTACTGACTCCTACTACCATCTACCATGCACAATATTTCATGTGTGGCAAAGTAAAGATTCAGCAGACAGTAATGAGCATCCATTACACGCTGCTGTAAATTCAGACATAAGCTAAGGCCCAGTCTAATGCACACACATTGTTCTTTTCTGGCATCCAGCAAGGTGGAGTCTAAGGAGCAGAATTTTGCCCTTGGGAGACCCTGTCTTGTGTGTCTTCCCAGCCTGCTCACCCTACCTCAGTGCCCCCCCGTGCCATCACACTCCAGCTTCCAGCTGTGCACCAGGGCCAGAAGGCAATGAGTTTGCCCTTGAGACAGACAGCAGATTTCTACTCAGCTCCAACTTGCACTCTGTGAGACCCTGGAACCTGCCTTATCTAACTCAGTCATCACAGCAAGCCAGTGAACTAAGCCCATTATTCCTAGTTTGCAAATGAGACAATTTGGGCCCCGCAAGATAAAGTCACGTCTCCTCCTAATTCCACACTCGCTGGTAGTGGAGCTCGGGTCCAACCGAAGACCACAAGGACATTATCACAGATGTCATATACAACAGATTTTCTTTGAGCATAAATAGTTTATTTTGCAAAGAAGAGAAAGGATAGGAAACATCTTGAATCCAAATGAGGAAGCTGAGAGGAGGGCTGGGTGTGCATGACCACTTTTAGGGTGGGTTTTTGTTTTGTTTTGTTTTGCTTTGTCTTAACATTAACATTGCGGCTCTGTGCTGGAAAGGACATGCATTCTTCATTCTTTTTTCATTACTTGAGAATTGTTGCAACTATTATGTGAAACCAATAAAAGGAAAAAAAGTTAAAATGTCATCTGGCAGGCAATGCCCAGCTGAGGAGCAGCGCTGGTCTCCTGGGAGAACAATATGCATTATGTAAAATTTCTTAAGAGACAATTTATGGTTTTGAGAAAACAAAACAGGAAATTGAATTAAAAGGAGAAACATATTTAAATAATGCTCAAGTGATGACATAACCAAAGTCCAAAAATCACAACCTAGAGTCAGGCTTTGTCAGTGCAAGATTTTTCAGGCCTCGATGGGCAGGGCCTGTAGAGGAAGAGAAGTGTTTTATGTAATTGTTGCCACATCTCACTTTTCAATAGATGATGAAAACTTACCTTCCTAAATGGGAACAATAGCCCTACATATAAGGTTTCTGGTACATCTTCACTGAAAACTGCAAGACATGACTTTCACTCTGACCTTATGGATTCTGGTGCTTGTTTTTGAATAGGCAAAATTTTACTAGGAGAGGAATTCAGAGAAGACCTAAGTATGCTTAAGGCTTCTTGTGGAATCAGAGATGTAAGAAACACATTATAAGAAAAATAGGCTTTCTATCAGAAAGAGAGAAAATCAAGAGCCATCTGCTACAAGCAGGAGTGAATACATACTCATACCTTTTTTCATGTTGTGGTTAATAAAAATAAATTTCAGAAAGAAAAGGCTTATTCCTTACTAAAATCAGTATGCATCCATACAGTCTTCTACTAATTTTCACTTGGTTTTCTGAGATTCTGAAAAAGCAGAAAGTAAAAGACAAAATCAATCAATGGATACTTGCGTAAGTTTAAATTCTGAATTTCACTCAATGCTGGAAGGTCAGGTTGTTCATGAGTTATGCAGTGACACACATATGTAAAGATGAAGATTTTTACATACTGCATTTTCTTTGTTCTGTACTCAGAGTGTATGAGTTAAGTCATTGTATGGCCCCTGATTTTTAGTGAGGCTGCTGAACTGTTCTATTGTGTCTTTTATGCCAACCTCTCAGCTCCCTTCCTAATCTGCCTCAGAGAGAGATCAAAAGCTGTCGTCATCCTGTGCGATCACAGTGTTCCTAACAGTCCCAGCAAAAGATGTCTTTGGGCTCATCTGACTCTTTGTTGTAATGGGTTTATTAACAGGATGTGTGAACTTCCCTTTAGGGTGCACGGTGCAAATCTCTGGGGTGCCTGCCTGGGTTAGTAGTTCAGGTGGACACTCTGACCACGTCACCTGGCCACTGAGTCACTAACCATCCAGGAAGCCTATTATTTTTCATCTTCTCCATCAAAGCAGAAACCCCTTAGAGCAAGAGCTATACCTACTGCCTTTTGTGTCTATAGTCCCCAGGACATAGTATATCAGTTTTAAAAAGTCAGCTGAGGAGCCAGAAAGGCAAGTACAGAAATAAAACTGAACTTGAAGTGTTCCTACAAGGCTTGCTCTGATGCGGCAGGGTATTTGCCGTGTGCTGCTGTAGCTCCATCTGTGTGTGCTCTGTTCTGTGCTTGACCAGGGCTCTCGCACTGCTAGCAGGGTACAGCAGAAGTGCCAGCAGGACCCTCAGTCTCATGAGGCCTTGCTTCTTCTGCCCATGCACACCTGGAAGGCAGCCACCTAACCAGGTGGAGACACGGGCCTTGCTGACAGTGACTTATGCTGGTGAGGTCACTTAGCCCACAAAGCCATGAAAGGGGGCTCATAAGTGACCCTCTGTGAGGTGAGCAAAGGCTCTCCCAGTGGAAATCAGCTGAGACAATGATGCTCTTAAGTCTGAGACAGAATTTTTATATAGCATTAGATAACTGCTACCTATGAGCTTTTGAAAGTGGGCTAGTTTCATCTTTTGCATCCTTGAGGTGAATAAAACCAGACAATTTAATCATAAGAAACCAATGAGAACCAGCCGCTTGGATTCCTCGTAGAGTTGAGCACATCTCCGTCAGCAATCAGCAGAAACGTGGTTCTTATTTTGTTGCTTCTTCTTTGGGTCAGTGACAGGAAACTGAGTCTTCAGGTCAATCTTTGGGAAGACCAGTTTGCTTAAACCTAGGCGGTATGTTGTCCAGTGCAAAGAAATTTACTGATGATGTTTTTCTTTAGAATTTCATTCACAACATTAACAGTTCCATAATAACAAACTTGAACTTGAGGAGTGATAATTAGGGTGAGTTACGAATGAAACAAGGAGATGAAGTCATCCTGCTTATTAAGATGCAGACAGTTCAATCCTGGAAGACGTGCAGGTGTAAGAGGAGGCTCAGCTTATGTGAAAGAACCATGGGAACATAATGACTAGGACTGGCCAGAGGTCCTGAGCCTCAGTACAAGCTAGAAGACTGAGGGTTGTCCCCAGGGGAGGGAAAACCAGTCTCCATGTTTTACAAGATAGAGATTTTCTTAGCTGGGTACGATTTTCTTAGCTAGGTAACTAAAGCAGCAGAAAATCACTCTGCCGATAGAATATTAAACATACTGCAATCACTGTATCACTGCAGTGAGCGAAGCACTTTACAGAATGTCACAACTGTTTTATGGTGGGAAAATAGTGTTATGATTGTGGAGATAAATAAGCCAAGACTTGGGAAGCTTTTGGTTTTTTGTTTTTGTGTTTGTTTTTGTTTTTGTTTTTCCAGAACTGGGAATCAAAGTCATGACCTTGTGCTTACCAGGCAAGTGCTGTGCCACTGAGCTAAATCCCCAGCCCTTAGGAAGATTTTGAATGACTTGTTAGGGTCACAGACCTACCAATGGGTTGTCGGACTCGAGCCCCTACCAATGGGTTGTCGGACTAGAGCCCAGGGTGTCCCGTCCTAGAGCACCTTCCCTAAGGCATAATGTGAGATGCTTCTATTGTTTAAACTGTTCAGAGACACAAGGAAGGAAAATACCCAGTGAACTATGACCTCAAACCATTACGGAACTGCAAGACATTCCAACTAAAAGGTCACTGAGCATGTACTTTTTTGCCATTATGCCACCTAAATCATCTTGGATGAAAATGAAATGTGTTATGAGGAAGAAACTAATTCTCTTCAGGACTATTTTTTTTTTTTTCCTGCACAATACCAAGTGGATGGCTTTAGTTGAAAAATTATTTTTTTTCCAAACTAAAACAATATTATTTTCAGTTAGAGTTTGCCATTGTGTAGAAATATGTTTTGTTCATTGTGTAGACAGTAATCAAGATTGAAACAAATTCAAAAATCTGTCCCAAAGATATGGTTGAAAAGTACCAGCAGATGTGAATTCTCTAACACAAAATGACTGCTAGCCATGGTTTCTACTTCTAGTGAAATCGGGAAGACTTTATATCTGACAAGCTCATTAAAAAAGTAAAGCCCTTCTTAAGCTATCTCTACAAAGGGAACCATCCATGTTATGCCAGTTTTATTTTTGCAATTCAATGGCAAGGCACAGTGTTCTGTCATAAACCTCTGGAAGAGGGAATCCAGTAAATATGGAGCAGAGAGGGAAGCTCTTACAGATGTCAGATGAAATGAGCTGGCTGGGAAAGCTGTTTGAATTTCAGTTTACACAGCACCAAATAAAGTTTTGATATTAAAACCATTTTAAAGTTCTTAAATTGTACCGGAGTTTGGGCAAATCAGGGACATTTTTACCTACAAATTTCTTTTTCAATTGATATTGCCACAAAGATGGGAAAGGTTTCCAATTCCAAACAAATCAGCTACTGACTAATTGAAGCCCTCGTGCCCCAACCCGAAGCAGCTTCGCGCTGTAAGAGATCCTGAGATATGGAGGGGGAGGGTAGCATCTTTGCTGTTAATTAATTGGTTCAGGATTCCCCTCCAGCAAGCCTTTGACATCTACTGTCTTTTCTTAATGACTCTCCTAGGACAAGTGCAGACAGCTAGGGATGGGAACACCGGGCAGATGCAACTTGGGCACTTTGAAAAGCTTGCGTCACGTCACAAAGCCACAACTATAAGATAGAAAAGAACCAGAATGCTGCTATTCCTGCTGTGACCATGTCATCTTAAACAAGATCACCAAGGGGCCTTTCAGTACCAGGTGGACTGGGAAATCTTGCCTGTGGAGAGCTGGCCAGCCCAGCTCACCATCCCAGCTGGCTTTTACATTATTATTTTCCCCCTCAAACTGTGTTTCAGTTTGAGTAATCTTTGATCATTTAGAATGTCATGCTTGAAATGTTCCTATTAGACAAGAAAACATGTTTTGGGAAAAATCTCACATCAAACTCTTTGGTGATTGGTAAGGTGGGGGGGGCAACCAACATCTCCAAAGTGGACTCTCTCTGTTCAGGAAAAAGGGTGGGAATGTAGGGGACAAACATGGGAAGTATACTGCAGCACATTTTCTATCCAGCTGAGGGACACTGGAATGGACAGGACACCTTTTTTGCAGCAGCTCTGGGCTGGGAATGACCCACGATGGCAGCTGGCTGGGGCCCCCTGAAAGAGCAGTGTCCCCAGAACCGAATGCAGTTTGTAAAACACAAATCCTTTGCACTGCCTGTGGACAAAATTACTGACTGACATGCTAAACCTATTAAATATGTATTTTGCAAATTTTGCAATGAAGCAAAATGCTATGTAAAAATTTTTACAGATGCTGAGTGATTGTAAGTGTGGTTAAAGACGTGGGATGTGCTCCAACTCTGTTCTTTCGTGGATCGCTATTAGCTTACATCTGAAATCTCCGTTGGCCACGTATTTCATTGTTCTTCCAAATGTAATCATTTCTCTCTTTTATCTGATCTCCTACAGTCTCTCTGTTTTCATCAATATCTGACAGCAATTCCCACAGATCCAATATAGTCCACTCTAATATCCTTATGTGTACTCTCTGCTTCCTTTGAAATCTAATACCTTAGCAGTGAAATAATTTATTGTGCTTTATTTAGACTCTTATTTTTTGCATGTGTTTTGATACTATCCTTTTGAAAGGGGTTATTTGGAAATCTAAACCAACTGTTCAGCAAAAGTTATGAAAGCATGATTAAGAATTTTTCTCTCTTCTTCAATCCCTTTTTAAGCCTTCATTTTTTTTTAGTGTGCTAGGGCAAATGCCACGAAGTCTATGGGTCTGGCAATGACGGGACAATGAAGTGGAATACTTCTTGGAGCCTCAGCTAACGGATAAAGCCATACAGAAGATCCAGTGAGCCAGAAAAATCAGTGACAGTCCTATTCTTCTCAAGCACCCTTAGATTATGTGGTTGTCAGAGCTTGGAGATATTTAATTCATTGCATTTGACCTTCTGGTTGAGATGGTGGAGGCACCAAAGTGCTTGGTGGTAAATAAGTGAGAGAGAGGGGCTGGGGATTTAGCTCAGTGGCAAAAGCGCCTGCCTGGCAAGCGCAAGGTCATGAGTTCGGTTCCCGGTACCGGAGAAAAACCAAAAAAAAAAAAAAAAAAATAAGTGAGAGAGCTCCTTGGTTCCAAATTGTGCATGCTATATTTTGATTCCTCTCAAGTCCTAAGAAATGCGTTTTACAGGCACTATCTGAGAAAAAGTTTTTATGGGTACACTACAGTCTAATATGTGCATTGTTAAATTAAAGGGAAAATTTGTTCCATTGAAGTAGTTGGCAGAAAACTATAAATCTCAATGGATAGGAAAATATGCTTTTCAATAAAAAAGAGAGAAAGAAGCAGATACAGAAAGCAAGCACATAAATTTTTTTTTTAAATCTTGCTTGAAGAACTTGTTAGAAAACCAGGATTCTAGCAGCATCTAGCCGTATTCATCCTTTTCCAATGTTTATGATTCTTCTCTCTCCTATGCTACTATTCTCTTCCTTCTTACTTCAGAATTGTCTCATGGATGAGCCAAAAAATTTGAGGCAAGAATGAAAAATAGTTTGCTTTATTGCTAACCTGTGAAAATGTGTTTTTCTGCCAGTGTTGTGGTGGTCATTTTTTTCCCTTCTTTCTCACATAGCTCTGTTCCTGGCAGCATAGAGTCTGACATGCAAATAAAATTCCATCATAAATAAGTAGACTGTGCTTTTTGGTTGGAGTCTGAAAAACTCAATTCCTTATTCTTCTGCTCATGCAAGATGTCCTCTCCATGCTTATTGCTGAAGGCCACTTCTCACCACCAGGTGGATAGGCCAGGGGTACCTGGATAATTGAAATGTCTGCTTCTTTAACTGAGACATGAGTTGGGGCTGGGGATTTAGCTCAGCGGCACAGCGCCTGCCTGGCAAGTGCAAGGTGGTGAGTTTCGTTCCTGGTACAGGGAAAAAACCAAACCAAACCAAAACAAAAAAACCCCTGAGACATGGAAATATGAACGAAGGAGCTCCCTTGAGTATTGCCTGCAGCTCTCAGCTCCTTAAGACAGCAGCAGGAAGCTCACTCTCTTAATTGGACTTTGTCTGCAGGGACTAAGTTTTCACCTAGACATGGGTGACTGCAGGCATTCATTCAGTAAATGCTTATGGAGTGTTGGAGGTGCTCTGAACAAACAGTACACACAAAAAGATAGCTGCCTTCATGGAGTAATTCACAACTACAAAACACTCACCAGTTTTAATTAACTGTGAAACTAGCCAGTTAATTATTTGATAGTGTTGATTAAGCTCAAATTCTGTAGCACAGTTATCAGGTTGGGTTTTAGAAATCAAAGACTTGATTCTAACACAATCTAGTAGCGAAGAAAGATATCTACCTACAAGAAGTTATTACAATTTCCCTGATGAACAGAGCAAGGGGAGTGATTAGTACTAATAGGTCATGGAATATATTTTTTTTTTTTTTTTTTTTTTTTTTGGTTTTT
>NW_004955520.1:4412704-4462853 GCF_000276665.1 Chinchilla lanigera
CAGCCACTGAGAGTACTGGGATTACAGGTGTGCACTACCAAGCCCAACTATGATTGTTTTATTTTTTATTTTTTTATTTTTTTATTTTTTTGGTTTTTCTCCGGTACCGGGAACCGAACTCATGACCTTGCGCTTGCCAGGCAGGCGCTTTTGCCACTGAGCTAAATCCCCAGCCCCTATTTTTTTTTTTATATCCAACGGCCACTAGTTCCTCCAGATCTGACACATTAAATAAAAAGCAAAATAAAAAATAGTAAGAAGGGAGATAGATCTTTCTAAAAGGGGAAGGAGATCGAGAGAAGGAGGGAGAGGAAGGAAAGGGGATGAAAGAAGGACTGAAGATCTATTATGTACATGTACCAACTCCACACAAGGAATGTAAAACACTTTGTGTTATAAACACGTACTAATAAAAAGTCCATTAAAAACGTGAACATCTTTATCTTCCCTCTATTAAAAGTCATGGGTAAGAGAAGAATAAGTAACCATGTGCGTGTTTATTCATGAAAAGAGAACATTGTGAGCATCTACTATGGTAGGTGTAAGAGCAAGAGGAATTTCAAACTGGGAAAAAATACTTGTAAAATGGATAAAACAGGATTCTCTAAGAGACTCACAATCTAATGGAAACAATAGATGTGCAAACAAGAGATATAAGACAACTTCTTTAGCCAATAACTATTCAGCACCTAGTATGTGCTAGACGTGAAGCTACACACTTGAGACAGAATTATGAACTAGTCTCAGATTCCTGCCCGCATGGTGCTTCCATTCAAGTTGAGGAAATAGATAAACACACAAGTACATAAAGCGATGAATTGCATACTGTAAAAGGAAGGTGACTGCTGGAAGAAGAGAAGAAGGCACTGTGATTTTGGAAAACAGTAAGTTCATAGTCATCGCAGTGATCATGAAGACTGCTGTGAGCAGCTAACTCTCAAGCTAAGCCTGAAGAGTAGAAGTCAGTCACACAAAGCAAAAGCCAGGGAAAGGATGCTACAGGCAGAGAGAATTGCTCGTGTGAAGGGAGACGGAGGGGTGTGAATCAGTTGAAATGTCCAATCTTTGTGATAAAATATTTCCTGAAAGCTCTTCAGGCAAAATAGCTGAGTTAGAGCTCCTTTCCCTGCCCTGGAACTCAAACACTAAGTGGTTCTCCTCTGGGCTAGTCCACATGTTGTTGAAATTATTTACATATATGCCTGATTTCCCGCAGGCCGACTTTCCATCCGCCATTGGTGTGCTGTGCCTATGTGCATGTGTCAGGACGTCTTGGGGTTTCTTTCCTCTCCTTTCTTCCAGCAAGTTTGAGCACATCTGAGTGGGAGAAAAGAAGGGTGCAGACTCTTGCAGAATGCCCACAGAATAATTAACCTAGGAAGAGTGAAATTTTATCTTACTGATCTCACACCCTGAAGGCAAAATAGGTTTCTTTTTCATTCTACTATTTTACACAAAAAAATCAAAAGAAAAGAAAAGGAAAAAGAAGCCCCGGAACCATCATAACCTGAAATACAACTTGTGCTGTTGCAGTAGGGAGCATATATGCCTGATTTCCCACAGGCCAACTTTCCATGCACCACTAGCGTGCTGTGCCTATGTGCATGTGTCAGGACGTCTCGGGGTTTCTTTCCTCTCCTTTCTTCTAGCAAGTCTGAGCACATCTGAGTGGGAGATGAGACAGCGGGACCTCGCAGTGAGAAATAAAAAAACCTACAGGAGATGAAGAAGTAAAAGATGGTAGAGAAACAGGAACAAAACCTCTCTATAGCTGAAATGGCAAGAAGGCATTTAAGAATGGAGAACTGAGGATGCAGGGGTGATCTGGCTGTGACATCGGTCACCCCAGTGATCTCCAGCATTGATTTGGCTGATGTGGCTGGCTGGGTAGATGTCCCTTTCCTCCCTCGCTGCTCCGTGGGTGTCCCTCCCGAAGCTGAGTGCTTGGTGAAAGAGGGCAACCACCCGGAGAGAGGAGGACTGTTTCCTTGGTCAAGGGCATAAGGAGCTGAACTCTCCTGCTAGAACCTCCAAACCAGCTCCGGAGGATGGAGAATTGAGACTCTGAATTAATAAGAAAATCCACCAAGTTCCCAAATACCCAAAGTGCTTGAAGATTTCGCCACAAGTTAAAGTCTGTGATTCCAATGTGAAGTTGGACAATGTAATATAATATTTTAGACTGTGCATTTTATCTGCTAGAAGGGCCAGTATCTGAGCAACAGGTACCCTGTCCTCACCTGTCAAAGAGAAGAATAAAATGAATTTGTAAATCCTGCTAGGAGAGTGTCATAAACGTCTCAGTGAATGTTAGATAAGTGAAAGATCAAAGCATGAGCAGCTTCATGAATATTCTAATTCTGTGGCACGGAGTGGAATGACACTCACTTTCCACATCCAGGTGGCTGGAGCACACAGGGATCAGAGGAAGAGGTGAAAAGTAGGCTGGCACCACTCTGCAGGTATGCTAGAGAGCATCAGTGCTTCTGCAGAGGGTCCTCCACTTTGGGTCCACTTTTTAAGACTTACAAGCATAATATGGAGAAATGCAAAATGTCTGGAATAATTTGAACTGTGAGGAAGAATTTTATCTTGAGGATGTCACAAGAGAATATTAGGGGGAGGAGACTGTGGTCCTATTATTAGAATCCATGATAAAGGTAATAATTTTTACACTTTGCAGCAGTTATTTTCCTGAAAGTTACCATACCTGACAAAATTTTTTTTACAGTATCGTGAACTTTCCATGAGGTAAAGTTCTCTGTTTTACCTCACAGAAAGTTCATGAAAGCCTACAAAAATAACACTGTATTTTTAAATATCTTGATATGAAAGATCGAAAAGCTCCATTTCCAAAATCAAAGTGAATATTTTTAAAAAGTCAAAACAAAAGTACTGCAGTTGGTGCCTTGTCTGTGTGAATTAAGACAGCCTCAGTCACATCCAAGTGGCAGTACTGACCACACACGCTCATCTTCAGGCCCTCGTGGGCTGGTTTCTGCTGCTATCTGAGCAGCTTCTGTTGGACTAACCCTCCTGTGGTGAGATTTGCAAGCAGTGGAAAAATGTATAAAGACAGCATACTTGTGAGTACTTGGAAGGGAGCAAACGGTGCAAGTACTAGAGAGGAATCAACACAAGGCAGAAGAGAACAACACAGGGCAGCCTGCAGATAGGGCCGGATACAGCAGGTCTTCTCTGCTGGGATGAGAAAACTCAGAACATTTTCAAGATTTTTGACTTTAGGAATCAGATCCCAAGCAGCATCAAAAAGGCTAAAACAATTGAGAGTCTGCTGTGTTCAAGGAAAAAGGACACATGCTTTGTAGTTTGATTTCAGCCAGTTTCAAATTCTGCCTTAAAAAGATGACTGTTCTTTTAAAGAAATGACAGAATCCAGTCTCCACTATGAAGAAATTCAAATGGAATTTTACAATGAAAAAATAAAACATTTGGAATTTAGAAAAATCATGTAATGGGTTTCATAGCAGGATGGCAATGATAGAGCAAAAGGACAGTAAATACAATAATAGATAAACAAATCATTCAGTCTAAACAATGGTTTAAACAACATGTCTAAAAAGGATTTAAAAATTCAGCGATGTTCAGGACAATTTCAAAAGATCAAACATATGTGTAATTGTTGCCCCATGAGAATAAGAGATAGGTAATAGTACAGAAAAAATTGAGGAATAATTGGGAAAATTACCTAAGCTAATAAGAAATAGAACAAATGAATTTTAGGTTCAAATGCTTTATGAATAGGAAAGATATAAGTGCAAAGAAAATTAAGCTAGGATTAAGATCATCAAACCCTCAAAGCCAAAGATAAACTGAAAACAGGCCAAGGAATAAAATACACATTATGCAAAGGGTGAGGACAATTTCATTTAAACAATTTTTGACTTCTCATCGGTCATAATAGATACTGGGAAACAGTGCAGCAATGTTTCTAAAGGCTAAATACAAAAACAAGACAAAGAAACAAAGTAAGAAAGCCCACATAAAATTTTACACTGAGTAAAAATATTCCTCAAGTCTGAAATAGAAAATGAATAACATTTCCAGGTAAAAGAAAGTAAAGAGTCTATCACCTAAAAGCTTACACTTAAAAAGTGCTATCTTTTTAGGGTAAAGAGAAAATGATGCCACTTGGAAACTCAAATTTTCAGGAAAGAATAAAGAGCCCTGTAAATCAGAAGTATAAAATGCTACATTTTCTTTTTAATTATAAATGCATATAATTTTAAAGCAGAAATTACATTTACATGTTATGGAGTTTTATAATTTATTTAGATGAAACACGTGAAAAATTTTGCATATAGTGCATAAAAGGGGTAAATGGCCCTATATGGTTGCAAACTTCTTATGGTTTGGGGAAATGTGTACAATATTAATACTAATTGACTCTCAGTAGTTAAAGATGCATATTTTAATCCTTTCACCATTGAAATTAATACAAAGAATATAGCAAAAAGTGAATAGATATACTGAAGTAAGATTGTTGCAGTATTCAGTTAATGTAAAAGAATTTAGAAAAGAAGAACTGAAGAACAAAAGTTGAGAGGACAACCAGAAAATAAATAATGAAATAATAGACTTAAATACAACTAACTCAAATATAGTATTAGGTGTAAATGCTCTAAATACTACAGTTAAAATGCAGAGATTTTCCAACTGAATTTTTAAAAACAAAGACCCAGCTACATTCTGTCAGTGAGACATGATTTTAAATATGAAGACATAGGTATGTGGAAAATATGTAAGAAGGCTAAGAGAGCTGAAAGAATATCAGCAAAGAACACTTGAAGACAAAATGGTAACCAGAAAGAGGGACATACTGTAATGACAAAATGGTCAGTTCATCAAAAATACATGTGAATAATGATTGTATATGCAGCCAGTAGCAGAATTTCAAAATTCATAAAACACAAATTGGCAAATAAATGGGGGAAATAAAAACTTCACAATTGCAGTGGAAGATTTTAAATTTCTCTTCAAGAAATCCATAGGACGATTTGAGAGACAAAATACTGTATTAAAGACATAGATGATTTCAATGGAGAATGTCACTAAGCAGTTTGACTTCATTGGTTTTCATAAACTACTTCATCTATTAATGGCAGAATATGTGTTTTTTCAAGCACACACAAAGTAGCAAATGCTTATATTAAGAAGAAAGGATCTAAAGTCAGTGATTCAAGAAATGCTTAAAACCTGAAGATTTAAGGAAGCTGGGAAAACATCATAATGAAAATTCAAAATAGGTAGGAACAAAAAGATGGGGGGAGGGAAAGGGAATAAAAGAGGATTTAACATGTACCAGCTCCTCACAAGGAGTGTTGAGTGTTATATACTACAGACCTGTACTGATGGAAACCCATAAACAAAGATGCCAATAAGAGAAATAATAAATATGAGTAACAACTCGCAAAATATGAAAAAGACTACAAACAGGCAAATATGAACAAAGCTCTTTTATAAATCCAGCGGTTAGTATGCGACTCCATCTAGACTTGTCCAGACCTAGCTGGAGAATGAAATTGTGAAACAGTGTAGACATAAGTTGTAGCTAAATTTCAAGATATCCCTATAGCTATTAAAGAAACTAACTTCATCATTAAACCCACTTCACAGAGCAGCAGGATTGCACGGTTTTCCTGTTGATTTACATCACTCATGCACACGAGAGTGGCTGTGTGGGGGGACGCTCTGGGGTTTGCTTTCCTGTGGCTCCATGATGCAGCTGATTTTGTCTCTGCTGTCTCAAAAAGAGACAGACTTGGAGGTAGGGACAGAGGAAACAGTTTCCTCGGCCAGGCAGCACCCTGGAAATGACTGTCTGCACGGTTTATTGGTTAGAACTCACCATGGGGCTTTGAATTTCTCTTCAAGAAGCCCATAGGACACTGAGAAACCATATACTGCATTAAAGACATAGACGATTTCAAAGGAGAATGTCACTAAGCCCTTTGACTCCACTGGTTTTCATAAAATACTTCATCTAATAATGACAGAATATGTGTTTGGAAGGAAGCTGGGAAAACATCATAATTGCAAATCACCTTCACAGGGTTAGAAAATATGTCTTCTGATATTTCCAGGAGAGAAGGCTAGCAACCAGGGTTGGGAAAATATCTCACACTGTCCTGGACATGAAACTACTTTCTATCACTTTTGTCAATTGATCAGAAAGTATCATCATCAGTTAAGCTGTATTTTCTGCAAATAAGGCTGGTTTGGTCTAAATTGCAAAATTCTGTTTTCCATTAGCCTTCTTTTTTCATTTTTGTGAGCCTCTACAAAGTTTCTGATAGTTTTTTAAAAGGGCAATTTTACTGGATTTGGTCTTCTAGTCATTTATCTATTTCCTGAAAGAGCAAGGCGTAACAAATACCTGCTATAGGCTACCCACTAGATCCTGCACCTGCAGGATCTGACAATGTGGTCTGTGAAGGGAAGGAAAGAAGAAGTGATCAATACTTTTCCTGTGTTTTCATTTTTTTTTGCTTAAGAGGATTGAACAGAGCCACATTTTGCACACCAATACAATTTTGTTTTATCTGCAAACTATAGTTGAGTTCATATCTAGCAATTAAGTACCTTGTTACAAAAATTGAGCAGGAGTGTTAGTTGAGACTTCCTGTGGTCATTCTCGAAAAAGGTGGGGAGGAGCTATCGCTTCTGCCAAGTACATCACCAGGATCAGAGGCCCATTCTGGACTACCTTTTGTGATTGATAGGTCAGGTTCTTGAATCTGAGGAAAATAGTCATCCGGTTAGTCCCTGTGACATGAAGCACTTACACAGCTGTAATGAGTGCTCAGGGGCAGGCACAGGGTGGGCAATGTGAGTTGGAGGAGTTAGGATAGGGGAGTAACACGGTGGAGGAGTTCAACTTCAACAGATAGCCCTGGGTTCAGATCCCATGTCTGCCTCTTAGCTATACCAACTTCAGCCAGTTATCTCCCCTTTCAAGTTCAGCTTCTTACTCTTCAAAACAGTGATAGTCATCGCTAAGATTAGGATTAACTTTGACAGTATCTGAAATATAAGAAATGTTCAATAAATCCAGTGGAGATAACCAGGCTTTGGTAGGGGAATTCAGAAAGCTTCTGATTAAAAATTATTTTAAAGTTGTTGGCCCCTAATAAATTTTGCTTCGTACGATTGGGCACAGGCAGAAGCAGACAGAGGAGATTATATTGTACTTTTCGTAGCTTTCCCAATTCCTAATTTGTTGACATTTGTAAATCCGCATGCGCGCACACACGCCCATCCCCATCTTTTTCCTCTTTCACTGTTGGTAAATGCGTAACCAGAATGAGACTTGCTGGGACAAAGTGAAGTCCTGAAATAAACAGTGTGAACATCAGTAATGCTTTAATTTCCATGTTTCATGGTTATGCAAGCCCACTGCTCTGGAATTTCAACATAACCTTGAACCATCACCAACTTCAATTTTCCTCACACTTCAACCAGTAGTAATTGGGCCCTCCCCCCGCCTGCCGCCACTGCTGGCATTTTTGTTGGTGCCTTTCCTTTGCTTTCCTTGAGTGTGTTTAATTCTTCTTGGCAGCTGCAGGAGCTGAATGCCAAACTCTTGCGCTTGTCACAGCAGAGACATGACTCCCACTTTGGCAGCTGGACTCTCCCAGAGACTTCCCTTGGTGAGACCTCTGCTCTTGACAGGAGTGCCCCTCCGCAGCCGAAGCTGAACGTGGGGGCAAAGGGCCCTGAACAACCTAGTGCAAACCATTGCTCACCTTCCTGTTTCCAAAGCATCACCGGGCAAGTTCTTTGATCTATGGAACCCTCAGTTTCCTCTTTTCTAAAATGAGAATAAAACTGCATTTACGTCAGAGAGTTGTTGGGGATTAAACTAATTAGTGTAGATAATGTGTGCCTGGACTGTATTCAGCCCTCACTAAATGTTAGTAACTGCTATTGCTCTTTCCCAAGGAGAGTTACTGCCCTCTTCCATTCACCCTTGGCTGCAGTGCTTGGATCTCCATGGAGAGCGGCTCAGGGTGGAGCTCCAGGGCCCTGGAGACATCCCAAGCACAGCGCAATGGCGCATTCCCATGCACGAGGTATGTGCTAAGGCGGTGTGACAAACAGCCATAAACTGGGTGGCTTAAAGCAACAGATGTCCAGAACTTCAACTCCAATATTAACTTGTCAGTAGGGCTACATTTTCTCTGCAACCTGTAGGGAAGATTCCTTTCTTATCGCTTTCAAGTTTCCCTTACTTTCTCCAGATCCACACCTGGCCACCCCCTCTCTGGATGTCTCGATGTCCTCACATTGCCTTCCCTTCTTTTGGTGTCTCTGTCCTCTTCTTAAAGGGATGCTAGTAATCTTGTATGAAGGGACAATCTTACACCAGTATGACCTCATCTTAACTGCACCTGCAATGACCTTATTTACGTTAAGATCACATTCTGAGGTTCTAGCAGGGACTTCAACGCATCCTTGACAGAGACACGATTCAGCCCATAGCACGTGGGTTGTTTTGGTTTTTGTAGGGCCATTTAGCATTTGCTTGTGTTTGTCCTTCATACTATGTGGGTTGCATTCAGGACCTGCTAGTAGATAGTGGCCAGAGTTAACTTTTGATTGGTTCCATTGCAAAGGGCTGAGAGAGTGACTGATTTAAGACCAGAGCAAACTTATGAAGACATTGGAATTGACTGGGCAACGAGAGATGATGCTGAGGAACCACCAGGAAGGATTTAGGGAAAATTGTTTTGGGTGAAGCCGAGGCATTTAGATTTTGGTAAGCTCCCTAGATGACCAGAATGTCCAGGCGTATCTGAGAACCACTGGCCTGGAAGTGCTCAAAGTGAGTGGTGGCAGCTTTCTACTTGATTTTAAAAACTAATTGAAGGAATGAAGCCTGTTTTCTTATTCAAACCCCTTGGGCCCAGCTGTACTTGAAAGCTCACACTTTTTATTAGAATTCAAGCTAGAAATATGGAGGGTATATAACATAAAACTTCAAGTGGAGTCTGGACAGTGCCTCTTAATCAAACTTCGTATTTTTGCAGTGAGACCTGTAAACATTTATATTATAAAAGGTCCATGTCAGTGTAAGTCATAGCTTGATACTAAACAAGAACTGGTACTAAATTGGGAGAAAAACTTTTGGACTTAATTCTTTAGAGATTCATGAAGATAAGATGTGATTATAATACTCAGCATTATGGAGCCCAGGTATTATATATCAACATTATAGCAAAAATACACCATCCTAACTAGAAGAAAAATGTGAAGAGTTCTGCTACGTGGTCAGAGATTGGCTCTGATTATTCATGTCTTTCACCAGGACCAATTTCCAAAGCCATTTCTATAGCTGCAGAGTTGTTTACAAACTTCCTGTCAAAGCAACAAAAGCATTTTAGCTTTTGGTTTGTGGCTACTGCCCCACTGGAAACCTGTACTGGGTTGAATCATGTCCCCCTTTTATGACGTCTGTCTAGATGTCACCCCAAAGCCTCATGCAGTCCTGGGGGTTGGGCTTTTCAGAGGTGGCTGGATCTAGAGTGTGTGATTCTGGGATAAGGGTGTGTGATTAGTAAATTAGTAAATCAATTCACTGATTGGTTTGGCATTGTTCTGTCAAGGATTAAGGGTGTGAGCACTACACCCGCCCTGGTGCAGGTAACCTGCACACAATATAACAGATACCTTGACTCCCTCACAAGGTGGATGCCATAAACCGTTCTCTATAATAGCTCTCTGCCACACCACCCTGCCTTGCAGGGAGCTGATTATGGACTGAAACCTCTACAAACTGTAAGCCAAATAAACCTTTCCTCCCTTGACTTTGGGTGTCTCAGCAACAAGAAAAGTAACTAAGACACCCCCAGAGTCATGCCCTTCCCTCAGCTGCAGCATGCCATGAACTGACTTGGGAAGGGAGCCCCCTGGCTCCTGGAGGTTTCCCTGGGGCCGTGCATATGTGCACCCTACCTTGTCTCTCCAAGAGACAGAGTGTGAGCTGATCAGCTGAAACATGCATGGAGCCTCAGGGTGTGGTGAGCAGCATTTTTTATGCTGGGCACAGGAAGAACTTTGGGAGCAAGTTGGCCCCTATTGTAATAAGCCTGATTTCCATCTCTGAGCAACTTGCCATCATTTTCACAGCCAGAATATTTGCAGTACGGAATGATGACCCAGTGTTCACAAGGCAACATCCTGCCCTATATTTTTTTTTTTTTTTTTTTTTTTTTGGTTTTTCTCCGGTACCAGGAACCGAACTCACGACCTTGCACATGCCAGGCAGGCGCTTTTGCCGCTGAGCTAAATCCCCAGCCCCATCCTGCCCTATATTAAAGCAACATTATGCCAGTTTTGCCCATTTTTTTGTTTTGTTTTATTTTGTTTTTTATACTGGGAATTGAACTTAGGACCTTGCTCCTTTGTTTTGCATTAAGTTTCTTGTTACGATTTAGGTATACATAACGGTCACATTCATCATAGGGAACTTGTACCTGTGCATGATATATCTTAGTTCCTCTTTTGTTCCCATTAGAGGAACCGCCCTCCCTTCAACTCTTCTTCCCCCCATTTACAAACTTGGTTTCCATTTTTATCATATTTTCTTGTACTTTCCTCCCCCCATCCCCTTTCCTTTTGAAGAATTCCTTCCTGTTTCACAGTTTATATTATACATTTTGGTTCTTATTTACACTTTCAGCTTCTCAAGTGTTCTCCATGTGCTACTGAGTTTGACGCTGAAGGTAAGCTGGTATGACTGTACTTCACATGACGTGTGAGGAAGGTAGGTGACCTGCCACAGCGGACAAGTGACAGGGACCGGCTTGGTCCCAGGCCTGGAGACTTCAGGCCCAGCGATATCAATGTTGCCAATCCAGAGCTCCACGTGTGGTGGCGCACGGCTGGGATCCTCCATAGAAGCAGGACTTGCACTCAGACTCGCCTGGGGTCTGCAGAGTAGCTTAGTGTCTTAAAGACAAGGCATCTTCATTAATCCATTTCAGCCTCCCTTTTCTCAGCTCCAAAATGAGGTTTTTCCTTTCCTACTAGGATGTTGGCAATGATTAATGATCTAATGGCTACAAAGCCCTAGGCTTTGAAGATGATATTCATACTTGTAAAATATTGTTACAGGCACTGAGCACATCCAAAATAATAAGATGGTCTCACAGCCAGGTGAGAGACCCTGGGGCAGAGCACTGCCTGCTGTGGGTTCCTTGCCATCAGCCACTAGGAATTCATTTTCACCCGGATTCGATGGATGCTCGCTTGCCTGTTGTCTGGTCCATTTTGGAGGGGAGGGTGGTCGGGATGACAGGTGTGAGGACAGGCCGCATACAAGGCTAGGGCACCGCTGTCCTGTGCAGCCCCTGAGGGTGGCCCCTTGCACCGCTCTTTCCAGGTACAGGCCCAGTTCCTGCCATGAGTTTCATAACCAAGAACTTGATCTGAAAGTGACTTTGTCACAGTTGTTGTTTTGATGAAAGTTCCTCTCTAATTCCTAATTTTGCAACTTATCACAGGATTTGTGATTTGCTCATAGGAAATAATAAATCACTGTAGCCATGCAAAACGATTTCCTGACATATTAATTGCCAGGGTGAAACACCACCCAATAAAAGGAAGTGATCTACCTCAGAGAACAGGAGTGTCCTGGCCTAATTGACAACGTGATTAACTCGGAGTTTCAGGAGGTGCGGTACCCACCCACCTCCAGCAGGAAGAGGAAAGCATTCCACGGATACCTTCAAGGTGGAGACCTCTACTTTTGTGCAAACACAATTAATTCTCAGGGGATTTGGAAGGGCAGTTACAGGATCTTGGTCCAGCTTGAAAAAAAGGGAAAAATAATGACGAAGAAGTAAGATAAAAAGTACAGATATTACACAGTTGATGAATGTGCAAGAAAAAAAAGAGATTTAGGATAAACTGCCAAAGACTATTTTGAAAGGTGAAGACAGACAATTAGCAGGGATTTTTTTTTCCTGAAACCAGTACAGGAGAACTTGTGACATGGTTTCAGGGAGGGGAAGGGAAGGAGGGAAGGAGAAAACACAGGAAGAAAGGCATTTTTTATTATATGTCAGTGGAGCAAGGCGTACAAGGGACAAAATCTGCACATTCACCTCTGAGTTTAGAAAAAAATAGACTCAGGAGGAAGCCTTTTCTCAGAGGGACCCAGGGCTTGTCCCAGCAAGAAAAGGGGGTAGATTGGCAACTTGAAGAATAGAAAGCTAATTATGCACTTAACCTGCAGTAATCTCTGCTTTCGTTTTCCAATTGGAGAGAGGAAAGACCTTTATGAATCGCTGGGATGTGAGTCCTAAAGACTGTGTTTAAAGATACAGAGATGCATGTGGATCAAAAGGGCTCTAAGACATCTTTGTGCAAATTCAAACACAGTACTTTATCAGAGTGAGCACAGCCTTCCTGGAGTAGGGTGCTTTTGCTTAATCTTCATGGCCCTTGCATAAAGAAGAAAGCAAGGTGTCTTGCTTGAACACAGGGCCGGCTGCCCACCAGGCCCAGGGCATGGGGAGGGACGCGTGCGGACTGCAGCCCCTCCAGCTCCCTCCACACAGCACTCCTGGAAGCCCTGGACATGCTTCTCTGTCAGTCAGGTCTGCGACACAGAGGGCTAAGCCCGGAGTCCCCAGCTGAGCCCCTTGCTAGACTGTCCCCTGTGTTCTTCAGACACACAGGCTAGAGCCCTTCGGGGGGGGGGTGTGTCACACAGACTGGGTCCACAATTACATTTAGTTTTTTTTCTAATTTAGCAATTGTTCTAGCTTTCTCTGCTCCCTATGGATAGAGAAAGGGAGCACTTCACTCAACTTTACAAACAATTCCAACTAGTAAATCTAATTTAATGGCATGTGTGAGAGTTAATTTTACATGTCACCGGTTAGGTTATAGTTTTTTAATCAAATATCAGTGTAGATGTGGCTGTGAAGGTATTTTTTAGAAGTGATAAACATACAAAGCAATAGGCTTTGAGTAATGCAGTTTACCCTTCACAGTCCAGACCTCATCCAATCAGTTGTGAGCACTAAGAGAAAAGACAGATGTTTCCTACTAGGGGAATTATCCTCGAGATGCACCAGAAATCCCTCCTGAGTTTCCAGAACTGTGGCCTGAGCTACAAGATTCAGACTTGCTAGTGCTCACAACTGCGGTAGAGAATTCTTTAAAATCTTTCTCTTTCAGAAACACACACACACACACACACACACACACACACACACACACACCATGGGACCATCTACCATTGTGTCCTAGGTGAGGCTGTCAGGATTGGGAACCCTGCCTGCAGACAGAACTGGGGTAGCCTGGATTCCCTTCCTTCCTTCCTTCCTTCCTTCTTTCCTTCTTCCCTTCTTTCCTTTTTATTTCTTCTCTTATTACTTGAAGGACATGGGCATGACATATAAGGAAGACAAAGAATGTGATGCTTCCTTACACCAGGATCATCTATTCTCCCTTAGCATGCGTATGGGTTTTCTTTCTCGCTGTTAGTCAGTATGCCCGCCCTGGGATGTCCTCATGGTAATCTGGCCCTGGAGAGGTACGATAGCTAATTCTGGTTGTTGACGTGACTGGATGGAGAGGGGCAGGCACATTTCTGGGTGTATCATGAGGTGTTTCCAGAGAAGACTGGCGTGTGGGCAGCAAACGAGGAGGGAAGGCCCTTTCTGAATGCAGGAGACTCCGTCTAACAGGCTGGAGGCCAGGATGAAGTAACAACCCTGAAGTGCAGCCGCTGTCTCTCACTCACCCTCTCCATCCCTAACGTAGTGCATTTTCCTGCTGCCATCACCTATGGACATCACCCAGTTCCTTAGCCTTTGGAAGCAGACTGTTACTAGCTGCTTTCCAGGGCTTTGGGGTCCTTTGGGCTCAGCTTAGGGCAACATCATTAGCCTTTTTGTTGTTCTGAGGCTTCTAGCCTCTTGCACTGAGCAGCCTCGGTTTCCTTGCTCTCCAACCTGCAGACACCCTTTGAGGGACTTTTCAGCCTCTGGTCATGTGAGCCAACCTAACAAATCCCCTCTCTCATACATGCTATTGGTTCTGTCTTGGAGATGCTTGAGTGCTGAAATAGGCATGGGATGTCATAATACATAATATTTATTTGAAAGTGAAAATATGAGGGATTTTGACTCTTCAGTGCCCCTAGGCAGCCAAGGACTCCACAAGATAAAGAAAGACAATTAAAAACCCTGCGCATTAGTTATTAGGTAGGCTCTCATTTATGGCTTAATTTAAAGAAAACACTGTCCTCCTCTTACCCTAGTAAGTGGGAGTTCATTCTAAGGTCATCTGTGAAGAAAGAAAAATGACCAGTCCTCCCAGAGAGCATGACACAGTAGGAGGTCTGAATTGATAATAGCCTTAATGATCAACAGAAATTCTGCTGGTCACTCCCTCATTTTTTTAAAAAAACATCATTGTTGTGACATAATCATGTGGCTTTTGCTTTTCAACTTATTCCATCTATATGTTTATATTCCCTAAGTTTACTGTACGAGTTCACACACCCTAGAGATCAGGGGTTCAGCCATTAATAACAGAGAGAAAACGAATGAGTTCCCCAAGCCTTCCTGCCGTCCCACCTAAAGGCTACTGGCCAAGCTCTGTAGCTGACTTTGTCGTGTGGCCAATCAGCTATGTATTATGACATCCCATGCCTATTTCAGGCCAATCAGTGAATGAGTAGGGCAGTCGTGTGGGGACCTATGTGTAAAGAGCACCTCAGGAAGGGAATTTGCAGATGACAGACACCCAAAGCTTTACAGAAAATATGCCAAAATAATGCAGGATAACTTCTAATTGGACATGGCTCTAGGCAATCTGATTATGGAGATTCCTGTGCTGCTGTTTTGAATGTACTGTTTTTAGCTAGAGCACAATTTATCTCTAATGCTTCTCCCTGCCAAAGTCCTTCTTTCTTGGTGACTCTGCTGTTCTCATGGAGTGTTATCTTTGCTTTTCTGGTACAAATGTTCCAAATACCGGAACCAGCCTCCAGAGAACAAGCTGGAGGTGGAAGAGAAGTTACAAGTGAAGTAAGTTTATGGGATCTGGAAAAGAAAAGCTTCTCTGTTCAAGAGTGACAAGCATGGCCAAAAGGGCCCTAACCCATGACCATGGGGTTATGAGGTGTGAGTTGTGGGCACTGGGCCCCAAGTGGGTGCTGGGGTCAGCATATCTCCAGCTGGGGTTATGTGGTCAAGTCCCGCTGTGTCACTCAGCTTTCTCCAGGTGCTATCTTGCCACTTGTTATGAAGAATTAAATAAGATGAGACAGTCTGAAGGGACTAGAGCAGCACCCTGGTGCAAAGGAGGCACTGTCAGATTTGCTGGTGCTGAATCACACAGCTGGATGTTTTTGGCACCAATCTAAGGCATCACCTGAAACAATGAGCATTATATAACAATATAGTGCAAAAACAAGACTTCAGTGGGTGCTGTCACTGCCACTCCTACTAGTGCTGGAAAGAGCTTGTAATAAGTACCAGGAATCAACAAATGGGATCGTACCAAATTAAAAAGCTTTTGCACAGAAAAATAAATGACCAGCAGAATGAAGAAATAAGGAAGGGGAAAACTTTTACTAGCTGTTTCTCAGAGAACTATCTAGAATATACAAAGAACCCTTCCAAAAGATTCCCTAAATAAAAGACCCAATTAAAAATGAGCAAATGAAATTAACAGATACTTCATAGAAGAATAGAAATGGTCAATAAATACATGAAAAAATTCTCAACCCTACTGACCATTAGAGAAATGCAAATTAAAACAACACAGACTCCACCCTACCCCACAAAGAATAGCCATCATCAAGAAATCAAATAGTAACAAATGTGGGTGAGATGGGTTCCGGGGACCCTTCTACATTGTTGTGGGAATGTAAACTAGTATCACCTCTATGGAAATTAGTGTGGATAGTCCTCAAAAAGCTACAACTAGAGATTTCATTTGAGCCAGATATTCCCTTGTAGATATCTTCCAAAAAGAGTTAAAGACACCATACTACAGTGATACATGGATACTCATATTTATGGGAGCACAATTGATAATAGCTAAATCTTAGAGTTCAGCTGAATGGGTAAAGAAAAGGTGGTGTTTACACACAATAGGGTGTGTTTCTTTGACATAAACACACAATGGGGTGTGTTTCTTTGACGTAAAGAAAGACAGACTTAAGTCATTTGTAGGAAAATGGATGCAATGAGACTGGAATGTTAAGTGAAATAAATCAGACACAAATGCTTAAATATCTCATGGTTTCTCTTGTATGAGATACTCAAACTTTAAATAAACAGCAAAACATAGGATAGATAATAGAAAGTAGGGAGATAGGTCATTCTCAAAGGGAAGGAGATCAAGAGGTGGGGGAGGGTAAAGAAAAGAAATGAATGAATATGTGCTGGGTGCCTGAACCAGCTCCATACGAGGACTGTGAACATGTGCTGAAACATGGACTAATTAAAAATAAATAGAATGAAACTGAAACAAAAATTATATACATGTGAACAAGATCCATTTCACCTTAGTTTGCAATGACAGACAATCTGCATATACAGACCTATACATGAATATATCCATAAAAAACTACAGACATTCCTCGTTTAACAACCTACCCATTAAATGAGTTCAGCCTTACAGCCTAGGCACACTGTTTGGACTTACAAACCATCTTTTTTTGTACAGTTCTATGCATCTTGTTTATAGACACTCAGTGCCTTTTCTGTACTGTATCCTTTGTTTAAACAATACCTTAATTTTTGCTGAATGTACTATACATAGTACAGTACTATAGTTTTATGTTCTGTTATATATTACAGTACTGTATATAGAGAGTTTTGCAAATAAAAGCAAAGTCATCAAGTTGGTGCTGCCTTTGACCATCTCTTTGTTATGAATATTGTAGTGTACATACTTCATACAATTCCTCATTTAATAACCTATTCATTTAATGACCTAGCCACGGTAATGGAGCTTGGTCACTAAACATGGAGTGTATGTATATGAATACAACCGTAGTTAATCCCTAATAAATATGTAATTAAATAATCAATGTAGATAGTAAGCTTTTCCAAACAGTAAGCTTTTTCAGAATTTCATTAGAATATAATAAAGTTGATTTACTGAGGCATAGTGCTAAGATACTTGACAAGAGTATCTCTCCAGGGTGTAACCATGCTGGGCCACATGAAAGGGCAGGTGCATTTGCCACAGACAGAGAAGGGTGTAGTAAGAATTCACAGGTGTCTTCACCCCAACCACATTACTCTTTGTATTTTACAAATGGGCAAAGTGAAGTTGAAAGAAGTTGGATAGTGAGTTCCACATGTTTATTGAGTTTCCAGGCACAGACTGAGAGCCTGCTGTGGGTCCCTAATGAGGTTATATTCCACAGACTTGGGGGAAGGGCAGATAATAAAAGAGGGAACAAACAAGTCAATCATATAAGTGAAAGTTATAAATAAAGGCTGAGGAAATAGAACACGCATGACAGTGGGCATTCTAGTTGAGAACAACTCAGGTGCTATAAATCCCTATAAAATCAACCACAAATATTATCACATTATTGACAAATTCTAAATTACTCAAAAGAAAAATATACTGAGAGTGCATCCCATGGAGAGACTAATACCAAGCACAAACACTCAGTGTCTAAGTTACTTTTCCTTGTTGCTGAGACAAAATATCTGACATCTTTCAGCTATAATTTGTAGAGGCTGCTGTCCATAGCTGACTGGCTCCAAAGCAGGGTGGCATGGCAGAGGCACATCACAGAGGAGGAACAGTTCACGCAAGCAGAGCAGAAAGAAGGCAGCCAACAGTGAAGCAACCAGAAGCAGCTAGCAAGCAACAACAGCAGCCCTTTTTGTCCCTCATAGTTTCTTCAGGCTTAGCACAGGTAGCACTCACTCCCAGGGAGGGTCTTCCCATTATCCGCACCCAGAACCCTGCCAAACCAATCAGTGGACCAATTTAGTAATTACACACACTCGATGCCAGCATCACACACTCTAGATCCAGCCATCTCTGAAAATGCCCACCTATGATCACATGAGGCTTTGGGGGAACATGTAGGCACAAAGCATAACACCAAATTATGGAACAAGATCGGACTTAGGACAGAATAAGAAAACCACGAAGACTGGAGCTCCCAGAACCATGATAGGCAACAGAGAGGGAGGCAGAGGAGACAGGGTCAGGATGGACCCTGTCAGTTAATGTGTTTGGATTTGTGTTCACTGTGAATAGTTGCCTCTGTAAGGTTTAGAATTCAGGAGGAACAGGGTTTGATTTGTGCTTTTGGAGGAACACAGCGACTTCTGTGAAAAGGTTGAATCGTAGAGTGCCGGGCATGGAAAAATAGAAAATCAGGCAATTGATGTTGTCTAGGTGAAAGACGATGATCCTACCAGAGGGAAAGAGAAATGGCGAATTCAGTGTGTTTTTTCACAGTAGAGCAGATGGTTAACTGGGTGTGCAAGGAAGAGAAAAATCAAAGATGACTCCCAGCTTTTTTAGCTCCAGAAACGAGATGAATGGTAGTGCCATTTTCTAAGGTGGAGAAAATTACAAAAGCAGGTGTGGGGTGGGGGAAGACTCCAGTTTTGTGTACTTGAAGTGTGAGATGCTTATTAGATATCCAACTTGAGTGCTGAAAAGGCACTTAGGAAATTTGTTCCAGAGCTCAAGGGAGAGATAAAATCTGGGAGACATTGAAACATGTGCAGCAGAAAGAAGAAAGCAGCCCCTAAGACTCAGCACTTCAGCACAGCAGGAAATTGGAGCGCATGAGGGCTAAGAGCGGTGACTGGTAGAAATATAATCTCTCATTGCATCCCACCTGTTCCCTCGTCTCCAAGAATCCTTGGAGATACCAAGAAAGACGTTATATGGATGAGGTTGTCTGAATTTTTTCCTCTTTAATTATTAGAGAATTCCAGATGTCTGAGGCATTCAGATGGCAGACGGTTGGGTTATGAATATAAAAGACCATTTGGGCCATCTGTGGTACCAAACTCATGCTCTTTATAGAAAGAAGGTTTTAACCATGTTGTTTTAACCAAGGCTCATTTAGATAGGTAGGGCATACACGTTAAAATATTGCATGACTAGAAGTATGCATCTGGGTCTCAGAAGGGGCCAGGATCAGAATTCAGTGTATCTGGAGGTTACTTACATAGGGGTGGGAGCTGAATCTAAGGGAAGGACTGACAAAGAAAGAAAAAGAAGATGGTCTTTGAAGGTTATATGTGCTTTAAAAATAAGTGAGAGACAGGAAACCTGTGAGAAGGAAGACAAACAGTAAGAAAGAAGGATGTGGGTTTGGTAAGGCCGGAAAGCAGTGATCTTATGTTCCACAGCAGCAGCTCTAATAGGATGAGTGCCTTCTGCACTGAAGCCTTGAATGGGTGTGAACTATGTAACATTTACTTATGCTCATTTTTCTGTGTTTGCTGCAACATGCAGGGTAAGGTTACACCTTCAGGGAATGTTTTCACAGTAGTAGCTCTACAGTTCTCTTTCTGGTTCAGCTTCCACACAGGACTTGCATAAATAGAAAATGAACCAGGATACCAGATCCTGTTCTGGTGGCTTTCACAATAGTGTAGAAATGGCATCCGCCCTTTTGCTTCCATGCAAATGATCAAAAATAGAAACTCAGAAAGTCAGCAACCCACACCCAGCCTCCACCCTTTTCTGATCTTCCTTTGTTTTCATTTGTCTATTAGCAGGAGCCCTGATCTAAGGAGGGTTCCCATCCTTCCTGACAACCCTTGAACTCTGGCATTGTGCCCAGCACTGAGTAATAATCCAGAATCCCTTCACCAGACACAGGAAACAAAATGCAGAGAGGACAAAATGCGGACAGCTCTCAGTTCTGCCCGGCTCACCCTTAGTAAACAAAGCTGACTCTAATATTGGTGGATGCGTGTGTGTGGAATCAGCCGGATGTACTGGAGTTTCCTCCTTAAATAAGCCTTCAGGGTTTCTGCTGTTTGATGATGAAGACTGTCTAAATTTTAAAAAAGGAATAAAGAGAAATTAAAACTTTGACTTGATAAAAGTGCTTTTCAAATAATAAGTAATAATGAATAACTTCCAATGAGATTTTCAGCTGTTTTGCTCTTAAATTAATTAGACCTCAGGTTATCTGTGAAGCACCTCAGGGCAATGTAGTATTTTCTTCACTATTAAGATGAATTATTTTTTATAATATTCCTCAATTACTCTCTCACGGAAGACCTTTGTCTCGCCACTCTGTGCTCAGCCCTTCTGAAAGGTGGCATGACCTGGGTGAAATAAAATACTGGTGGACAGATGAACTGTGGGACCTGGCTGACCTCAGGTCAGGGAAAAACATACCTTGCTATCTTCACACTTCCATTTTTAGCCCCTTTGGAAGCTCTCGCTTCCAACTCCAAATCCCAAGGCCACCAACTGTTCCCTGTGTTGGCTTAAAGTGTCACACAGAGGTCCCCCAGCCCCGCTGGCCTAGAGGCAGTGCTTCCCTGAGCAGATGAAATCACTACCTCTCCTTTCCTTCTGTCCTCTGTTTCTCACTCACTATGAAAGAATTGAATTAATCTATCTCTACTTCAAAGCTCATCCTGATGGCTCACAGATCAATATCTCATATCAATACACGAACACATAACATTTCTCCTTTTTTCTATCTCCTTTTGAAATAAAATGTTTGCTGCAAGTCTTGTTTGTGGTTTAAGCCCAACCTAGTGGTTTTAAGGTTGGTTGATGGAAGAACAGTGCACTGGTACAGTCACTGATTTACACACTACCTGGAGACAAATATATGAGCACAATCCTAAACTGTGATGATTCTCCAGTGATTAGTTTCTCCTTATTGACTTTAGGAAGAACTTATCTAGATGTAAAGTAAATGTTTTAATTAAGGTTTGTGAAATTTAAAAAATTAACTCAATAAGAATTTCATCTTTTGATCCTGAATCTTCCTATCTAAGATCATGGCCTTGTTTTCTAGTACTTCATTTAGTTTTATGTCTTTCCATAAGGCTTTAAATATTTTATTGCACAATTTTTACCATTGTTTGTTAAATTTACTCTGAGAATGTTTTGTCTGTTATTCTTGTAAATGAGGGATGCGTTCAGTTACATCTTGTCATCCATAATTATTTTTGTAGAGAAGGCAAAATGGCTATGCTACGTAAGTTTACACCCTGCCTGCTGCTGATTGGATTTGTATGTCCCCCGTAGCCACCTGTGTTAAAGACTTCATCGGTCCTGAGAGACGGAGGGGACTTTAGGAGGTGGCCTAGTAGATCTTCAGGTGGCAGGAGTGTGACCTTAATGAGGTGGTGGAACTCCAGTCTCCTCTCTTCCCTTTTGCTTCCAGCCACAAGCTGAGATTTGCTTTCCCACCCAGTCCCACCGTAATGTGCCACCACAGGACCAGGACCAGGAGGCCACTGACCATGACCAAAGCTGCTTAAACAGTGAGCAGAAACAAACCTTGTCCTTGTAAGTTAGTTACCTCAGATATTCATTTTAGTAATGGAAAGCTGACCAACGCACTTCCTTTCCTTACTATGTTTGGAGGTTTTTCTATTGGTATTTAGAGGCCAAAATTTGAGTGCTAGATGTTCGCATTGCTAAGGCTGTGCCACTGCTGAGCTCTATTGGGAAAGAGCTAGAGAAATTCTGACGTCTGAATGAAACAGGAAATTGGGTCGGTATTTGGCAATTGGACTTTCACTTGCGAACATGATAGGATTAAGAGGGGCTAGCCTACCTTCCTACTGCAAATGATTATAAACTGGGCAAGATTCATGAATTCACATTTTTTTGCATTGAAAAATAGTCAGTCTGGGGACTGTGAGCCTGGAGGATGCAGACAGACACAGCAAACCCTACCATTATGCTTGCACACAGGGGAAACCTAAGCAATGCAGGCAGAGACAACAGCTCCCCATGACTGAAGCACTGCAGTCCAGAGATTGCTGCTATGGAGAAAGAGCTGTGCCAGCAGTGGGAGCATGGGGAAAGGAGCAGAGAGGCTACATAGCAATTCACCAGGTTTCCCAGGCCACAGTGAGAGCTGTGTGCATTGTAACCAAAGACACATTAAAGTCAGTGCAACAACTATAGATATGACACTTCCCTCTGGTCAGAGATGATGGGCAGAAGACCATTTTGGACTATCTAACATATGTATCTTATGCAATTAACATAAAGTATAACCGACAAGAAAATAATATTGTTAAATTGATGAAAACAAAACTAGCCACCAGAAATCTACAGCTAGAAGAGTGATCTTCAAAGAGGAAGAGAAAGGGAGAGAATGGAGTGTCATGGAATTGGTCTCTAACATACACTCAAAGAACTGATTCAGGTTGAAGAGAAACGATACTAGCTGGAAACATGAATGTGCAGATAGATGTAAAGAAAGAGTACAAGACACATGCTATTCTTTTTTAAAAATTTATCTTAGATAAATAAATAAATTTCTCTTAGATTTTGCTGAAATAATCAACTGAAAAAAAATAAGAATAATAACAACATGCTGGATATGGTGGTGCACACAAATAATCCCAGCATTCAGGAGCCCGAGGCAGGAGGATTGCCACAGGTTTGAGGCCAGCCTGAGCTACACAGTGAGTTTGAGTCCAGCCTGAACTACACAGTGAGACTCTGTTTCAAAAAAATAAAAAAATCATAACAACAGCAACAACAATAATATAACGTGGCTTTTTAGTGCATAGGCACCTAAGATAGATTACATTACATAAAAGAAAAACAATAGAAGGGAATGGAATTTTACTACTGTAAATGGTTTATAGTTTTGGAAGATTAAAGGTGTAAAATAGTGCAATAGTTATTTCAAGTATACTGCGGTGATGTAAAGATGTATGTTTTATTCTCTAGAATAACGACTAAAAATTAATAAAAAGTGGTAGCCAGCAAAAAATTATGCAGGCTGTAAAAGAAACTATTAAGTATATGCAGTTGTCCCCAAATGGAAATGTAAAGCTATGCATTATAAGGAAAGGGATAGAAAAGGAAACGTCATGCTCATATTTCTGATTGCTACGATTGTAGGAATAAGAAGGCTGGGTATCTTAGATTAGAGCGGAAATTGTGTATCTCAAGACAAGACATATATACAAAAATGAAGAGCATTTCAGATAATAAATGGGTTAATGATTTATAGTGAATACTACAGCTATCTTAAATATGGGTATACATACTAACGGAGGTACAAAACATATGTGGCTAAGCAGAATGAAAAGGAGAAATCGACAAACTTACATTCACAGTTGGGAAGACTTTAACACCATTCTCCGAGTAATTGGTGGAAAAAACAGATAAGGACAATTTAATAGACTCAAATCTTTTCAATGAATCGCATTTGTAGTAAGAGAAACACTTGTATACCGAGGAAGTTCCAAGGCGACATGAACCACGGAATTACCTCACAATTGAAATGGAAATATCAATCTATTAAACTCCCTTTTTCAATATGAAAACTTTCAATGTGACTTAAGCAATTTTAGGATGTTATAGCCAGCAAGTCCCAAGTACAAACCCTTTTCCAGTGCATATGATACATCCACTAAGGTACACTGCTATAGTAGTGTTTCAGTCTTGCTAGGTATATCTTCTGACCCTTAGGAGATTGAATTATGTATAAGTATTAGTAAACTATTTATAAATAATTAAGGAAGTCGTGAGGAGATCAGAAAAAACATTAAAACAAATTGTAATGAAAACACAACATATAAAGTTTCACGGTATTCCACCAAAGAAATACTTTAGAATAAATTTGTAGCAAAAAGAACTACATTAGAAAAAAAAGACAAACTGAAAGTCTATATATGAGTGACTAATTTTCAACTTGACAAACTAGGAAAGAGAACGAATTATACCCAAAGTAAATAGAAGGAGGAAAATAATAAAAGAAAGTATTGAAATATTAATTAAATACAAAACAAAAAGACAATTGGGAAACAAAAGAAGTAAGTACTGATTCTCTCACAGAGAAATACGATTCATAAAACTCTAGGCAGAATGATGGAGAGAAAGGAGGACACAGTTTACCAGTATCAAGAATAAATTATTCATTATTACCATAGATTTTACTGATATTAAGGACATAATAAAAGAATATTATGAATCATTTCATACAATAAATTAATGAATTTCAGCAATGTAAGCCCTTAAAGAACACAATATATCAAAGTTGATTGAAAATGACTTCAAGATGAAGTAACTTCAAATTTATTAAATAAATTGTACTTGTGATAAGGAAAATTTCCAACCAGGAAAATTCCAGGTGCATACAGTTTCACTAGTGATTTCCATTAATACCATCTTTCCTAAATGTTTTGAAAATACAGAGTATTTCTCAACTAATTTGCAAATCAGCATAAATCTGGTTCTATAATCTGACAAGGAAATTAAACAAAAGAATGTTAGAAAATAAAATTCCCTATGAACATGTATACTGAAATTTAAAAATATAAATAATAAAATCTAATAATAGATTTTAAAAATAATATCTCATAACTAAACTAGCTTAGCTCAGAAATCCAGTATTGCTTTGATATTCAAATGTAATTTATCACATGGTAAAAAGACATAATTTTATCAATAAATTTTAAAAAGATTCCTTTCTGAAAAATAATCATAGAAAAAATGTATCTTCAATTTTAAAGGAAGAACATCTGTGAAAACCCACAGCTAACATCATGAAAAATGAAGACATACTAAATACTTTGTCCTTGAGATCGTACTCAAGATAAAGAAGTTTACTTTCACCATTTCTATTTAGCTATAATGGGAGAGTCTAATAATAAGGTAGGAAAAGAGGTAAGAAAAGGCAATAAGATAAGGTAAGAAATGAGGTAATATTAAATAAGGTAAAAAGTAAGGCAATAAGGTAAGAAAAGAAATAAGAGGCACACAGATTGCAATTGAAGAAATAAAACCTCTATATAATGACATTATTATGAACATAAAGTACTATAAGGACTTTATAAGAAAAGTCCTACTATAATTTGGTGGATTTAGGAAGGTTGAAAGACAAATACAATGCCAAAAATTCAACTGTATTATTATCAATTAGTATTAATATACATAGTTAATAAATAATGTATAAATATACTTACAATCACTTAAAAGTCTGTCACAATGCATAAAATGCTTCGTAATATATTTAGTATAGTAGCTATAAAATAGAAATTTACAAGCTAATTAAAATGGATATGAAAGTGTCAAAAAATTCTTAGAACAGTCAAAATAATTTTGAAAAAGGAAAACAAAACTTATTTCCACAGTTAATATAAATTTCTGGCAATAAAACAACAATTTTGTACTGAAACACTTGTAAAATTCCAATGGAACAGTATTTAAAGCCTAAAATCTCCCAAAGATCAATGGTCAAATTATTATTGAGAAGGCCAGCAAATGTAGTCATGTGATGCAGAACATCACGGTGAATGATGGACTTCATGCACGATGATTCACATAGAAGATTATATTTTCCAGTGATGTTGTGGCCACTTCAGTATAATAAGCGCACTCTCTGATGTTCATACAATGACCAAGTCATGCTAAGAACACATTCCTCTGGAGTAATTCCCATGTGTTCAACACCCCATTACCGTAATTCAACAGTGATACTCATCATTCACTTGGAAAAATGCATTTGTTTTCCTACTGAACACTGTAATGAAAAAAAATGAAATGGTGTGACAGTTAATTTTATGTGTCAACTTGATTGGGCTATTGGAGGCTCAGATAAATGACCAGCCATTATTCTAAGTGTGCCTGTGATAATGATTCTAGGTGAGATTAAAATTAGTGTCAATAAACTGAGCAATGTCCCTTGCCATTCTTAGGGTGAGAGGGCCTCAGGAGAGGTAATCATGAAGGCCAGCACAGAACAAAGAGGTGAAGGAAGGAGAGCTCTTCGAGATGGCACACTGGTCTTGTCATTGGTCTTCTCATGCTGATTTCACTGGAATGTGGGCCATTAGCTTTCCTTGTTTTCTGGCCCTTCAGGAAGTACACCATTGTCTCTTGTGGGTTTCTAGCCTGCCAGCTACAAATCTTGTAAGTATTCAGCTTTTATACCATGTTTCTTCATGTCCTTGAATTAGGCAGTGTTCTTAGATTGAACCAAGCAATAAAGAAAAGCAGGAAGGCAAGAAGGCGGGAAGGCGGCAGGAAAGAAGGCAGGAAGGAAAGCAGGCAGGCAGGAAAGTAGGCAGGAAGGCAGGAAGGCAGACAGGCAGGCAGAAAATAAGCAGGAAGGTAGGAAGGCAGGCAGGAAAGAAGGCAGGAAGGCAGGAAAGAAGGCAGGCAGGAAGGCAGAAAGGAAGGAAGGAAAGAAAATCTCAGTAAAACTCCACAATTGTGACTTAATCATATTTAAAACCTTTGCTCTTCAAAAGATAGGAAAATTAAAAAAGCGAACTGCAGACAGAAAGAAAATATTTGCGGTGTATAATGATGATACAATAGGAAGACAAATATCTCCGTTTAAAACATACGCCAACTCTCTGAACAGATACTTCTTACAGAGTTCTGGGACCAGCCATAGCATACATCCAACTGCTGTTCAACTTCAACCACAATCCCATAGCGCAGAGTCAAAAGTCATTAGGGGAACCTGAGTTGAAGACACACAAGACAGCACTTCCTACTTGTTAGGATAGCTGGGATTTGGAAGACTGGCAAGTGTGCTGCTGGTGCTGGAGAAAAACTGGGATGCTCCTCTTCAGAGGAAGGTATAAAATGGTTAAACTTTGGAAAAAGTTCTCTGTAAACAGCATGTGAACCAGTAATTCATTTCCAAAGGAGCGATTAATTCCGATGGAGATGAGTGCACACATACGTATGTGGAAAGATTTGTCCATGAGTGCTCACATAGTTTTATTTACAAAAGTTTCAAATTAAAAGCAACCGCAATGCCCATGCACAATAAACACATGGAGGTATAATTACACAACAGAATACTAACCAGGAATAGAAACATATGAAGTGCTGATGCCACATAAGAGGGGACGGATTCCACCAGTATTGTATTGAGAAAAGGAGATCTAATCTAAAAAGATGGCATTAGTGTACAGTGAGGGAAAACAGATCAGCACACCCCAGTGAGAAGACATGTGCAAGGAGAGGTGACAAATGTTCTCTTTCTTCGATAGGATGTTGATTATTTGAGGGTCTACATTCATCAAAATGCATTGAAATTTCACTTTTGAATGTATAAAGATTGTATTTCAGTAAATAGTTGGTTAAGAAAGATTGAGTATATTAAAAAATGTACCCTGAGTAAATTTCCATTTTTTTAAACAGGAGGGATATGTGTGTGTACAAGTGTGTGCATTTTGTACATATGTAGCTTCCTACTACTCTTTGCTTACTGTATATGATCAAACAAATCCAAAGTTCTGAATATCCTTAGTATAGGTGGGTTCTGGAGATACAATCTATTGGCAGATCTTAAAGATTTTCCATTTTGAACATGAATACATCCTCTGAATGACATTCATATCATCTCATTGCAACAAATGAAAGAAACCCCTATATCTTTAGATAAGTAATTTGGTCCTCTAAACACATCTGCAGTACTACCGGGCCAGGAAATGCACATCTTGCTTCATTTACCTCCCGGTAGAGCAACGGAACTAAAAAGAGAGGAAGAGTTTGCTGAGGACCCAGGAGGTACCCGGCCCTCCATGCTGAATGACCTCGGCAACTGTGGGAAGTAAGAGCCATTGTGCTGTCCAGTTCAGTGAGGAGGGAGCCCACACTGTGCCTAAGGTATTTGGTAAAAGGCAGACCTATCCTATAACAGTCCTGAGAGCTGTGCTTTTCATCTACCCGCCTAGGGTCTCTGTTTAACATGCAGATGTATTGGCCTTTCCCAGGCCCACTAGCCAGAATTTGTAAGGGTAGGCTGGGAATCTGAATTTTTGACAAACTCTCCAGATGATTTCTATCAGTTCTGAAACCTAAGAGCTATAGTTACACACAATCCCTAAAACATAGTCCGTACTCAGCAAATCCCCACTAATTAGCAGCTGAAAGCAGATGTTTACATCTTTTCCATATAAACTTCAGGTGATAATTAATTGCTCCTCTTACAGCCCACTTCTTTTATATCTTTTATATCACTCAGAAATTCTTTCTTTGGTTTGCATTCTTTCCTGTCTCTGTGTAGGAATCATCCACAGCAATTAATGAGGAGAAAGCTTTGCCTGTTGTGGAACGAACTGCCAGCGTATTAGGTGCAAAGAAACTCTCAGGAGTTTGTATTGTCCATTATTTGTATTGTGGATTTTGTTTTATTTTCATAGTTTGATTCCAGATTTTTGTCTCACTTCATAAGCAGAATGGTAATTGCTTACTGTTATTTATTTTTCATATGAGATTTTCCTTAGTATCTGTTTATACATAGAGCAGAATAAAGAACAAAGAAACATTGGATTCCAGGCTTTCTATGTTATTTCAAATTTAATTAAGAAATTTTTTTTGTAGTACTGGGGATTAGACCCAGAGCTCTTGAAGTGAGCTACATTCCCAAGCCCATTTTTATTTTTTATTTTGAGACAGTGTCTCACTCGTTTGCTAAGTTGCCCAGGATGGGCTAGAGTTAATGGTCCTCCTGCTTCAGCCTCCCAAAAGGCTGGTGTTACAGGCATGTGCCACTGCTCTCAGCTGTAAGCACCTTTCTTCATCTTTTCTGAATAAAATAGTTTTAATTTTCCCAAGCATTGGTCTGTTATGATCTTTATTAGCCTTGAAGATAGTCAGTGGACCCACTGGCCCATATTTTATTGTGCTTGCTTAACTTCATCTGGCTTGAAAACATTACTCACCTGTTTTTCTATACCCTCTGCCCCAGGGGTCCATATCCACCAGAGCCACGGCACCAAGCAGCAGGCTTTGGACCCATTCTCACCCCACATCTGTGATACCATTGTTAAGATACACACCCACACATCTGCCACGACTATCTGGACAAGTTTGGTGTAAATAGTCTGTTTTGCTATTTTTCCACTGAATCTTAAATGAAAAAAGAAACTAAAGTTCAGGGTATATCTTGATAATGATAACATATTTAATTTCAAGATTTTTCCAAAGTATTTTTTAAAAAGTCATAAAGATGAAACTTTTACTTGTTGACTTTTATTTCTAACAAATTTTTCTATGTGAGTATGCATGTGTGTGAGTGTGTGTGTTTAAATATAAAACCATCACAGTACCTCAACAATGATGTCTGTAAGTACCACAAGCCTAAAAGAATACATAGCAAGGGTAAGGAATTGACCCCCAAAGGAGAGAATAATCAGTCTAGTTCTACACGTCCTTTGTTTAAGAAGCCAAAGCAGTTGAAGTTTATATTTTAGAAAGGTTTAAACATTTCCTTGCCAAATCAAATAGATGCAATCATTTTTTCAAAAATTTCTCCAGATAGCTTTAAGTTATCACCCAAGGCTAGTACTATATGTGTGTAGAACCATCTGTTCCCATAAAGACTGATTCAGAGAATCTGGATGGTCTGTTGTGTGACTCCTGATCTGGCTACCAAGCAAGGCCCACTCTCCTGTCTCCATCCTTTGATTCATACATTATGTCCCTCCATTAGTCTCTGAGTTTCTTCATGTGTAAAGTGGAGATGATAATTTCTGCAAACTTCCTAGGGAGTTTACAAAGTTTAATTGGTTAATTAAGCAAAGTGTTCTGAGATCTCAGAAGGAGGAGTTTTCATAGATAAAGCATCAAGGCCTCATTATGCATTGTGTGAGGTTCTGCGTTACGGGTGGGATGACCCCGCTGTGAAGGGTCACGGGGAGAGGGCTCACGGGCATACGCAGAGTGACAGCAGTCTGATCTTTCCTATTGCGCAGCTCCCGGTCCTGTTACTATTGTTCCCTGTTTCCTGGCTCCCTGCATGCAGAAGCGTTAAGCATTGAGCAACCTTCTGGCTTGGAGAAAAACTAAGTGCATATTTGCCTGTATTCCAAAACCCAACATGACATATACCTCCAACCGAGCAGATGTGGTTGGCCGTTGATGAGACTCCGAGGAGAACAAATTGGAAGCATCAAAAACAACACTGAGTACGATGCAGAGTGAGCAAAGGTGAGTAGATGTGCAGTCTCCCGCCTTTCTCTCCCTTGTGTTTCCTTTCCTCTCACTCGTCCAAGTTTCCCCTTTTTCTTGGTAAGGAAGCTTTCCAAGTCTTTTTCTCTCCTGGCTCTCCTTGCATGGACATAGGCAAAGGTGTGTGCAGAGTTAGCAAATCTTTCCCTTTCCCTTCTAAGCACTCACAACTGAGCAGGAGTTTTGAATGGTGCTCAGTAAGTATTGCCAATTTCAATAACTCAGAGACTTATATACCCATCAGTGGACGAGCCAGGCTCCTTGGTAGTTCTCTTTCTACATCCGGTTGCTACCCCTCTGTTAGTTATTTCACTGAAAATTGCCAACTGCATTCATAGCATCATGGAATAATTGAGTTGAAAGAAGAGAGATGGAGCCCTCTGTCCAAGCCCCTCTCACCCAAACAAGCTCCTCCATGCATCTCTGCAGGGTGTGATCCTGCCTCAACTGTAATCATGGGGTCACGCCCTGTAAGATGCATCTCTCCAGCATAATGATTACAAAGCTCTTCTTACCGAGCCAGAATGGGCCTCCTCTGATGTCTGCTCTTCACTGTTAGTTTTTCCCTCCAGAGTACTGTGGGGTAAATAGGATTCCCTTCTACACGATTTCTACTGATTTCTGCTCATGAGGGTTAAGTGGCTCTGGGTCCTCGTCTGCCTCTCTCTGTGAGGTCCCCTTGCTCCCAGGTATGGCACACTCTTGACTCACACCGAGCTTGTCAACTCCAAGACCTTTGACTTTTCCACATAAATCACCCTGAGTCCACCTCTTCCTCATGCTAAACCTACGGAGATGGTTTTCATCTTCTGAGGCAATTTAAGGCTATCATTCAGGCTGTTTTCCAGCCCTAATCTGCCTTAACTCTTCCTGCTACTTCTCTCTGAGCCATCACAGACTTCATGTCTGCTTTCTAGAAGAGCCAGATTGGTTGGTGAGACCCACTGAAGGAACAGGATCCAGGTGCACAGGAACGAGAATCTTCCTGGACAGAGGGTGCAGCCGTGGTGGCCCTCATCGGGCCCACATCTTTTTGGGTCCTTTGTCACTTTCCTGCACATTGGCAAGACGTGTGCCTTCCTCCCATGTTGCTCATCAAGGGCCTTTCCTGGAAGCCGTTTTCTGGGGCAGCCCTCACTGCTCCAGTATTCCTGCCCTCCTTCACCTCTTTAGTGTCCCTCTCGGTGTAGTCTCTCTTGCTAGCAGAACCCCACAAGATCCGGCCACAGGAGAATGTGGCCTTTGGCAGATGAGAATCTATTCATGGCATTGCCCCCTGGCATGTGTGCACATATGTGCATTACTTTCATCTCAGATCAACAGCCAACACCTAACCTATGCATGCACATGAATTTAGTATGATCAAAAATTATGATGAATGCTTAAATATTACACATTGCTATTCCTCCCCTCAAAACTCCCCCTTGAACACACTTGTTCCCTCTTTCCTGACCCTTTCTGAAGCAGTTCTGGAGTCCTCTTTTGTGAGTGTCTTTAGTTGTGCTATTATAGTTACCTCAGCTATAATTCAATTTAAAATGTTTGCATTTCATAGTCATTTTTTCTGTTTTTGTTTTTGCTTCTTTTCTGGTACCGACATTGTTACAAGCTTGCCTTCCTATTGGATGCCACCTGGCAGCAGCATTCACCATATTTCTGATCACACCTGGTAAAGATGGTTACATAAGCTTACATACATACATACCTATATACGTCTTTCTACATTTCTTTTATAGTAACCTCTTCTATTGATTGATCAGTGCATTCTGGCAATTCCATACCAACAGAAGAACATCCGGTAGAGATAGCTCTTTCCTTCTTATTTTCTATTTAACCTTGGGGTATGGATATTTATTCAGTTTGAAGATATTCTCCCTAATGGAGAATAGAACAAAAGTGACATAAAGAAATTTTATCTTTCAATTGTTTATTTCCTAATGTAATTGTATATTCTCCCAGTACTTAGGTTATTTTTTTTTCTTCTGTTCTACTTATAACTTTAAAGGGCATTTTAAATATTAGTAGCATTTGTTACAAGTCATTATGAAAAGCATCATTCCTGTTTTACATCTGGAAGGTGGAATCCGTCAAAGTGTCAAAGGAACTTCAAGTGTTCACCAGGATGAGGTGCGCATGTCGGTATTAAGAAAGTGCCCTCTGTGTGCTCTTTCTGATATAGCTTACACCCAGATTTGCTCCCTTCTGTGTTCCTACAGGAAAGTCTGCCCATCCTCACATCAGCTGCCCTCCCACCCCACCCCACGCTTGTACACTTGAGTGCACGAGTTTCCAAGCAAGGAGCCCTCACCTTTCCTCCATCTCATAGGTCGGCCTTAATAGAGCTGGGTAGAATTTTCCATTGTTGTTCAGTAGCCTGGAGTCCCTTACTTGGGGTTTTATCCTTGCCATGGCTGCATTGGCTCACGCCTATAATCTTAGCTATTCACAAGCTGAATCAAGAGGATTCCAAGTTGGAGCCCAACCTGGCAACTTGGCAAGATCCTGTCTCAAAATAAAAAAATAAAATAAAATAAAAAAGAGATGGAGAATGTAGTTCAGTGTGAAGATCCTAGGTCTAATCCCCAAGTACTGCAGAAATAGAGAGAAAAACAATCTGAACCCTCCCATTTGGTCCTCATATACTTTATTTGATGAATGAGTATTTATTCTCTTACTATTCTTATTTATAGATCATATAATTTATTGTTTTATTTACTTTTTATTTCATGGAATCATATAAATGTAAGCTACTTCACTTTTTCAATGTGATAGAATTATAAATACACATATAAATATATGTATGCATATATGTACATGGAGAAGCAGGTAATAGTATATCTACAGTCTCTATTATATCCAGCTTCAGAGTGGTAATTAGTTATTCTCTTCTTTTTCTCAATCAAATGTTGGTTATATGGAATAATAGAATTGTAGACTTCATGCATACTCCAGATGACCTCTCACCCAATCACAGGATCTTCTGTAGGTGAAGAAACTGAAGACAAACACTGATATAACTTATTTATGTTCATATATACTGATATAACTTATTTATGTTCACTAGTTAAATTGAGTGGGCTGAGTTATAACTTTCAGTGAAACAAATATTTCTCTTAATTTGCTGTGTTTCTCATCCACCCATCATGACCTGAGAAGGTAGGTGGTCATGAGAGGAGAAAAAGGATGAAAATGAAGTCAGACATTTCACCATCCTTGCGTGTAGAATGAACACACACAGAACTATCTTCAACTGAAAGAAATATTTTGACTAAATTTTGGAATTGCTCAATACTTTTGGTAGCCATGCAACACACCTGTCCTTCGTTAACTAAAAGACCAAATTGGAAAATGACCGGGTATTTTAGAAACAGGCTGCAGGCGGCAGGGAGGGTGGTGATATCAGGATTCCAGAGCGCTGGGTGTGAGTATGAATGTGTGTACTGCAGCCTCTGTTTCTCTTTGGTTTGTGTCTTGAGGTGGCGAACGAGCCGCCCTCAGGAAAAGAGTGGGGCTGAGTGCTTGGGGAAAACCACTCGCTCACCCTTGTCACAGGCATATTGTAAAAGTTTCAACAATACACTCTGGAGAATTCTCTGCAACCTAAGCCCAGCATCTGTGAGCAGTGGCAGGTGTGGCCAGCTGGTAAGGGTCTGTGGATTACATGCAAGTCATTCAAAGGACAGAGGGATTTTCTTTTCCTAGTCGAGGGTCATTTCCAGGGAGAGGCACCATTTGCGTTGATATGAAAGGTAGGACATTCAGCATTCACACTCAGGTTTGAGCTGGACCAGATGAGTCAAGATTCAAACATCATAACTGGGCTGAAAAAGATCTAAGGTGAACATTTTTTTTCTTTCTTTTTATCTAGGAGACCTGAGCCACTGTATGCATGGATTTCCCAGGTGATCTCACTAACGTGTCTCTTTTGCTTTCAGTTAATTAGAGAAAAACCTTGACAACACCCAAAGTTAAGAAGCTTCTCACATACCCACTGGATATTTTTAAAAATCTTTGCAATATTTCTTAGTCATATATATTGAACACAATGGTATTTTCCATCAAAGATGATAGTTTCTTCTCCTAGTCAGTATTAATTCTGATGTGTAAGCTTTAGAGAGATAAGAACCTTTCAAGGTAGAAATGGTCTGAAGTAGAGAATGGTTTGTGCTTTACACCTTCAGAGACTTCTAGTAGAACAGCACCTATGAGGGGTTTTAGACATAGATGGTGGGGAACAAAGATGATCACTACTGCAAAGGTGATAAACATCTCACAATATCTGAGCAGATTCCAGTTGATATCACAGAGGTTGTAGATGTTCCCTTTCGTGATCTGAAGGAAAGAATAAAGAGAGAATATTGTTCTTTTTCTCCCACCCTGCTGTGAGACAATCTTCAGTGTTATCCTTCATCTGGGATAGTCAACTTTTCTAGCAACCTAATCAAAGGAAATAGACTTAGTGATCTGAGCTTTTCCCAAACTAGAATCAACTGAAGTTTTTTTCCTACCTTCTGACATATCAGCAAATCATTTTTATGAGCCCTTATGTGATTCATTGCACCATTTGGGGAGGGTCAGAGGGCAAGGGTGCCATTTACCAGAGCAGACTTAAGCTGGGAAGGCGAGGTCAGAGGGAGGAGGGACCCTCATTAGGGCAGGCAGGGGGCTCTGCGCCTGCCCAACTGCGTTAAGCTCTCACTGGTGTTGGTTAACACAAAGCACAGGGCCACAGGTGCTCTCCACTCCAGAGTCTTCAAAGATCAGCCTCAAATGTTTCTATTGCTATAAAGAGGATTAAAGGGATTTAAAAGCATAGCAGGCCTGTCCAACTGAAAACATTTGCCAACATTTGCCAAAGGACGGAAAAAGGGTAGTTATATCAGCTACACGTCCTGGTACTGGGGGACATATTTCCAGAGTTCTTTTTCCCCTTTCTCTCACTTTCTTCCTCCCTCTCTCTCTTTTTTTCTTTAATAGCTAGAATGTAGAACCGTAGCACTTTCAACTGGAACTCATTAAGAATTCATGGGGCAGAAAATGTAAGGGGTTCTGGAAACAGAGACTTTGAAAGGCCAGAAGTGAGCTATAAATAAACTGCTGCTGATGCTCATTTTTTCCCCGTGGTTAAATCCACATATTAAAGCAGAATGCAAATGTGGAGAGAGCCAGGTGATTTCTGACCTGCAGGCCGAGTTAACCTGGAGGCGCACACTGATGCTTATGGACTCAGTCGCTATGGAGGCAGCACAGCAGTCCTCATGTATTCTCAGAAAGCACTTTGCCATCTCATGTGGCCACTGATATTGACAGAGATCACCTGCAGGGGCCAGTGTGAAAGCCAGGCATCTGGAATCACTGTTAAGGTGCCATTGTTACTACCCAGTGTTAATGGGTTTTGACATCAGATTCCAGTTTCTTTGCTTTCTGTGCCTTGGTGCAATACTCTCACTGTAGTATTTCTAATTCCCTTATGGAGCACAATGATTTTCAACCAGGTGGGGTAAAAGGGCAGAGAACTACATAAACTATGTAACCTTAGGTAGATCAAATAACCTTTCTGCATTTAGCCATTGTACTGACCAAAGAGAGACAATGATAACCCCTCCCTATCTGCCCACCTGATATCTGCCCATTCCTTTACCCCAGTCTCCTGATATTCTATTCAACGCTCCTGTTTCCACTTCACCACTCATCTCTCAGGTTCATCTTCCACTGGAATACATGTACTTTTATATCTGTGTCATTTGGAAATCTTCCCCCTATAATCTCATTAGTATTTTTTCTGTTACCTTTTCATAGCCTTGTATCTGACCTCTAGTTTCTGAATTACAAGCTAATCAAAAACAAAATCTTGTGCTGTTGCCTTTTACTTCCAGATCACTGTGCTAGCTAACACTGAGCATTACCCACAACTCTTAAAAATGTATTCTTTAATTTCAAATATGCATTATTGTAGAGCACTTCTGTGGATGATGAATCAGAGGAAAGGGAAAGTAAGGAGACCCAGGAGAAAAGTCAGGGGCTCTCTGTCATTTTAGAGAGACAGCCTGAAACTTACCCTCTGTATGGTGGTCTTAGAGTTTACAGAACAATACTCCGTACAGATAATAATACTTATAGAATAATATCTCTTAATATTTTCAAGGCTTACAGACTCCCTCAAGATAAAATCTATGAGACATTTTTAAGGAAAATTCATGTCTCACACATTAAATATCTGTGTACAATTTATGGCATGGCCTTTTGAGTTTGATCTTGAAAGCTGAAGCATCCATGGACCCACAGTAGGAATTCTCTTAGCACACACATGATAAGACATTCAAATAAAAGTTATTGCAGTGTCCTCCAAAACCAACGTCTGGAGGCAGAGAGAAGTTGGGCAGATGACCGAGGCAAGAGGGCAGGGAGTCCAGGCTGCCACTGGGGTTTAGAGTTGACCTGCAGCTGATGGGAGCCCAGGTTATTCTGAGCGGGAAAATTACATAATGACTGCAACCTGTTCAAAGCAGCAATTTTCCTAACACGAGCAGGAGGGGGCCCTGTGAAGAGCGAGCTGGGACTGTGGTAATAATGAAGGCATGAGGTGATCAAGACCTGCCCTGGTGTGGCGATGTTTGTGGAAGGAGTGTGGGGATATTGGATCCACTTTAATTGCTTATTTGCTACAATTTCACCTCCCAACCACAGTTTCTCTTGGCTGCTAACCCTTCCTGACTCTGAATGGTTCATTCCAGGCTTCCTGCAGAGAAAGGAAGCAAAAAGGAAGAGGAAAGGGAGGGAGGGAAGGAGCAGGGAGAATCACTGGAGCAGGTAGACTCTGATGGGAACACCAAACTTCATCATCCGCAGGGAAAGGAGGAGGCAGGGGACAGGGATGCTTGTCTGAACCTAATTTAGGAGTAAATTCCTTAAAAAACTTACTATGAGTGCAGAATGAGTGACTCTCTTCTCCTCTTCATACCAGGAAGAGTTGCAAGATAGATAGATCAGAGAGAGACACAGAGGGACAGGGGGACAGAGAGACAGAGACACAGAGAGAGAGACAGAGACAGAGATTCAGAGAGAGAGAGACAGAGACAGAGACAGAGAGAGACAGCTCTTCTAAGACCTATTCAGGATCACTTAAACCACAGCAGTAGCTGTCACGGTTTTTGATGGATGGCTCATACTAAAATTGCATTTCACATTACAAACACACACAAATATAAACATAAACAAAGTTGGAGTAGAAGTTTTGTTGAATATTCTGTTTGTGCTCTTATTACTTGTACTGTGGTTGTTTTTCTTTTCCGAATCTATTTAATTTGAGGGATTTTTTTCTAATAGAGTATGGATGTGACTCATTAAATTGATTTCTTGATCAAAGACTGGATCACAAGCTGCCCCTTATAAACTGTAGACTTCTACAAGCCAGGCATGAAGAACGAGAATCTTGAGGTTCATGGATTCACATCAAAGTTTTCATCCTCCTTCATTTCTTACTCACCTAGGTCATTCAAGATTTTCTCCTCCTGGGAATTTCATGAACAAAGCACAAGCAGAGGCCATTGTCCCAGGATGTTCAGAGCTCAGTTTCCTACCTCATCTCAGATCCAGAGCCAGCCCCGGGATGGTACTGCCCCTTGGCTGGCTGACCCCTTCCCTTGGGACACCGCACCAAGACCTTCTGCATGGCTGCCCCCTAACAAGGCCCAGTCCAGACACAATGGCCACAGTTGGTACAGACACTTGAATGTCTCTGGCAGGTTCCTCATATTATCCTTGGCTCTGGAGGCCCACGGCACACACAGTAACATTCTTTACCTACAGGTAGCTGTAATTTCAAACTGGGTGGAATTCTTTCCTACCTTTGAAACCACAAAATAAAATCAAAGAAATAGGATCTTTTGCAAGCTGTGCCTCTGCACTGGCGAGGGAGGAGAATGGCAGGCACACGGCCTCAGGTGGGAAATCACTTTGAAAACATCTGATTTTAATCAGAGTCACCCCGCCTGGCCTGGATGCCGAGTGGTCGCCACAACAGCCTGTCTAGGAGCCTTCTGCCTGCTGACCTGGGACGCAGCATTCTGGAACCACAGGAGGTGAGACCCGGAAGCAGAGCGGGAAAAGTGAACTCAGGCAACGGAAACCACACTGGCTTCAGGGGACTGATCTTTCCACAGGTTCAGCTCCTTCTCAATATTCTGGAAAGAAAACATGTAGAGTATCAACTCCTAGAGTAATACATCAAACTAGGGGACATAGCTACCCCCATTTATGCACTCACCTGTGAAAGAAAAAGCTGAAGTTGGTAAGTGCTCATTTGTCTTTGCTCAGGAACAGGGGTCCACTTGTAACCCAATTGCCAATGGCGCCCTGGATGCTTGAATCTGTATGGCAGATCGCACTGAGTCTGTTTGTGGGGCCTGCTTTCCTCTGCAGTCTGAAGAGTAGGTAGATATTGCTGCTCAACTCCCAAGTAACACTCTTACAGACACTTTTAGAACTGCTATAGATTACACTTCCCTAGGAGGAAGTCAGTGGGAGAAATCTGAAATTTTATAAAAAAATGTTGTGCATGTATGTAAAGGTGAATCCTAGAAAAAGGCTATAGTGTCCACAAGGAGAAAAATTCTATAACATCTCCAAAAATCTGTACTGAAATCTCACAGCACCTTGAGGTGGGAAAGTAATGCAGTCCACAGGTTCTGTCTTCAGGAAGCACTCAAAACATGAATTAGAAAGTGACAATGGGACCAAAAAAACCCCTGAATAAGCCCCCCAGCTTCGCTTGCTTTCGGTTATTTACTTTTGTTATAAGTTTATAGGTCAGGTAGCTAAGTACTACGCTCCACCTAGCTTTGCTATAAATAACGCTTCTAAAAAATGAGCTAGATATAAGCATGCAAAATTGGTCAAAATATAAGCATTTTAAGCCTTAACTGTTCCCTTCGATATACCATCAGACATCAGCAGTACAGTTATCCCAGCTATCCTTATATATATATATATTTTTGCCTTCCTTCTTTCTTTTTTCTTCTTTCTCTCATCCCAGCTGTTCTTTCCTTTGAGCAATTTCTTTCTTTTTGATATCATCTATTGTATATTTTGAGTTTTACTCACTCTTTCAGTATCTAGTAATCTGAGCAACTGATTTGAAGACAACAATACGCAATGGAACAACATGGTGAATTTCTACCATCTTGTCTAGTGAAACTCTGTATCATCTCTAATGTTTTATTTAATAATTATTTTTTATTCTCTTTAATGCTTTGAACAATATCCCATTCTTACAGCTGGTAATCTAAGCAATGTAGCTGAAGATAACAATATGTAACATAACAACCACTGTTAATTCCTATCATTTTTTTTGAAACCCTGGATCCCTTTTAATGTTCTTGCTTTGTTTTGGTTATGTCTGTGATGTTGATATGTTGCTATTGTCCTTTTTTTTTAGTATTCTCTTTAAAATAAAAAAAAGACAAATAAAAAGAAACATACGCTCTTAGGTGGACAACATACATAAATCTCTTGGCCTTGACCTGAAAAAACACAATCCCAAATCATAAAAAAAGAATGAGCTAAGGAGTCAGTAACTGTCTGAACTGTTTCTCTGGGACTTGGAAGTAGCTCAGGCCAGTTGAGCCACCAGCCCCTCACTTGGGCCTGTGCAGGTGTCCAAGGGTGACATTTTCATGTCGGAAGTCTAAAATTCAACCGCAAGAATGCACTCACACCACTGTTTGCTCATGTGTCCTGCAGAGCTCCAAGAAGTCTGAGTACACGTGCTCAGATTACAGATGGCTTCCCTTTCTCTTCCTTCCACTCCGCTTTTCCCAGCCTCTGGCCACCCACTTCTGGATCCCGTAACACCCTCAAGCCTGTCCCTGTGGACCTACATTTGAGACTTGCTCTTCCATTTCTACTCTTGATTGGCTGCCTTGTAAATAACCTCTCATGCCTTGGGCATGATTTGGGTTCCATGCAGCCCTGCTGTGCTTTGCTTTAGGGGTGCATACTGCACGATGACCAAGTCATAATATGGAGAGGGTGACTGGGAAGAAGTCAGTGCCCATCCATCTCTACTGCTGGGAGATCATTCAGCTCAGACCTGTCTGGTACCCGGGAGGTAATGACAGTCTCAGTGTTGGGATAGACTTGTAGGCACCCAGGCCAGCTGCATCCAACAAAGTGACCCTTCAATTCTGCTTCCATCAGTGGAGCACTCTTCCCTACATGGCCATCATCATCCTCTCCTGGGGCTACTCTATTTCCTGCTATCTCTTGTGCTTTTATAACAGAAATGCTTCTCTGCAGTGTGCACGCATCAGTCTTAATTCTGCCTTTTAGTGTCATAAAATAAGTCTGTGTCTGCCATATGAAAACTAAGCAAAATATATATGAAGTAGTGCAGAACTTTCAGAAAATAGTTATTCATTGGGCAGTCATTTTTAACTTTATATTTTAGCCAAGATTTATGCTTTGTAAAATACATCCTGGTGTCTTTAATCTTTAAAACTCTGCAAGAAATACCTTACTCATTTATTTCAGTTGAAAAAATGATGAAGAAGTGATATGTACATGAACAAGTTTCCCAAGATGAATGCAAGTAATATGTATTGCAAACATATAAAAATACTTAGGACTTACACACATTTCAACCACAAAGTGGAACGGTCAAGACCAGAACTTGAATCTTCTACTTAGAAGGTCAATGTACCTTCTTCCTTACATTGCCTTGATTATTTACTCTATCTTCCCAGCACTTATGAAGTGATTGCTGGGTTCTCGTAAGGTTCTTTTCTCTAAGTTCACCACCCTTGGTTCCTTGATTCTATTCACAAAATTCACTTAATCACCCCCTCCAACATCATCACCTCCTCCTAGCATTTGCCCCCTGCTCCACAAAGGCCTAGTTAAAGGGCTGGGAGTCTGGACAGGCTTGGGAGGGGCAGTGATGGTTAGCTATGTGCCTTTCTGCCTCCTCCAAGGTGAAGATCTGTTGTGTACCAAGTCTGGGGATGTGTGAGGATTTAAATGGGGACACCAAGGGAAACACGTTGGACCACAGCAGAGCAGGCACACTGTCAGGCTGAGTGGCTCCAGGGCCTGGAGGCTGCGTGGAGAGGATGCTCAGGACAAGGAGAGGAGTCGGAGTTGAGGCTTGGAAGGGGCCCTAATGGAGAGTGGAGGAGATTAGGAGATGGCTGTGGGTATTGTGTAGGTTCTTCGAGGTGCTTCTCAGTGTGCAACTCTTCCCTATGAAATCTGATTAAGCATTTTGTTCATCTTTGTGAAATTAGATTTATTTTGATAATGTACTGATGTGCTCAGTTTTACCTGTACAAGGTAAGATCACATGCACGGTCTTGCATCTAGGAGGACCTCTGGGTTATGCTGAGAAGACGTTGCACATCTCTGCCAAAGGTGGCTGTGCTCCTCCGCAGAAGAGCAGCCTAGGAAGATGTGCCCCATCGGAGCAGTGGGCCAGACTTTGGACTTTTGATGACAATCCTCTCTTCTCCTGTGTTCGTCTGATGGGAATCTCCCTGGTATCTCTCGGCAGAAAAGAAACTCATGTCTCCATTCCTTGGTGGATCCCTCTCGTGCTGCCCACTTGTTTTAAGAAATAAGGAAGTCAGCATCCAGCATGGTTAGTGACCAGATGGCATCAAATTTCTCTGGGCTGGGTTTGGCCTCTTTGACACTTGGTAGTTTTAAATACTTACAGTGTTGTTGGTTTTCCTCCTGGTTTAAGTAATCGCTCCAAGTTAACATTATGTGGTCATGGTTCGTGTTTTTGTGTTCTATTACCCTTTAGCAACCAGTGCACCCATTCCCAGATACTCAGTGGGCTGTGAAAGGCTACAGGGGATGATACCCCCAAAATACGCCCATTACTATGTATTAAAATGAAGAAAATTCAGAAAATCTGGGGAGCAGAAAGGTTTGTTCAAACTTCTCTCTTAAGAATGCTCTTGTAACAGATGCCCTACTCTGTATCCAGAGGAGAAGGATGCTACACAGACAGGACAAGGAGAGTCTAGACAAACAGATGTGGCTGAGCTCCTTCCAGTGTATTGCCCATAGACTGCTCCTCATTTCTGTCCAGTCATATGTTCATACAACTGTCTACTCTTCATCAAACCTAAGCATAAGTATAGTTTTCTCTGGGCTTTTGAGTTTTCATTTCATGAGGCTCCCATGTCACATAAAGCTTATGTTAAACTTACTTGTCATTATTTTCTTTTGTTCATTATTTTCTTTTGAACCTAACGGTGGCCAAGGAGAGGGCATTGCTGTCTCCTCTACAGTGGATGGTAACTCAGTCACCTTATTTCCTGCCTAATTGCCACTAGTTAACAGGACTTTACCTAACCTCGGAGATATGATGTCTAGACTCTGGCCAATTCTGGCTGACATGCAGGTGCAAATTCTAGCCTCCTAGCTTAAAGTGGGACACATTCTGTGGTGCAACTTGGGTTGCAAGGCTCCCTGTGGGTTCAGAATGGAGAAAGACTAATCTTGAGACCACAGATATTCTCAGCTTTCTCCCCTTTCCCATCCTTGCTTCCTTTGCCTACTTCTCCTGAGACCACTGTCACCATAAATCTCTTAAATGAAGTATCTGTCTGGGCTTGATCTCCAAGGAACTAGACCCAAGTCAGTGGTTGGATCCATTCCTGAAGTGTGGGCTGAATTTAGATGAACTATGACACTGACGTTCTTATGCTCATATAATGAACCATTTTGATCCACCCAAGTAAAGTGGAAAATATGAGTCATCCTAGATCTCCACATCTCACCTACAATTACCAAACTCTGCTCATTTCACCTCAAAAACACACTCCTCATCTATGCACACCTCTCTACCTGTGACTGTGCTTTTAGTTCTGGACTTCATAGTCTCTCTGAGATGGGCTTTGTATCTCTAGAATCTTTCTTGGCATTGTGGTTGGAGCAGAAAATCTCATCACCATGCATACTCCCTAGAGTGTTTACTGCCTCCCTCTGCCCACAACGGTGGCTATGCCTGCAGTGTTCCTGAGGCTGCCTGCGGTCCAAGTAGATATGAGGACCCAGCTGTCTCCTTCTGGTCAGATATTGTTGAGAATTTAAAAAAATGTAAAATAATGAGAGTCCTCACTGATCATTTTGTTTCTTTGTTTCACAAAAATATAGTCGGTTTTCATTGAAATATTTTATTTATGTTTATATAAAATGGATGTATTACATTTTAAAGAAATTAATAAATAAATGTTACTCAATGTCTGTTTCTCAGGCTTAAATTCTCATATAGTAAAATAAATAGTCAGACTCATGAACAAAATCTCCTAAGGTCAATTAGGTCTCCAGATATCTTTACCTTCTTGACTGAATCCTTTTGAGAAATCCTGGACCAGATCTATTTTGCTAAGCCATTTCTAAAGTTTTAATTTTTAGATTAATCGTATTACATGGTAGTGCATGTCTATGCTGTAAACAAGTTAATACTACCTATGCTTTAGTCCTACGCCTTAGATTTAGATTGAGTCAGAAATATTAGTCACCCAATACACTCTACATATTTCAGGAAGTATTTTAAAATAAATTATTTTGTTAACTTTATATGGTAATTCTACTCTGCATACAAAGTTAGCCTGGTTTAAGGTGAAGGCTCAGATGGGTGAAGCCATGTGACAGTGCTCTCACATCTAGGAAGTGAAGAATTCAGAATTCAGCCTGGGTCTCCCAGCCCAGAAGTCCTGTCAGGGAGCAGCCTCAGAGGACAGAACAGCCAAGCAGAGGACAATATGTGCTTGATGGAGTTCCTTTCCATCTTGCTACTACAGTCAGGGTTTTACGCTTTGATTAAAGACATGAACTGAAGCATAATCTGTTTTATTTTTCACCTAATTTTCCCAGAAGTATTTGCTTAGCCAAAGTATCAAGTGAAACCATGTGATTATGGCCATTAGGAGGGAATAGGCTCTGTAGAAGTCACTTTGAAAACTATTATTATGTGTTTTTAATCTGGACATGTAGACAGACGTATAATGAAGTTATGCCTTTTCATTATACCTCTGTCTACGGAATCACAGAAGACTAGGTGAAGTGTCACGTTAGGGTGTAGGCATCTTTCATGACCATCCTGTATCTTCCATACTGAACTTCATAACTTCATACAGAAACAGAGTCTGTCAAAAATGTATACATCAGAAAAAGAAAAACTTACAGAAATATTTTAATACTAAGTTTTTTGAGACCGTGAGATTAATACAAGTTACCTTTGGCCTCTACAGTTACAAAGTGGTGGCCAGTAGCTTGCAGACATTTATTAATACAGCAAACCACTGAAGTGTGTATACATTTTTGGGCAGACTTTGTTGGGTATATATACATATGGCATGTGGAGTCTATGCCCATGTATATACACACACAGAGAGAGCGGATACAATATAATTTAAACATGCTCCTGTTCCTTCATGGGAATTATTCAAATTTTTTATGATAGTTCTAATGAACAGTATCCAAACTCTGAACCCTATTCTCTCAGTAACATTAAAGAAAAATCTATAAAAGTTTCTACTGTTTTATTTATTCCCGTGGATAAATGTCTGTTCATTTTATACTTCATATTGAATGAAATTACTTTTTTGCATCTATCCTCTATTAATATTTCACTATTCTGTGTAGCATTATCATTTTGACTAAGTATTTAATGAAGTTAAATTGTAGCCCACATACAGTTATACTTGTTGTCTGCACGAACACTTGATAACGGCTCAGCTGTGGATACAAGACTCAATGTCATCTATTAGACCGTAGGGGGAGAGTTAGCAGATGTTAGACTGCAAGCCTAAACATTTCAGTCACTTTCATTGTTCTTCCAGTCTTCTCCACTATGGCCTGTTCTATCTCAAGTCATATTTGGAATAAAAGGATTTTGCTATTGAGGAGGAAAAGCACAGATTTACTTAGCTTAATACTGCATTTCCAATCACTCAGTGTGTGCGATGATGATGACGTGGTCTCCGCTTGCTTTGGGGAATGCCAGCTCACACAATTGGACATTGCAGAACCACCGCATACTGAGAGGATCCCTTTCACTGAGAAATAAGGAAACAGGAAATTTCAACAGAACCGCCAGTGTTATGCGCTCCCACCGACCTATAGGAATACAATGAAGCAGTTCTGTGCTAATAGCTTCATGATTTCTGGTCTTTCAGGAAAAAAAAAGAAATGACAGATAGCTTTTCCACATGCTTAGAAGGTCTGAAGAGGTCATTTTTCTCAATTTAGTTCAATGAGCCTTCTTCACTTATAAGCAGGAAAACTTGAAGTGAAACTGTGTTGAAACTCAAGCTCTCCCACTCACTAGAGGTGCTCGTGAGTGAACTGTTAGGCTTCTCTGTCCCTTGTCCTGCTCAACAAGTGGTATTGATGAGATTATCTACTTAAATAAGGCCATGACAAGGATGAAGGTGGCCAATGCATGAACCGTGCTTAGAATAGATTCCTGCATGTAATAAGTGCTCAGAAAAATTTAGCTAGCATTTGTTCAACAACAATGTATTATCACTATTGTTTATGATTTCTAGTACAGTGTCTGCAGCTCAGGGAACAAACATGACCTCATCTCTGTGCACTAAATATGGCCATACTAGGGCTTCAAATTGCCTCATGGGCTGCCATAGCAAAAGGGAAAGTTCTAATGAATTCTCAGCATTTCTTGAACAGTCAGAGAGAAAATTGTTCTTCGGTTCATGTGACTGATAAAAGTTTATTTCCCGATTGCTCTGCAGCATCTACCACTTATGGTTAAATACCACTCACATGGGTTGAAAGAGAAAAATCTATCTGTCCCATATTCTTTTTGAAAATATGATCTAATAACACCAAGCATGGTGGCAACATGCCTATACTTTCAGCTACTTAGAAGGCTGAGGCAGGAGGCTCATCTGACTCTGGGAGTTTGAATAAATCTGGGCAACACAGTGTCTCAAAAACTGAAACAACTAAAAAAAAAATGAGTTGATATGAAAAGTTTCAGCCCAATTTGCCAAAATGTTTTACAAACTCCTAAATCATTTTGGGGCTAAAATAATACGACTGGTTCAACTGGGAACTGCTTAGGTGTTGCTCAGCAAGAAGATATTTTGGATGCTTACAGTCAACCATTTTAATGATAAACATCTAGATAAAAGGTTTTCCAATAAGGATAGAAATCATAGTTGTGTTTTGTATACTGAGCTACAGATGACTTAAACTTTGTTTACATTTTAACTCACAAAATATAAATAATGGATTCACTTCTGTCTCAGATAGCCAGGATGATGGCTCTAGAATCCCTGGAAAAACCAGGAACAGTCTTAGCAGTTTATTCTGCAAAGAGAAATTTGCATGTGCACTGAACAATAGAACTGTTTGGACTATAGCAGTTAGCTTGTGCCAAATGTACCACGCCCACACACACTGCCCTCACCTCTTTGTTACATGTACAGGATAAAACGTAGCCAATTATACACAAGTTATTCCTTCCACGGCCTCAGTGTGCTGACATACACCTTTAATTGGTGCTCAGCTATGTCTTTATTAACTTTGTAAGGCAGATCCTGGCATGTACAACTCACCCAACTGAGATGCAAATCTGACTGCAGCTTCAAACATGCCAAAGTTTTCTTTGTTAACAAAATGTTGTAAGAATCAGAAAGGATGATTTTACCATGTGTTTAACCAATGGAGGTACAATCATCTTTATCATCATCATCATCATTATCATTTCTACATTTATCATTACATTATATTTGCTTTGAAGGAATGTCAGGTTTTTTTGTTTGCTTTGGGGTTTTTTTGCATTTGATTTTCTTTATTTTGTAAATATCACCTCAGAATCAGTTTAATCTTTTGGATAAAGTAAATTCCACAGAAATGCCCATATTTGTTTCAGGCTACCCAATCAAGACCCTTGTCAGACTTGAGAGTTAAACATTCACTGAAAGTCATCACTGCTTTAAAATAGTGTGATTAGTTTGCTGTCTTTTAATTTTTCTTTATTTTCTAAAAAGTCTATGAAGAATAAAATGTCATAATGTATAGAGCCCAGAAACTTCTGGAAGTTTTTCTCTCATCTCAGGCCTCAGGCACCACGACCTTTGGACCTTTTCTCACTAGCTGGAAACCAGGCGTACACTCCATGCCCACTTGCAGGTAAGGACAGGCTCATCCACCCAGGCAGCACGATGTGCAGGAGAGCCGGAGGTGTGAACTGTGCTCCTCTGGTGGTTTTGTGTGCAGTGGAGACAGAAATCCCATTGGAGCATTCCTGGCTCAGCTTCTGCTTGGAAAACTGCAGTTCTCAGCTGATGCTGGCAGCAGCGGGCATCCATGGAGCTGCCAGGTGTGCCCTGGGGTCCGTTCCCACTTATCCAGCCTCCACACCTGCTCCTCTGACCACCGCAGCATTCTGTGAGCAGTCTTATCATGTAATCAATGTATTTTCTATTGAAAATATCTAGAATATGATCTGTCATTTGCAGCCAAGCATGCTAATATTTAAATACATTTGCCTGTGCAGGTATGCAAGCATACAAAACATAAAATAAATAAATAAACTACCACTACCACCTCACTTGTATAGGAAAATAATTTCTTATTAATTTATTTGATGAAGAAAAATATATTGAATGAGAACCAGATGAGGCACCACACAGACATCAGCACGGCCAACGTAGACATGATCTCAGCTTCTTCAGGTTTATTATCTGAACTTCCATATCATGACCAGCTTTAGAACGCAGCACCACCGTGAGTATGTGTCGGAGAAACGATGCCGTTGCTTTGGATGGCTTTGGCCCCTCATTCTTCCACAGCTGTGAAAACCATGGAGGATGAACATTCATGCAAGGGGAATGAAAATTTATGACAGTTTTTAAAGATGCCAAAATGGAGTCTTTATGAATATACATAAAGGAATTTTCAGTAACCAAAGAGAATTAATTTATATGTACTGAGCAGCTGTTTTATATGCAAAAATATGTTAGTTTCTGGAACAGGGAGGATAATTCATAATTCAAATTCCACATTATGCACAAGTGTTGAAGAGACAAAATGAGCAAGTATTAAACTGCCGGCCGAGAGAATTAGATGTGACAAAGCAAAACATTACAGGTGAAGGGCGATCTAGTATAAAATGTAATTGCATCATTCAGTAGTAAGTATAACAGGACGTCTAGAAAGAAGCCGTGACTGTGGGCTGGAAAGGTCAAAGGTGACTTCACCAGGACCTTGGATTTGGATTTGAGCTGTTTCTTTGCAGTGGTCGTGTGGGTTGCATGCAGGACCTGGAGCTGCCCACATCCCCTTGGACAAGTTGCTTTAACATTTTGATATCCATTTTCTCCATGAGAAGCTGGAGCTAATAAAAGTGAATATTACTATCTTCATGGAGATTAAACGAATAGGGATTGTACACCTGATTATATATTACCAGCTTTCTTCTATAGAACTGAAAAGAATGTGTCCTCAGAAGGAAAATTAAAGAAGAGGATAATTAGCCACCCCATTACTCCAGACTTGGGAAAATTGAATTACTTGTCAAAATTATATAGTTTGCTACCCTTAAGTTAAATTTTGGGAGCCAAAGTAGGAGCATTTCCTGGCTACACAACTCACACAGCATTTCACTAACTAGGGCAGCACATTTTATCCATCCGCCTTTGCATAGGGTGTGTAGATTAAATAGGAAAGATTACATGATTGTGTATTTTGGCAGCAAACAAAACATGATAAGACGCACCCCAGCGCTATGTGTGTTAGACTCCAGGGCACCATGTGGCTTGTGTGGTAACAGACTGCTGTAGTCAGTCCACTGTCCTCAGTTTCCACTGTGTTTTCGATTGCAGCCCACATAACATTGGTAAGTTTTTAAAATTAAATTAATAAATAAGTTCATCTTAATATTAAGTGAATACTGTTAACATTGAGAGGTGGTAATACCCCTCAGAGGAAATAAACATTGGGTAAAACAGCATAAAATCAAATGAGCATATGATAGTTATTACAATGTGTTTTTGGTTGTTTGAGATGAGGTCTCATTAAGTATCCCAGGCTGGCTTTGAACTCATAGCAAATCTTCTGCCTCGGGCTCCACAGTGCTGAGCTTACAGGTGTGAGTCACCACATCCAGCCAGTTATTACAATTTTAAGAGTTAAATACCTACTGTCTCTGTTAATATGACCCCATTTAAAGTATGAGCTGTTTCCTTGCTATTCAGAGACGAATGGTATAGCTCTTCCTGAAGCTCTCTGTTGTCCCCCTGCTTCAGCCCACCTTTCCAAGCTGGCTTTCTGGTGCCTGAGCTGGAGCTCCATGGACACTCTCTCCTCTATCTGCTATTTTCCGTGCGACGCCTCTTGTGGGAATAATGGATGAAGGAACCCAGGCAGAGGAGGCAGAGAGACAGTCTATCCTGTGCACTTCCGGTTTGATTTCACTTCCTGTTCCCGGTCAGTGAAATGCTAGCAACATCTCTGCGCTGCAGAAGCAGGAGTTCTTTCAAGGAGAAGTAACTGATCCAGTCAGAACTGGTTTCAGCTGTCACCAAACCAGTCCTGTGGTGACTTTTTAGGGACACCGATATCCGTCGGGTAGGACTTTCTCCCTACTCAGCTCCACTGGGCTCCTTTTCCAAGGCAGAGGTTGAGGAAGTCGCTTCTTGCATTTAGTGGCTCCATGATATCACAGCGTCAGTTTTCTGTATTTTTTGTTTTCAAGGCCTGGCTGTTCATCGAAAGGAATGTGTGGTGTGTCAGAAGTCTAGAAGTTACTACAATCTCCCCTGTGTGAAGGGCAGCAGAGTGTCAAGTGGCATAAAGAACAAGAAGGCCTCTGGGGCTGGCACTGCAGGACTGGGGACATCGGGTGGGGCCGGTGACCAGGAGCAGGTACCGCGGAGGAGTATGCTGGTCCTCACACAGGACCGGTTTTTTTTTTTTTTTTTTTTTTTTT